>NC_079211.1:101684230-101997237 GCF_029633865.1 Lampris incognitus
AACTCACTGGAGCTCCCATAACTCTGGAGAGGAGTGCATTTGTTGTCTCCGAAAGGGAGATTTTTTTCTTCTTCTTCTTTCTCTCACTGTCTTTTGCAGCAAATGGGCGGTATCGCACATTACTTTTCTCCCTGGGTGGACTGTCCATTTTGTTGTGGGCTGTAGCCTGGAGTGATTGAATAGCTCTCTGAGGAAAAAGCAATTTCACAATGCGGGTGCCTCACTACCATGAAAACCACCGCACTGGGAAAGTGTGGACTGGAAGCACGAGTGTTGCCATGACACGTTAGAACCAGGCTAAAAGGAATCCTCTTTTTTTTTTTAACAAGGCTTTTGGTAAATTACACAGTAACTCCAGTATTTGCGGTCTTATCTTGGCCCCATTATGAGGTTACCGGTGTATTACTGTGTGAAAGTGAAAATTGAAAAGATGTTGCTTTTTTTCCCCCTCTCATCCTGACCTTTCTTATGCCCTAATACCTGTCTGGTCCTCAAAGAGCTTCGCCTTTATTCGAGATGTAACATTTATATTGAAAAGTGTGAATTCTATTAGATACAAGTCATGCCACCTCCAGCTTTGTCGGAGGCGTAGCCAACCTGCGCGGACTGTGGGTCTCCCGTGCCCTCGACTGTGGGTCTCCCGTGCCCTCGGCAGCATTCATCCTTTAGAAAGAAAACATAGCGGGGTTGTTTGGCTTCATGTGGGATTTTAAATCGAGACTTTTCATGATGAAATATTAACAGATACAGTTGAAAATCAAGACTCAATCCCCCCAACCCCCTCCAAAAAAGAAATTGATGAATAAATAAAAACAACCCTCACATGAGTCAAACCTGGAGTCGTGAATACAGGAAATGCATCCCGAAAACTCTGCCCCCTTAGGCATCCTTTTTAAAATGTACATTTTCCAGCGCCCGATGTGAGGGCACCTCTAATGCATTTTCAGTGTCTTCGACTCTGTGTTATGACATGTCTTAAATTAAGTCCAACTAAACTAGTCAGGGCATGTAATGCCACTGTGTTAGGATGCTGCCCTTATTTTGACCTTTTTGTTCAGTAGCCTCTGACTTTTTGCTTCCTCTTCCACCTCCTCCGTCTCCGGTAGCAAAGTGACAGTTGTATGGATGTGGGTGGACAGTTCCTTCTTGCATCATAGTTTTCGTTCCCTCCAGAGGTTACGGAGTTGCAAAACTCAGCGCTTCAAGATGCTCACGTGACCAACCGCTGCTGTCTTTAGTGGCGTCTGTGTGTGGAGGAGGTCGTGTCATTAAACAAGGGAGCATGTTGGGCCAGAGCCTTTTTCCACAAGGATCGAATCCATTTTTCTCAGCAAAACACTCTGAAAATAATCGTAATGAGAATAAGGTGAGACTGGATTATCATTGTCAAGGTTATGGTGGACTATTTACGGTGCTGACTCTGTTTGGAGATTGGCGCTACCTTTGTTTTGGGTGGTGGATGGGGCTCACTGGTGTTATAATCACGGTGAAGGAGAGTTGTACAGTCAGTTGTCAAAGGCCAGCGATTTTGAAAGTTGTTATTTTTTTAATCCCCCCCTCCTTTTTCTCCCCAGTTGTACTTGGCCAATTACCTCTCTCTTCTGAGCTGTCCCAGTCGCTGCTCCAACCCCTCTGACGATCCGGGGAGGGCTGCAGACTACCACATGCTTCCTCCAATACACGTGGAGTCGCCAGCCATTTCTTTTCACTTGACTGTGAGGAGTTTCGCCAGGGGGATGTAGCACGTGGAAGTATCAAGCTAGTCCCCCCAGCCCCCCCCTCCCCCCGAACAGGTGCCCCCCAACCAACCAGAGGAGGCACTAATGCGGCGACCAGGATACATACCCACATACACACATACCAGGATACATACCCATATCCGGCTTCCCACCCACAGACAGGGCCGATTGTAGGGATGCCCAACCAAGCCAGATTCAAACTGGCGATCCCTGTGTTGGTAGGCAATGTCACCTGGACGCCTACAAGTTGGTATTCTAACATGTCATCCGACCTATCAAATGGTCCTACCATGTGTTATTGCAGATGTGCAGGTAAGGGTTACAGTTGGGGCTTGTGTTAAAGATAATTTCAACTTGTGCTTCGGTAAGATTTTGACAAGGTAGGACAAATCACCAGAACAGCAGCCTTCCTGTCTGCAAATGTCAGTTGGCGTGCAAATGCTTCCCTCCCCGATCCAAGGGTGGTTTAGAAGGCAGGTCAAAAACGAAACTGCAAGCTGTTATCTTTCACTCACCTCTTCTATCTTTTTTCTCCCCGCTAAGAGCAGCTTTGGTTTCACAATGGTTAGGTGACATGCTAAAGCTCACAACTTCACACTGCCACTGTTCTTTAATGCCAGCCTGGCCTCTGTGGAAGTTGAAAGACACAGACAGAGCATGCAGAGCTGCAGCAAAAGACACAATGATCACACAATGACTGGCTTTTTTTTTTGGCTGCGTGGAGATCTGTAGTGTAATATAACTAGAAAAATAGCAGTTTACTCCCCCCATTCGGGGAAGTGTTAATTTCCTGCAAATTCAAGGGTTATTTGCCTGCCTGTGTATAAATATGAAACAGATGAAGGCAAAAGAAATGTTTGCAAAGCCAGTAAAGAAGTGATAGAACTTGAATTTAATATCCCCCTACCAGAGAAGGTACATATTTGCTCTAGGTTTTTGCTTTAATATTGTTCTTATGAAACTACAAACATGCCAAGACCAGAATCTTTCCTCTTAAAGGAAGAGCCTGAGTAGCCTGTTTGATGCAAAAGATTCAGAGCAGATTGTGGTGTGGCCCCTTTTTGGAAAAAGTAAAAAGGGTCAGTTTGTACAGTCCTTTCTTATAACTGCCACCCGCTGAATTTACATTACCAATATTCTCAACATCACATGCAATCTAAAAAGTACTACCTTTCTTTCTATAACTTGTAAAGTGAGGTAAGAGGTTACACTGGACTTTTGGAGTCAAGTCAGCTTCAAGGCTTCTTTAAGTAGGATCAACACTAACATTACTTAACATGAACCCAACAAAATCAAGTTGCGTTAACTAACGCTACTGTTAGATAAACTTAATTTTCTTGGTAAAGGTAAAACACTTACACATGAGATTGAAATTAATTAAAATGAGTACAACAACCTATAAATAAGTTTGATGAATTTAATTTTCTTAGTAAAATTAGTAGACATTTCTTAATAAAACTTTACATAAATAGACATTCCTGTCAATAATAACAATTTCAAATTAAGATGACAAGATGGAAAAACAGATTTAAGATTATAACATTTACTTGAGTCTTAACAACCCAGTGTTTCAAATGTTTAACTTTTTAACCGTATCAATTTTTTTAAATCATCGTTCAACCCTATTTTGAAAATACATTAAGTTTGGAGAACTGCTGTATTGCACACAAAATACTGTTGAGCATGTACCTCATGAGGTAATGACCAGTCCAGAACCCCAGTTAACTGTTAAGTCCATTTTCATTTAAGGCACGTTAGAATGACTTGACTGAACTGAACAGGTAGATGGCATGGAGAAGTCTTCTGAGACAGCTTGTTGATGAGATTTGTATATTTACATCGCATCTGGAAAGTATTCACACCCCTTCACTTTTCCCATATTTTGCTATGTTACAGCCTTATTCCAAAATGGATTAAATTCCTTTTTTTTCCCATCAATCTACACACAATACCCCATAATGCCAAAGCGAAAAAGGTTTTGTAGAAATTTTTGCAAATTTATTAAAAATAAAAAACTGAAATATTGCATGTACCTAAGTATTCACACCCTTTACTCAGTACTTGGTTGAGGCACCCTTGGCAGCGATTACAGCCTCAAGTCTTCTTGGGTACGAAGCTACAAGCTTGGCACACCTATATTTGGGGTATTTCTCCCATTCTTCTCTGCAGATCCTCTCGAGCTCTGTCAGGTTAGATGGGGAGCGTCGCTGCACAGCTATTTTCAGGTCTTTCCAGAGATGTTCAATGGGGTTCAAGTCTGGGCTCTGGCTGGGCCACTCAAGGACATTCACAGACTTGTCCCGAAGCCACTCCTTCGTTGTCTTGGCTGTGTGCTTAGGGTCGTTGTCGTGTTGAAAGGTAAACCTTAGCCCCAGTCTGAGGTCCTGAGCGCTCTGGAGCAGGTTTTCATCAAGGATCTCTCTGTACTTTGCTCCATTCATCTTTCCCTCGATCCTGACTAGCCTGCCAGTTCCTGCCGCTGAAAAACATCCCCACAGCATGATGCTGCCACCACCATGCTTCACTGTAGGGAAGGTATTAGCAAGGTGATGAGAGGTGCCTGGTTTCCTCCAGACGTGACGTTTGGCATTAAGGCCAAAGAGTTCAATCTTGGTTTCATCAGACCAGAGAATCTTGTTTCTCATGGTCTGAGAGTCCTTTAGGTGCTTTCTGGCAAACTCCAAGTGGGTTGTCATGTGCCTTTTACTGAGCAGAGGCTTCCGTCTGGCCACTCTACCATAAAGGCCTGATTGGTGGAGTGCTGCAGAGATGGTTGTCCTTCTGGAAGGTTCTCCCATCTCCACAGAGGAACGCTGGAGCTCTGTCAGAGTGACCATCGGGTTCTTGGTCACCTCCCTGACCAAGGCTCTTCTCCCCCGATTGCTCAGTTTGGCTGGGCGGCCAGCTCTAGGAAGAGTCCTGGTGGATCCAAACTTCTTCCATTTACGAGTGATGGAGACCACTGTGCTCTTCGGGACCTTCAAAGCTGTATAAAAAAAATTGTACCCTTCCCCAGATCTGTGCCTCGATACAATCCTGTCTCGGAGGTCCACAGACAATTCCTTTGACTTCATAGCTTGGTTTCTGCTCTGACATGCACTGTCAACAGTGGGACCTTATATAGACAGGTGTGTGCCTTTCCAAATCATGTCCGATCAATTGAATTTACAGGTGGACTCCAGTCAAGATGTAGAAACATCTCAAGGATGATCAGTGAAAACAGGATGAACCTGAGCTCAATTTTGAGTGCCATAGCAAATGGTGTGAATGCTAATGTACATGCAATATTTCAGTTTTTTATTTTTAATAAATTTGCAAAAATTTCTACAAAACCTTTTTCACTTTGTCATTATGGGGTATTGTGTGTAGATTGATGAGAAAAAAAAGGAATTTAATCCATTTTGGAATAAGGCTGTAACATAACAAAATGTGGGGAAAGTGAAGGGGTGTGAATACTTACCGGATGAACTGTAGATGATGGTTTGGGGCACATGTGGTCCATTCCAACAAAGAGGCTTTGATATGTCTCAAAAGTGTGCACCAGTTTTGGTGGATGCTTAACTTTCAGGGCATAGGTAAGTCCAGTGAGAAGGCAGCATGCTTTTGACAGGTTGGTCAGACCTCTGACCACTGTCTATCCATCTCTGATGATGCCGATGGCATCGAGCTGATGGCATGCATACATTTTCATTGGGTATCTGCTGAGCTCGGCGTGGAACTCGGTTTCAGCACGACGCTATTGGTGGCGACAAAGGGGAATAGAGTTTGGTCAGAGAGACAGGCAATGAGATAAACCGCTCAGACAGGTAATAAGATAGATCAGACTCAAAGTCAAAGTTGTACCATTGTTAGTAAAGGTGACAGATAATTCATTACACAGTAGCACAAGTTGACAGCCGATGTCAAAACCAGTCTCATCCAGTGCTTACTGTCAGTTTAATGTTAACCACACCAAATTGCAGTTATGTTTTTGGATCACTGGCTCTTAAGTTGGTTTATCTTCAGTTCCTTTGCGTTCAAGTCTGAGTTACCAATGTTGGAGACCCCATTTCCAGTGTTCCTGTCACCTGTAAGCTACACGTCATCCAAGTCCATTTTTAAATTGGTTCCCAGTGCTCCAATCTGAGCCATGGACCTACAAGTGCATCTGTAAGTATGCCTGCTATGTTGGCCAACCATAATTTGTCATGACAATCGCATGGAGTGTGGGTATTGTACAATAATGATCTGGCGCAAGTGTTGTCTTTTCCTAATTTTAAAGGCTGCATTACAATAAAGGGATGCAGTTTTCTGCTTTTTTCCTCTACCTGCTTGGTCACCACATTACTAAGAACTGTTCACTAATCTACAGTGTATAAATATCTTATGAGAGAAACGATAATCATCCCTACAGTATCATCACAATATCAATACATTAAGACATTCACGTAAAAATACTGATCAGTAACAGGTGATTCTGCTGATCAGACAGAGAGATATGTAGCTTTAAGCCCAACACATCCCTTGAAATCACTGATGAGCCCTTTTTTGTCTCTGCCCCGTGTACTCAATCAGGTATCTCAGGAGCACGTCTCTGGTTTCTCCACAGGGGCAGATGGATCCTATCAAAAAATAAAACCGATTCAAAATTCACTGCCTGGTCACCCCAGCCCAAACAACACACCCTCTGTATTTCAACTATTCATTCAACTGCAGAAAAATAGGCCAGGCATTTTTAAACCAGTGGTTCTCTACTGGTGCAACCACGGGCATGTGGGGAGGAAAAAAAACGATTTTGAAGTGTAATGGATACCCAGTACAGTGCTTTTATTTTAAACTACAACCCCCCCCCCCGCAGCTTATAAGCAACATTAGCTCCATAGATGGGGAGGAAACTACAGATAAAATGTGTTGCGTTACTCTGATAACTCAAAACTCCAGTTTGCAAACGGGAGGTCAGTTATGAGGTTTCCCCTCCACCTGATGTTACCCCTTCCAACTGCGGTGCTGCAGTGCATGTGATGTGCAGTGCTGTAGGAAGTACAGAGGGATAAAGTTGATCAGCCATAGTATAAAGATATGGGAAAGAGTAGTGGAAGCTAGGTTAAGAGGAGAGGTGATGATCATTGAGCAGCAGTATGGTTTCATGTCATAAAAGAGCACCTCAGATGTGATGTTTGCTTTGAGAATGTTGGTGGAGAAGTATAGAGAAGGCCAGAAAGAGTTACAGTGTGTCTTTGTGAATTTAGAGAAAGCATATGACAGGGTGCTGAGAGAGGAGGTGTGGTATTTTTTGAGGACATCGGGCGTGGTATGTAAGAGTGGTACAGGATATGTATGAGGGCAGTGTGACAGTGGTGAGGTGTGTGGTAGGAGGATGGCTGGGTTCAGGGTGCAGTAGGGATTACATCAAGGATCGGCTCTGAGCCCTTTCTTGTTTGCAATGGTGATGGACAGGTTGACGGACAAGATCAGACAGGAGTCTCTGTAGACTATGATGTTCGCGGATGACATTGTGATCTGCAGCGAGAATAGGGTGCAGGTTGAAGAGAGCCTGGAGAGATGGATGTGTGCACTGGAAAGAAGAGAAATTAAAGTCAGTAGGAGCAAGATGGAGTAGATATGCATGAGCGAGTGGAAGGACAGCAGAATTGTGAGGATGCAAGGAGTAGAAGTGACAAAGGTAGATGAGTTTAAATATTTAGGGTCAAAGTAATGGGGAATGCAGAAGAGAGGTGAAGAAGAGAGTGCAGGCAGGGTGGAGTGGGTGGAGAAGAGTGTCAGGAGTGATTTGTGACAGAAGGGTCCCAGCAAGAGTGAAAGGGAAGGTGTACAAGGTCCTTGTAAGACCAACTGTGTTTGTTTTATGGTTTGGAGACCGTGGCACTGACCAAAAGACAGGAGGTGGAGCTGGAGGTGGCAGAGTTCAAGATGCTAAGATTTTCATTGGGAGTGATGACAAAGGACAGGATTCAGAATGAGTATATTAGAGGGACAGCTCAGGTTGGATACTTTGGAGACCAAGCAAGAGAGGCAAGATTGAGATGATTTGGACATGTGTGGAGGAGAGATGCTGGGTATGATGGGTATGGATAGATGCTGGTAGGATGCTGAAGATGGAGCTGCTAGGCAAGAGGAAAAGAGGAAGGCCAAAGAGGAGGTTTATGGATGTGGTGAGGGAGGACATGCAGGTGGCTGGCGTGACAAAAGAAGATGCAGAGGACAGGTAGAGATGGAAATGGATGATCCGCTGTGGCGACCCCTAACGGGAGCAGCCACAATTAGTAGTAGTAGTAGTAGTAGTTTATTATCCATCCATCCATTATCCAAGCCGCTTATCCCAATTGGAGTCCCATTAAGTATTCATTATTATTATTATTATTATTATTATTATACTCTTGTAGCCTTAAATATGGTAAAGAAAACTATACTTTTATAAAATACTTGTATTAATTCATTACAGTAATTTGTTTAGTAAAGGCAATATTGTAACAGACTGAGTGACATGTTGGTTTTTGACTGTTTGTTGTAGTTGCTGGGATTTCTGGGATATCAATGAACATGTTGTGGCTGGCGACTCCACATGTATCAGAGGAGGCACGTAGTAGTCTGCAGCCCTCCCCGGATTGGCAGAGTGGGTGGGGCAGTGACTGGGACGGCTTGGAAGAGTGGGGTAATTGGCCGTATACCGTTGGGGAGAAAAAGGGGAAACAGTCAAAAAAACAAATGAGTATGTTGTATGCTTGGAGGCTGTGGGGTCTGTCAGCAATTTTCAGTTGCCTATGGTGGTCGTTTGGCTGAGATGGCGAACCTGTGATTGGCAGTGAGTTACAGAGGATGTTTGTGTTGTTGTTCCTGTTAGTTCTGGGGAGCGGAGTTTGATGATAAGCGGGAGCCAAGTGAGGATGGATGGATGGACACAGTTGTGCTGTGAACTGGAACAAATAGACCGACGTGGGACAGCTGTTCACCTTCTTCGGTGGCCTTCTTATTTCCTTGGGTGGATTTGAAAGACTCTTAAGGGTGATTTGAGGTGGTCTTAATAAATATTTTGCATATATTTCGTTTACATGGATTATTGGTTTAATTTTGGGACCACAAAAAGGGGGTTTAAGGGTTAGTTTTGTTAGTGATGAGTGATTTCATTCTTTAGTAAACAGCACTGAGCACGTCTTTGTGTTTCCCTGTTGTGCTTGTAATTCATTTCATGTTTGGTTATGAACGAAGACAGAGGTAAAGTTTGTAAATATTTTGTATTTGGGAAATCTGTTTATCAGTTTCTTCACATGTAGTTTCCAGTGGCGGCTGGTGCTAACAGTTTTTTTAGGGGGGGGCGCAGTTTACCTTGGTGCAGCACACCTGACAGCTGCTTTAATGTCTACACAGTCACAGAGTTATTAAGATTAACAATGTAGCCTATAGATTTTATCAGGGGTACAAACCCTGAGGGGTGGGGTAGCGTGATCCTCCCATGCACTACGTCCCCCTGGCGAAACACCTCACTGTCAGGTGATACGAAGCGGCTGGCGACTCCACATGTATCGGAGGAGGCATGTGGTAGTCTGCAGCCCTCCCCGGAAAGGCAGAGGCGGGTGGAGCAGTGACTGGGACGGCTCAGAAAATAGGGTCATTGCCCAAGTACAACTGGGGAGAAAAAGGGGGGAACCCCCCCAAAAAAAGACTGAATACTTTGATGCCCCCCCCCCACACACACACACGTGATGTTTTGGCAACAGCGAATGTTTTGGGGGAGTGCCAGGGACTTCATCCAGCACAATGACAGACTGGGACAGTTCTTCGGCAATATTTAAAGAGCAGTGGTGAGTTTGATATTTCTTTTTAAATTCTATATGATAGGACTTATTCTTTAGTCTCTTAATAACGTCTTAGCTGTAATGATCGTAAAAGCAAGTCAGTTTAATGTCGGGGAGCGAGGGGGAGGTAGTGTTTTGTGTGTGTGTGTGTGTGGAGGGGGGCCCAACTTAATCGAAATGCCATTCTATGGTCAAAAGTATGTCTTATTAGCTAAGTTAGCTAACCCTTCCACGTTTCAGTCAGAGTGAAATACACTAGAATCGTATTGGCTTGTCCAAATTCCCAAACAGCCTACCAGATGAGATCAAAGAAAGTTGAACCAGTTCATCTGGACACAACGTTTATTGACAGAAACATTTCATCACTCATCTAAGCAGACTGAAGAGGTTACTTAAATGAGTGATGAAAGGTTTCTGTCAATAAACTTTGGGTCCAGATGAACTGATTCAACTTTCTTTGATTTTCTTACCTGGATTATTTAGCATGCATAAAGACACTACCAGATGAGACTTAAGACCTACTTTCTCTCAACCACTAGCGCCTGTATGTCATGCAGCAGTTGTGGATAACATTCTCCAATAAAATTACATGGTTAAATTAATTACCTTTGTCTTACTGTACACCCAGTGGGGAACACTGAGAGCACAGTATTGGTCAAGGGAACATAATATAGCTTAAGTTAGTTTCAGAGGAGGAAGAGTACAAGAGAGATGAAGAGAATATTAACATCAAGTTAGTTGATATATGAGTGCTGATAAGGACTAGAAAACATCACTAATACAGGCATGCCTCTTTATCGCACATTCCAGCAGCATTTACATTTGGCACCATTTTAACCTGGCATAAAGCGTGAGCCACTACCCACCAGGAAATATGAACAACACATAATTGGAGTGACCATTTTCTCAGATTGTTGATTTGCAATTTTTTGTATGTTAAAAAGGAATGTAAACTATGTAATGCCCTTCATACATCCCAGCTACATCTGCTTAACCATCATACTCAAGTAAAGCTAAAAAGCTATTACCCTTCCTTACTAATACCGCTGTAGAATTTGAATAATAACAAGACCTTAATGAACTGTGTCACAATAAATAACATGAGATTTTGTGCAGGTTTTTCTTTTTCTCTAGTTTATGATACTGTGAAACAGAAAGACAATGCAAACACTCTATGATTCACAGTTTCAATCAGCTGGTCTTCTCACATACGTCAAATATCATGGTGTCCTTCTGTTTCCTTCATGTACATAATCACATTGTTGAAAACATGTTTGAATAGGAGCATGATAGAAGCTGATTTAAATTTAAATTAGAATAACACTGCCACACAAAAGAAGTGATTTGAAGCAAAGTGATTGTGTGCAGAGAATGTGCAAACTGTGCGACAAAGTCTCTGCATATGACGATTGGAAGGAAGCAGTTCAGGTTGTGTTTTCACATTTAACTGATTTTATATTAACAAAATCAACAATCAAAGGGTAAAATAGCATTGCTTCACAGTACACCATTCGACTACTTTATTTGAGCATGATGTATATATATCTATTGTTTTGGTTATGTAATTAGGAAGATTTTTTTTTTATTAATATGAAGATTATTTGGGTGGGAGGTTTTACTGTGGTGCATATATCTGAGGACCAGCTAAGAGATGGTGTATCATGAAAATATGCAATACAAAAAATTGTTGTAATTGTTGAAAAAAGGCTTTATAACTGCTGGATTGGAATGAAAGTAAATGTTTGTTTCCTTTATGAGTAGATAGACCACACATGTTGTTGGTTCATAAGACCTCTAATATTGGGTGGCTCAGATGAATAAGGCTCTCTTGAACACTAATTTCTGTTTGTTTGTTGGTTTTTTATGAATATTGATTGAGATTATAATTCAGAGTCTGCAATCATGAGAATCTGAGCTATCTGGTGCTGATAATTTCTGAGCTATGAAGGAACTTTTATTTTAATTTCCTTTATTTTTTTCTGTCTTCACTTTATTATCAAAAACAAAGATCAAACCAAATAATTGGTTTGACCCCCCCCCCCCCCGATACTCAGTCTGCACTCAAGATACTATGTGTAGAGGGTGTGAGCTGGCTTTTCCAGGGACAGAAGACCAGGAAAGCACCGGGTCCAGACTATATCTCTCCATCCTGTCTTAAAGCCTGTGCTGACCAACTGGCTCAAATCTTCATGCAGCTCTTCAACATATCCCTGGTACTGTGTGAAGTACCCTCCTGCTTCAATGCTCCACCATCATCCCGGTCCCCAAGAAACCCTCCATCACAGGACTGAATGACTACAGACCTGTCGCTCTGACTTCTGTGGTCATGAAGTCCTTCAAATGACTGGTGTTGGTCCACCTGAAGAATGTCACAGGACACCTGCTGGACACCCTGCAGTTTTCTTACCGGGCAAACAGGTCAGTGGATGATGCAGTCATAATGGAACTGCACTAAATCCTGCAACACCTTAACTGCCCAGTGACATATGCAAAGATCCTCTGTTTTTTTTGTGACTTTGGCTCGGCGATCAACACCATCGTTCCAGAAGTCCTCTCCTCCAACCTCTCCCAGCTCACTGTATCTCCCGCCATGTGTTAGTGGATCACCAGCTTCCTGACAGGCAGGAAATAGCAGATGAGACTGGGTAAGTCACTTCTGGTATACGGACTGTCAGCACTGGTGCTCCCCAGGGACATGTCCTCTCCCCACTGCTCTTCTCCCTCCACACCAACGACTGCATCTCCAAGGACCCAGCTGTTATGTAAACTTATTATGTAAACATGACACCTTGTAAATAACCCCCTCTTGCAAGCTGTCTCACTTACATATTTATGATGTGCACTACTTCTTTTTAAATCACATCTGCAATACAAATGACCAATTTTAAATACACGTACAACTGCTGTATACTAGTTATACTTCCCCTGGATCGCCACCTTGCCGTGGTGGAGAAGCTTGCATGTACTAATGAACCCAAGAGCTATGCCGTCTGGTGCTTGGCTCCTGGTAGGGTCACCCAAGGCGGATAGGTCAAGGGGGAGGTTCCAGACAAAGCGCAATGCAACAAAAACCTCAACGGCGGAACTGGCGGAAGATGTCCCCAATCATCTTGGCCACCCCCTGCCAAGGGCCATGTGGTGGCTGCAGGCACATCAGCCTCTCCACATCAAAAGCTATCATGTGTAGGCCTCCTCCTATTATACGTCTCCAGGATCAGCCTCTACGCCCACCTGAAGACCCAGAAGGACCCAGAAGGAGGACAGTTATACTTGACCCCGAGTAACCACTGATGATGATGTCTAGTTAAAAAATATTTTCATGTTTATAATTACAGGATAAGTATATCATTTAGTATATAATATATGAGCATAAAAAGTTATAAATGTTTCAGTCATAGCAAAACTCTATAGTTGTGACATACACTCACCGGCCACTTTATTAGGCACACCTGTCCAACTGCTTGTTAACACAAATTTCTAATCACCCAATCACATGGCAGCAACTCAATGCATTTAGGCATGTAGACATGGTCAAGACGATCTGCTGCAGTTCAAACCGAGCGTCAGAATGGGGAAGAAAGGTGATTTAAGTGACTTTGAACGTGGCATGGTTGTTGGTGCCAGACGGGCTGGTCTGAGTATTTCAGAAACTGCTGATCTACGGGGATTTTCACGCACAACCATCTCTAGGGTTTACAGAGAATGGTCCGAAAAAGAGAAAATATCCAGTGAGCGCCAGTTCTGTGGGCGAAAATGCCTTGTTGATGCCAGAGGTCAGAGGAGAATGGCCAGACTGGTTCGAGCTGATAGAAAGGCAACAGTAACTCAAATAACCACTCATTACAACCGAGGTTTGCAGAAGAGCATCTCTGAACGCACAACACATCGAACCTTGAGGCAGATGGGCTACAGCAGCAGAAGACCACACCGGGTGCCACTCCTGTCAGCTAAGAACAGGAAACTGAGGCTACAATTCGCACAGGCTCACCAAAATTGGACAATAGAAGATTGGAAAAACATTGCCTGGTCTGATGAGTCTCGATTTCTGCTGCGACATTCGGATGGTAGGGTCAGAATTTGGCGTCAACAACATGAAAGCATGGATCCATCCTGCCTTGTATCAACGGTTCAGGCTGGTGGTGTAATGGTGTGGGGGATATTTTCTTGGCACACTTTGGGCCCCTTAGTACCAATTGAGCATCGTGTCAACGCCACAGCCTACCTGAGCATTGTTGCTGACCATGTCCATCCCTTTATGATCACGGTGTTCCCATCTTCTGATGGCTACTTCCAGCAGGATAACGCGCCATGTCATAAAGCTCGAATCATCTCAGACTGGTTTCTTGAACATGACAATGAGTTCACTGTACTCAAATGGCCTCCACAGTCACCAGATCTCAATCCAATAGAGCACCTTTGGGATGTGGTGGACCGGGAGATTCGCATCATGGATGTGCAGCCGACAAATCTGCAGCAACTGCGTGATGCTATCATGTCAATATGGACCAAACTCTCTGAGGAATGTTTCCAGTACCTTGTTGAATCTATGCCACGAAGGATTAAGGCAGTTCTGAAGGCAAAAGGGGGTCCAACCCGGTACTAGCAAGGTGTACCTAATAAAGTGGCCAGTGAGTGTATCTTGTTGTGCATACATACTTACCTCCAGTATTCTATTTATTAATTAATTTATTTCTTTTGTTTTTCTTTTTTGTTGCTTTTTTTGTGAGTGATATATGTAAGTACTAGAAGCTGCTGTAATCCAGAGTCAAATCCCTTGTATGCATAACCACACTTCGCCAGTTAAGTTGATTCTGATGCTGAAGGAGTCCAGCTCCCCTAAAACCAAGCTGGAACAGAGTGACACAATTCAGGCAACTAATAGTTAATGTCTCTCTTCCTGCATACGAATGCGATTTAGTTTATAGTGTCATAAAATTGACCAGTTCTTTCTCTAGGTGCTACTGCACAATAAAAAAGGGAAATAAGTGCTCTCAGATTTAATAACTTGCACGAGGGATTAGATCAAAAGTGCAAAAAACTCCAAAACCCTGTGCCCCATTTTCTTCCATATTTACAACATGGTTTGAGAGATTAGAACCTTCAAAGTTTATGTGCTCAAACACACAAATGTTAAGTTCATGAATGAGGTGAGGTTTGGTTCCCAATCTTGTCCCTTCTTAATGGCTTCTGCATTAAATTGTACACAAAGTAGTGATATTATAAATGATATTAGTAATATCAGTGGTAGTAAAAATTAAGTCAGTTGTTTAATCAGTAACAATAGTAATAAGAAAACATACAATGAAGAATAGAGCTGAAAGCAACGATTAGCAGGGTTCAAGCCACATGGGGCAGTATGCAGCAAAACAGTAAAAAAAAATTCATTGCCTAATGTAGACATTACATTTGTGTTTTCAGGAGAGAATCGAGATTTTTGACATGGTGCATCTACTATCATTCTGGCATTTGAAGGGTTAATTTGATTTGGCCAAGGGAAATGAACTTGTTCTGCATTAAGACTACTACGTTGTGAACTGCAAGAATGTTACACACAGCTATTGGAAACATATTAGCCTATTTAACTGTTTTTCATTTTGATGAATAACCTTCATAGATCAAAACCCAATGTCTAAATGTGTTTTATTCTTCATTGACTACAATGTATTAAATGACCTTAGAATTCAAAATTCTGTCAAAAATGTAGCTTTTAGAATAGAATTAAGATTTTGACATCTTGTGTCTTTCCGTAGTTTCTGTATTCTAAGATTCATTTTTATGAAATTGGATGTTGATTAAACCATTTCCTCATAGAAACTACAGCATGTACAAGTTCATTTACAATCAGATGTTTGCATGTATTATGGCCTCTTTGTCCAAATGAAAATCTTTTGAATATAGGTGATTAAGACAGGTTGACCATACTGTGTAGCATTTGTTGTGACATTTGCGCAATATTTATGGGAATAGTTAGGCTTAATGTGTTGAGCAGTTTTTGAAAACACACACACACACACACGCACACACACACACACACACACACAGACACACACAAATAGTGACAATTTAATAATTGACTATATAGGTACCAGTACATGAAGGGTTCTTCTCATTTGTGCACACAGAAAATTACAGACCTGTAGCATCGAACTTTTGAATGTTTGAACCTTGGACTGGTGGTGCAACTAGAGGGATTGTTGCATTGATCCCAAAATGATAAGCTACATTTCTTGGACTGATTTCCGTTATTGGGCCTATTGTCATTAAAACTGACCAGTTGGTTCTAAGGGTTGCCCTACTCTCCATTGCAAAAAAGAGAATAAAAAACTAATGACTGAAATTGTGCATACTAATCCAGATGGACTCATCTGAATCCAGGGAACTCAGGTAAACAGAATTTTGTTGATGGGAGAACAGTTTAAAAGCTGCAGGCTAAAACGTTATCTCAAATTTTGTGTTTTGGTGGCAGTGTAACTTGCCTAAAATAATAATAATAATAATCTTTTTTTTTCTTCAGATGACATTACTTGCATAACTAATAATGTTTTGAGAAGAAAATATGTTAACATTTTGCTATGATGATTGTTTTTTACAGTAGTTTATTCTTGGGTTCCCAGGGACCCCATGGGACCCCTCAGTCAGTAGTCCTTGTATGTTATTTTTCAGAGCCCTCAGAAGATCCGTCTAAGTCTGCATATTAACAGACAGTGTTCTCTGTAGAGCTAGGATCACTTGGAGGGAGGGTTTGGCAAACTGTAAAGTCACGTCACTACCTGAACTGAAAAAAACATAAGGCAAAACTTTTTTTTTTCCAGTTCAGACAGAGTCAGATATGGAGACAGTTTTAATCCATCATTGTCAATCAGTTTCAAATCTGGAATGTGAAGACAGGTTCGTTACAATCAACTTCTAATTCATGCCATTGTTGGAGTCTATCACGTTAGTTTTACATTTCCACATAAAGAGAGACACAAAATTAGTTTGCCTTGACTGGTCAGCTCAGAATCAGATCTTACTCGATCTGTTAGACTGAGTTACTCTCATGGTATAGCGGCATTGTTGTTAATTACAGTTTTGATGGCTCTCTCTTCAACCTTCAGCGGCTTAAAGCAAAAACCTTAGTTAAAACGGCAACCATCAAAGATCTTCTGTTTGCCAATGACTGTGCACTCAACGCTACATCTGAAGCCAACATGCAACATAAGGCCCCTTTCACACTGGCCAAAAAACCCACTAATGTCCGCCTTTGGTCAATGTAAAAAGGCAGATGTTAGCGGGTTTCTTTGGCCAGTGTGAAATGGTGTCAATAAGTTCTCAGAGGCTTGCAACAACTTTGGCCTCATCATCAACATAAAAAAGACTGAAGTACTACATCAGCCAGCTCCAGGCAAGCCATACAGTGTACCCAATGTCACCGTCAATGGGCATCGATTAAATGCAGCTGACAAATTCACTTACCTGGCCAGTTCTCTCTCCAGATACTATGTCACCATTGATGAAGAGGTGAGCGCACAACTTGCTAAAGCAAGTACTGCTTTTGGCAGACTCCACAAGAATGTGTGGAACAGGAGAGGCATCGCCCAGGAGACAAAAATTAAAGCATATCGGGCCGTAGTTCTCACATCACTGCTTTACGGCTGCGAAACATGGACAGTTTACAAATGCCATGTAAAAACTCTTAATCACTTTCACACCACATGCCTCAGAAAACTTCTCAGCATAAAGTGGGTTGACAAGATCCCTGACACAGAGGTCCTCACTCACTCAAGACTGCCGAGTATACACACCATCCTCATGCAATCACAGCTTCGTTGGGCGGGCGAAGTAGTTCACATGTCAGACCACCGGCTCCCAAAGAAACTTTTATATGGCGAACTCAAGCAAGGCAAGCGCTCCCAGGGTGGTCAAAAAAAGCGTTTCAAAAACACCTTGAAGGTTTCACTAAAGGCCTTCACCATCAACTACGACATATGGGAACAGAAAGCTCTGAACAGAGGAGAGTGGCATGTAGCTGTCTGAAATGGTGCAAACACGTGTGAGGCCGCTAGGATTGCTGCAGCAGAGAGCCGCAGGCAGGCCAGGAAAGACCGTGCCAGCAGCCCTCCAGCTACTCTCACTATCCCATGCCCACACTGCCAAATAACATTCAGGGCGCAGATTGGACTAACCAGCCGTCTTCGCACCCACAGAAATCGCCCCTTACAGGATGACTAGATGGTCCTCTTCACTGCGACGGATGAACAACATAGTGGTTAGCACTCTAGACTTTGAAACCGGCGATCCAAGTTCAAATCTCGAGGGACCTTGGGTATTGTGTTACACAATATGCACATTAATTGTAACTTTACTATAATAATAATCTTTTTTTTCAGATGACGCATAACTAATAATGTTTTGAAAAGAAATGTTAACATTATGCTATGATGGTTATTTCTTACAGTAGTCCTTTTATGTTAATTGTATTGGTAGGATGAGGGGCAAAGAAAACGGGCATGTCAAGGCATGTTGTAGCCACAAGTTGAATTAGCTAGTTTAGCTTAAACTGATTTAGTTTGTTTAGCTTAAATTAAACTAGTTTAGTTTAGCTAGTGCTGGCGCTAGTGCAATAACTTGATTAAGGCCATATGCTACCCAGAGGCACACAAGTTCACATCAGTCAGGATAAGGTATTAAGGATTTGAATTAGGATAAGACAGGTGAGATTTTGGGAAAGGCTAACGCAAGGGTCAACATCAGGTGTAGGTTTATAAGGCAGGGGCAGGGTTAAGCATAGGGGTTGGGATAATAGTCAATATTTGAACCATGAAACTGTAATAATGCTGTCTACAATACCGACCCACTCCAAAGTGTCTAAATTCAACACTAAATATTAAATGACTGTTTCATTTTTTGCTTATTTTTTCCTGTGTACTGTTTACCGTTACAGATGCAAACATGAGGCACAAGTCAGAGGAGAGTATGAGAAGCTGATGGGTTTGGAGCATGAGGGCTTCTCCTGTATGGAAAGTGGTCTCTGGCTGAATGAATCTCTGGTGGCCATACATTGGAGCCTTGCCTGATGGGATTGTCACTTGCGCCTGTCATGGAACTCAGATTTGCGAGATAAAGGTAACATTACAGTTCATTATAAACATGCTAAAATATGTTTGACATGTAAATTCATAATTTCACTTTAATGTAAAATGGGAAGCATTTAAGCTTTGGAAAGGCAATGGTATGCATACTTGTTTATACGGTTATTTCTCATAGTATAAAACAATAGGTTGTTTTTTATTTTTTTTACCTGATATGTTCTGACTGCCAAGCCTGCAGTCTTCATCAGAAATGTTGCTGAAGCTTCCTGTCAGCTGATTTATGTGTTAACAGGTAGGATGACCATGTTCACATAAATCAGCTGACAAGCAGCTTCGGCAATACCTCTGATGGAGACTGCAGGCTCGGCAGTCAGAACATGTCAGGTAAGAAGCGCATGTCTTTATATAAGTGAGTGAATTAAGTAAAAAGTCAGACAAAATTAACCTGATCAGTCTATCGTTTAAATGTTTTTTTCACTGTGTATTTTAGTGCCCACATTGCAAGCAAGACAAGGTGAATCTGCACCTGTGTGCTGGAAACAAGGGATTCTACCTTATCGGTGATGGGGATGATGTTACCCTGGACAGGAGCCATGCTTACTACTTCCACGTCCAGGCACAGCTTCACGTTGTGGATGCTGAGCGACTCTGTGATGTGGAAGTATGATGACAATTTTGTTGAAAGAATTTTGACTGATATGGAATTTTGGGATGATTTGATTCTCGAAAGTGAGATTTTTTTTTTCACAAACAGTATACTTCCAGAAGTGTTGGGAACGCAAGTTATAAAGTATTATGTTGACATGTAACACGATGAAAGGACACTAGCTCACATCAGCTCTGGCATTAGATTCAGTCATATTTTGCAAATGAAAAGCGCATGACTATCATGAACATCTTTTTTTTGCAATCAGCTGTTTATTGAGAAGATTAAATAACATATAAAGGCATTAGTGATTTCTTATTTACAAGATCTAAAACAGTGTTCAACTATAAATTGGATTCAATTTCATGAAAGTCTGAACTTTAAAGGACTAGGCTAAATTCAATCACAGGTACTGCAGAGTGTAGCAGAGCTTTGCACTTTTACATCTTCCCGTGTTCGCGCTGATTTGGAATTGTGAATGGCTAGATCAACCGTCCTTCTTCCAATACGGGGGGACGCCCCGACTGACCAGAGGAGGTGCTAGTAGAGCGACTAGGACAAATACTCACATCTGATTTCCCACCCGCAGACATGGCCAATTGTGTCTGTAGGGACGCCCGACCAAGCCAGAGGTAACACGGGGATTCGACCCAGCGATCCCGTGTTGGTAGGCAACGGAATAGACTGCTATGCTACCCGGACGCCCCTCCCTCTGCAGTTTGTGCCACAGCAACGCAGTGACATGACGTCATTTGCAAAAAAGCTATTGAGGGTGTAGCCATGCTGTGGATCCAAGTCAAACCCACCAATAGAAACTCTTTTGTCATCCATCAGCGTAGATCCCACCCATTACATCCAGTTCAACTTGCAAGCAAAACTTTTTGACTCGCAACAAGAGAACTGATTCGCGATCAAAACGTTTTGTGACACAACAAAGTAGCCTGCTTCAAAAGCAAAATTCGCAAGTCCCAAAACCCGCAAAACTGTAAAAGATAATTTGCTTGCAACCCAGACACTTTCAGTGTCAGTTCATATGTTTTTACTTACAAATTTGATTTTTGATTTGCAGTGGGAGACATATGCCCTCAAAAGGGTTTTTTGTGTGTTAATGATTGCAATAAAAAGACACAAAAATAACTTCGTAGTGAGTGACCCTCCGCTCACACCGGCAGTGACAAGACAAAGTGGCCGGAAGTCATTCATTTCCAATGGTCGCTGCACTGAGTGACATCACGGGGCGAGTCGCCTGGTGAAAACATCGCCGCGACAAAAAAGTGAAGCAAAATTCAACTTTATGCAAATGAGCAGTGACAGAGTAGAGCGAAGGCCAATCAGAAGGCAAATGTATTTTCTTTAAACTTTAGATTAGATTTGAATTAGCATTTTAGTTCCCATAGCCGACATGCAGGAGAAACTGATTGCAGCTGTTGCTGGTTTTCCTGTCCTGTGCGATGCATCCCTGTCCATTTAGGGAAGGTGGTGCACAATGAGTTGAGCATGAACCTTCTCAACTGTAAGTTGGATTGCCTGAAGTGTTTTTATTGGAGATACATGGGTCAGTGTGTGACTTGATTTTTGATTAAAAAATGTAAGATGAAAGATATATTTGAAAGTGCAGAGAACAGACTACCAATCAACATTGCATGAACATGCCTGCGTGTTTGTTTGTTTGTTTGTTTTGTAAAGTTAGATAGTTTCCACCGGGAGGAAAAACTTTTCAGACTGGTCAGACTTATCATCCAATAATGGATTTCCACAGGACAGCATATGCTGCCAACATGGCGTGAGATGGGGCCCTAATAATTGTGTGTGTGTGTGTGTGTGTGTGCGTGCGTGCGTGCGTGTGTGTGTCTATTTCTCACTCTTATCCCTCACTCCAATCGGCACTGTCGTTCATTTGGATCTGATAAGGCAAAAACACAAACCAGGGAGCTCAAAACACAACTCGTCTGAACACGACTGTGAACGCCTTCAGTACCTTTGCTGCATTGGTGAGTGTTGCAAAAAGTAGTATATATTTATAATATTTATTGATATTGTAGCAACCACGGGTGTGTAGACTCGCTAGCCCTTTGCTAACAGGTCGGACCCTTTAGTTGTTTCGGTGTTAAAGCTGACGAGCCGCCTCATGATGCTGACACGCTCTTTTTATCTCTAGCCTCTTCGGGAGCGTGGGCCCGTGGCATGCTTTCTAGATGAGTTCCTGGGTTCTGCGGCAGTGCTGGCTCTGCCACCCGCAGGTCCACTCTATTTCGGCAGTACAATGATCCCTCCACTTCTACCACATCGGACCGTGGAGTGACCTTCTGTACACAGAATCTGCGTCTCCAAATGCCTGTTTGGTCTCCTGGCAAAAGCTTCATCCGGACTTATTTGCCCTCCGTGAGTTCAGGTAGGTCCCTTGCTGATTTGTCATAGATCACTTTGGAGACCTGTCTTCTGTGATGCAGCTGGTCCTGTACACCGGTCACCACACATGGCTCCAGTAGCCTGTAGGCCACAGGCAGCGCGGTCTTCAAACGCCTCAACATCAGGCGCTGGGCCGGACTGCTGTCCATACCCTCTGTGTCCTACCTTAGCACAATCATCCGTGGTGCGGGCTATCTGGGTTCGGTTCCCAGGCTGCACCCTGAATTCGCTACAATATATTGTAACGTGCACGGGTTCAGCCGAGCTGCCCCCCGAATTCTCTACATTGGTGTCAGAAGTGGGATGGCGAGACCGTGAGGTCATCGGATGCACGTCCCCGCACTTCAGCATATCAGCTCCCTCATGCCTCTGGGCGCACGCGCTTCCGATGACCTCACGGTCTCACCATCCCACTTCTGACACCAATGCTGTGGCGATGGTTCCCGGGCTGCCTCCCTAATTCGCTGCATTGGTGTCAGAAGTGGGATGGTGAGATTGTGAAGGACCGTGAGGCCATCGGAAGCATTTCCCGAAGGAGGGGGGTAGTGTAACGGGCATGGATAAGTAGACACGTTAGCCCTTGGCTAACAGGTCGGACCCTTAGTCGACTGGTTAACTTTGTCGTCCGCGGTGCGGGGAATCCGATTTTGCGTCCTGGCTGTGGCGGTCTCCGGGCTGCCCCCCCGAATTGGCTGCAATATATATATATATATTTTAGAAAACGATGCATCTCCTGTCAATTCATTTATAGTCCACTTCCTCAAAACTACGTTAGCAACACCCACAAGCTGGCTTCAAGCAACAGCTAGGCCACAGCGAATTGGCGACAAACTGACAAAGTCACTGCCGATGTTAGCGCAGGGTTAGTCAGCCGTAGATGTAAGCGGTTGACTTGGATCGGACAGCGATAGTGTCAGAACAGTAAGTATTTGGGTATTAGTCTTGAAGGTAAACGAGGCGTCCATCGCATTTCGCAAGTCTGGAAGTTAGTCACAACTGATCGCAGCAAAGGGGAACTGGAGGAACACTGGACAAACCAAAAATAACCCGTCTTTATTTTCATAAGCTAGTAATGCTGGGTAAACTGTTAACACTCGCATGTTGACTCAGCTTGGGCAGTGACATGATCAGAAGTTATTACAAGAATTTTGATAATTAAAAAAAAAACGTGAACGTTATAAAGGGACAGCTTCCTCTAGGTTGTAGTCAAAACAGGAAGTGTTGCATATTCTTGTCGCTGCCTGATCTGAGTCAACCGTAAATGTGAGTCGCGCATGCATGAGCGTAAACCGTTTACCCAGTTTAGTTATATTAAGAAAATAAAGACAGGGTTGGGGCAGACCAAAATGGTCACATAGAAAACCTTAATGTTAGACATGGTTGCATTCATGCGAGGGTCTGCCTAGGAGGCTGCGCACTATTAGGTAGATTTTTTTTTTTTTTAGGTTGAGTGCTGCATATTTAACACTTTTTTTCCATATTTCCTGTTCAATCAGCTTGGGCGCTGCGTAAAACTCTTATAATGGCAGGAAAAACACTGGCTTTTCTGTCCATGTGTGCGTGTATCTGTCTGCTGCTAATCTCACATACTACTGGGCCTTTTTCAGCCTGATACATTTTGCACAGTTATGACTGTATGATCAAGAACCTCTCGTGGATGCGGTGATTCAAAACCTTCGAAAAACCTGTTTTATACCACAATTGAGTGTAACTCCTCAGCTAGTTTTCCATCTAAATCGGGGCACCAGGGAAGGGGAGATACACAGCCTCCATATTTTCCCTTCTCCCGGTAGGTAAAAAAAGGGGTGGATTGTCATCAACTCCGAGCACCAGACAAGGGGAGATATACGTGGTGGAGTTCTGCACTCTACTGAGTGCACCCTTCTAGTTGGGCAAAGTGTTGCAGAGATATGGGTCACGCCCTGTTTCTGCAAAATTGGCAGCAACTGCAATCATGTGCTGCAGCCAGACAGCTATCAGACAGTTATCAGACAGTTTGGAGTATCAGAATTCTGTTGGATTACCATAATAATAGTTTTTCAAAGCTGCCGCCTTTGGCTTATGGTAAATTTTAAACCAACTTTGGCAAAAAAGATGTGAGGAAAATGTTTTTTTTTGTTGTTTTGTTGCTAAAACTCAAAATGACAGGTGCATTAATTGATTGCAGTTGACCGGACTAGATTTGTTGGACTTTACTTTACCCAAGGATCTCAGGGGAAAAAAACAAGTTTGCTGGTACACTACCGTTCAAAAGTTTGGGATCACCCAAACAATTTCGTGTTTTCCATGAAAAGTCACACTTATTCACCACCATATGTTGTGAAATGAATAGAAAATAGAGTCAAGACATTGACAAGGTTAGAAATAATGATTTGTATTTGAAATAAGATTTTTTTTACATCAAACTTTGCTTTCGTCAAAGAATCCTCCATTTGCAGCAATTACAGCATTGCAGACCTTTGGCATTCTAGCTGTTAATTTGTTGAGGTAATCTGGAGAAATTGCACCCCACGCTTCCAGAAGCAGCTCCCACAAGTTGGATTGGTTGGATGGGCACTTCTTTGAGCAGATTGAGTTTCTGGAGCATCACATTTGTGGGGTCAATTAAACGCTCAAAATGGCCAGAAAAAGAGAACTTTCATCTGAAACTCGACAGTCTATTCTTGTTCTTAGAAATGAAGGCTATTCCATGCGAGAAATTGCTAAGAAATTGAAGATTTCCTACACCGGTGTGTACTACTCCCTTCAGAGGACAGCACAAACAGGCTCTAACAGGTACTATTTAATGAAGATGCCAGTTGGGGACCTGTGAGGCGTCTGTTTCTCAAACTAGAGACTCTAATGTACTTATCTTCTTGCTCAGTTGTGCAACGCGGCCTCCCACTTCTTTTTCTACTCTGGTTAGAGCCTGTTTGTGCTGTCCTCTGAAGGGAGTAGTACACACCGGTGTAGGAAATCTTCAATTTCTTAGCAATTTCTCGTATGGAATAGCCTTCATTTCGAAGAACAAGAATAGACTGTCGAGTTTCAGATGAAAGTTCTCTTTTTCTGGCCATTTTGAGCGTTTAATTGACCCCACAAATGTGATGCTCCAGAAACTCAATCTGCTCAAAGAAGTGCCCATCCAACCAATCCAACTTGTGGGAGCTGCTTCTGGAAGCGTGGGGTGCAATTTCTCCAGATTACCTCAACAAATTAACAGCTAGAATGCCAAAGGTCTGCAATGCTGTAATTGCTGCAAATGGAGGATTCTTTGACGAAAGCAAAGTTTGATGTAAAAAAAATCTTATTTCAAATACAAATCATTATTTCTAACCTTGTCAATGTCTTGACTCTATTTTCTATTCATTTATCAACATATGGTGGTGAATAAGTGTGACTTTTCATGGAAAACACAAAATTGTTTGGGTGATCCCAAACTTTTGAACGGTAGTGTATGTAAAACAGTTTCCGAGTTATCGATCAAAACATGAGCTGAATTTCAGATTGATGGTGGTGCTAGCGCAGGGGTAGGCAATCTTATCCAGAAAGGGCTGGTGTGGGTGCAGGTTTTTGTTCCAAGCAAGCAGTTACACACCTGATCCCACTAATCAACCAGTAGAGTCTTTGCTGAGGAACTTGATTAGGAGACACAGGTCTGTAACTGCTTGGTTTGAAGAATGACTTGCACCCACACCGGCCCTTTCTGGATAAGATTGCCCACCCCTGTGCGAGAGGCATTGTTGCTTTGACCCCAAAATGGGTGTCTGGGCCTCTTGGATTGACAGCTTATGTGTCAATTTTCATAGAACATGACTTATTGGTTTGTCTGTGAATGTTCTCATTCATCCAGGTCATGGTTATCCAAAGCAGTTGAATCAAGTGCAACTGGACTTGGTATATATCCGTGAAGACGGTGAGCATTGAGGAGAAAAGGAACAGAAGGAATAGCACAGTCATCCTGTGTGTTTCTGGGGTCTCCGTGAAACTCAGGAGAATTTTCAACAAACACCGCATCCCGGTATACTTCAAACCCAGCAACACACTCTGACAAAGACTGGTTCATCCTAAAGACCGTGTACCACACACCCAAGAAAGCAATCTGGTGTATGCTGTACAATGCAATGAGGATTGCACTGACTTATACATAGGAGAAACCAAACAACCACTATACAAACGGATGGCCCAACACAGGAGGCCAAACTCCTCAGGACAAGACTCAGCAGTCTATCTACACCTAAAGGGGAAGACACACTCCTCGAGGACAGCAATGTACACATTTTGGACAGAGAAGATAGATGGTTTGAAAGAGGGGTGAAGGAAGCCATCTATGCGAAACTGGAAAAACCATCCCTCAACAGAGGAGGTCTGCGACACCACCTATCTCCCACTTACAATGCCGTCCTTTCATCTCTACCCAGGAGACTCAAGAAGCCTAGCCTCCAAGAACAACAGTCGGTCACTAACGGCTCCAACAACTCTAATGACCACTGAACAATGAAGTCGAAACTAACACCCCCAATGAACGTCGCTGCTAAACAAACGCAAATCAATAGCTCCAATGATGACGGGTGCGGCCAAACATCGGTACACAAAACAGCCACTCATATCTATGGCTCTGTTAGCGACGGGCGTTGGTAAACATCGGGACACAAAGCCATGAACATCTATAGCTCTGACAATGACTCCAAGAGGATAAATTCTGAGTCTCATCACCAGCCAGTCAGACTAGCTTGGTCTAGTCAGAAAGACACGAACTGAGGAAGCCTCTTGGATGAGAGGCGAAACGTCTTCACGGATATATACCAAGTCCAGTTGCACTAGATTCAACTCCTTTGGATGACTTATTGGTTCTCATGGGCTGCTATAGACTCCTTATGCACAAGAAAAAAAAAGAAAGCCTAGAAGAACAATAGGTTTCAGCTCATCAGACTTGAACCCCTAAAAACCCTTTAAAATGTGTGTAATTTTATGTATCAGACTTTCAGATTTTATTGTTATTTTTTTATTTGCTGCCATCTCATTTGGATATTTTTTGTAATATAACGCCTTTGATTAGATTAGGTGAGATTCAATTAAAACATTAGTTATCCCCATGGGGAAATCAACTCATTGCACTAGCAGATAACAGCAATACAGCAGTGGGAGAAAAAAAAGTATAATTACGTATTTAGAATAGTGTTAGGCAAAGGGGCCATAAAGCACAATACCATAAAGCATTGTTGTAAAATTAGAAGCATATTAAGTGAAAACATTATGGAAATATGTAAATTGATAGCATATTTGAGAGATATGCATACACAGCACAGCAGTACAGCAAGCTCACATCATGACGCTTAGAACCATGAAAAATGTGTGAATGTTAACACTGATATAAAATTAAATGTCAAATATCAGTTTCAGAGAGCAACTGCAAAACCATCCAACTTTTGGTGTATTAAGTTGACAGTATTTTCTTGTGCTTCAGATTCTCTGAGGTCCATAAACAGCAGCGAGATGATATTTCTTTTTTTTTGGACCCCCCCCCCCCCAAGTGTATCCGGCCCAATTACCCCACTCTTTCGAGCCGTCCAGGTCCCTACTCCGCCCCCTCTGCTGATTCAGGGAGGGCTGCAGACTACCACATGCCTCCTCCGATACATGTGGAATTGCCAGCCGCTTCTTTTCACCTGACAGTGGGTAGTTTTGCCAGGGGGACATAGCATGTGGGAGGATCAGGCTATTCCCCCCAGTTCCCCCTCCCCCCCGAACAGGCGTCCTGATCGACCAGACAAGGTGCTGGAGCAGCAAGCTGGACACATACCCACATCTGGCTTCCCACCCGCAGACACGGCCAGTTGTGTTTGTAGGGACACTCGACCAAGCCGGAGGCCACACGGGGATGATGTTTTAACTCCTGTCTGGTGTGGGGTGCACTGTCGCCACCACTTTTCGAGCACTGTTTTGTGTTCAAAACATAGCAGCCAAATGTGGAAGAAAGACAGGTGGCAGCAAGTATGAGGAGCAAGCAAAGTTTTAGTTGGTATCGAGCAAATAATGGGAGGGGGGGTGCAAGATAAGTGAAGCAATAGCAATGGCAATTCTGTTTCGTTTCAAATTGATCAGTGGGATTTTGAACAAAATCAGTTTTCCAGAATTGCAACTTTGACAACCTCCTTGACAGCAAGAGTCTTCAGCTCACAGAAAGGTGAATCAGTTCATCTGGACACAATATTTAGTGGGAGAAACAGTTCATCACTCCTCTAAGTGACTTTGTCAGTCTCAACTGACTGCAAGTATTCCCAGACTTATTGGTTGGGGGGTACCTGCTGTCCTCCTTGCTGTCATTTCAGTATTATACTGCTGTTTACCTCACCACCTACCTCCTACCGTCACCGCCAGCATGAAGGAGTGAATATGTGTGAAAAATGGAAATGGGTAATATCCTCCTGTTAATGAATAATGTGACTCATGGCACCTTGGTTCCTTCATGGGCTTGACGTTTGATCGGATGTGATTGGTTATGAGTCATTTTGCTGTGGCTGGAGACAGGGGGATGCGAATAAAAAACTGATACCAGGCTATTACGACCAGAGAGGCGATTTCTTGGGAGATATTGCCTAGTGACAGTTGTATCCCTGTAGGAGTGGAGACACGTTCAGAGTATATATTACTATGTATATGTATACTACGTATGTATATGTCTGTGTGTGTGTGTGTGTGTGTGTGTGTGTGTGTGTGTGTGTGTGTGTGTGTGTGTGTGTGTGTGTGTGTGTGTGTGTGTGTGTGTGTGTGTGTGTGTGTGTGTGTACTAAAGTTCATTTGTGTTAACTGAGCTCTTATCTTGAATTGGTGTGTACCACAGGGTGTAACACTAAAATATTCAGCATTTCTCAAGTCCTACATTGACTATGGTGGCTTCCTTCTTAGATCTGTGCAGCTCCATTAGGCCTCACCACAGTCACCTGATAGGAAATGACATAGAGGTCCGCAATGGCTTCATTGGAATATCTTTTAATGCAATGGAAGAGTTTCAGGTGGGGGGAGTTTCTTATCTTAGATCGGATGGAACTGAAATCCAGTCATTAGTCATTGCTATTGTTGATGTCCGCCTCCATTTTATTTTGCTCCGTTTTATTTTCCTTTGTGTTGAACATTTGCTTTCAGGACAAATTGTTTTTTTTTTCCTTAATGTTCCCAAGGTTAAAACTGTTTGTAGTGAAAGCAGGGAAATATTATTTTTTTAAAAAGACAATAATAATGTCTTCACAAGAGACAAGCACCATATTTCCTCTTCCATAACCTTGTCGTCCAGTGGCTTCCCAACAAGCGACGAGAAAAGTGTCACTTCCATTGGCCAATGCTACCCTGCAAGTGAGCAGGGTGTGACCAGCTATAACATGACCCATGACAACAGCATTACAACACTCGCACTCAGCCATCATCTGTTTACTGAAAGTGCATGGCGAATCACTTTGAATTTATGGCTCAGTAGCATGAATAATTCTGTTCTATATGTTTACCTGAGGGGCTCTGAATAAAGAGGCAAAACGAACAAAATATATATACTTTTTTTACCAATGTGGTTTGTTTTCCCAGACACAAATTAAGCCTAGCCCTGGATTAAATTGAATTTTTAATGGAGATTCTTCAGGGCTAGGCTTAATCTGTTTCTGGGAAACTACACTGCTCAAAAAAATAAAGGGAACACCTAAAAACACAATATAGACCTCGATGAATGAAATATTTCAGCTGAAAATCTTTATTTATTAGACAGAGGAATGTGTTTAGAGCAAAATAACCTAAGAATGATCAATGGAAATCAAAATCATTAGCCCATTAAGGTCTGGATTCAGAATCATACTCAAAATCAAAGTGGAAAATGAGAACATAGGCTGATCCAACTTCTGTGGAAATTCCTCAAGACGATTCAAAATGAGGCTCAGTAGTGTGTGTGGCCTCCACGTGCCTGTATGCACTCCCTACAACGTCTGGGCATGCTCCTGATGAGACGACGGATGGTCTCCTGAGGGATCTCTTCCCAGACCTGGATCAGGGCATCGGTCAACTCCTGGACAGTCTGTGGTGCGACATCGCATTGGCGGATGGTACGAGACATGATGTCCCAGAGGTGCTCGATTGGATTCAGGTCTGGGGAACGTGCAGGCCAGTGCATAGCATCAATGCCCTCGACATACAGGAACTGCTGACACACTCTGGCCACATGAGGACGAGCATTGTCATGCATGAGCAGGAACCCAGGGCCCACTGCACTGGCATATGGTCTGACAATGGGTCTGAGGATCTCATCCCGGTACCTAATGGCAGTCATGGTACCTCTGGCTAGCACGTAGAGGTCTGTGCGGCCCTCCAAGGATATGCCTCCCCAGACCATCACTGACCCACCGCCAAACCGGTCATGCTGGAGGATGTTGCAGGCAGCAGAATGTTCTCCACAGCGTCTCCAGACTCTCTCACGTCTGTCACATGTGTTCAGTGTGAACCTGCTCTCATCTGTGAAGAGCACAGGGCGCCAATGGCGAATCTGCCAACCAAGATGTTCTCTGGCAAAGGTCAATCGGGCTGCACGATGTTGGGCTGTGAGCACAGGCCCCAATTGTGGACGTCGGGCCCTCATACCATCCTCATGCCTTCTGTTTCTCACTGTTTGAGCAGAAACCTGCACATTAGTGGCCTGTTGAAGGTCGTTTTGTAGGGCTCCGGCAGTGCTCCTCCTGTTCCTCCTTGCACAAAGGACCAGATAGCGGTCCTGCTGCGGGGTTGTTGTCCTCCTGCGGCCCCCTCCACGTCTCCTGGTGTACTGGCCTGTCTCCTGGTACCTCCTCCATGCTCTGGACACTGTGCTGGGAGACACATCAAATCTTCTTGCCACAGCACGCATTGATGTGCCATCCTGGATGAGCTGCACTACCTGAGCAACTTCTGTAGGTTGCAGATACCGCCTCATGCCACCTCTAGTGGTGAGGGCACTAGCAAAATGAAAAACTAACCAAAGATCGGCCAGAAAAGATGAGGACAGGCAAATGGTCTGTGGCCACCACCTGCAAATCCATTCCTTTTGAAATTAGACAATTTACTAACAGGTGAAATTGATTCACAAATCAGTGTTGCTTCCTAACTGGACAGGTTGATATCTCAAAAGTGTGATTGACTTGGAGCTACATTGCATTGCTTATGTGTTCCCTTTATTTTTTTGAGCAGTGTATATGTCAGAAGTGAGATTTTAGGTATTCAACATTTTTCTCCTCCTCCTCTCCCTTCTTCTTCTTCTTCTTCTTCTTCTTCTTCTTCTTCTTCTTCTTCTTCTTCTTCTTCTTCTTCTTCTTCTTCTTCTTCTTCTTCTTCTTCTTCTTCTTCTTCTTCTTCTTCTTCTTCTTCTTCTTCTTCTTCTTCTTCTTCTTCTTCTTCTTCTTCTTCTTCTTCTTCTTCCTTGCTTGCTTTTCCTGTTAGGGGTCGCCCCGGCAGATCATACGTGCCCATCTCTTCCTGTCCTCTGCATCTTCCTCTGTCACACCAACTACCCGCATGTCCTCCCTCACCACACCCATAAACCTCCTTTGTCCTTTTTCCTCTTTTTTCCCTCTTTTTCCCCTTGCCTGGCAGCTCAATTTTCAGCATTGTTCTCCCAATATACCCAGCATCTCTCCTCCGCACATGTCCAAACTATCTCAATCTTGTCTCTTTTGTTTTGTCTCCAAACCATCCAACCTGATCTGTCCCTCTAATATGGTCACCGTAACGCCGCCTGACCTTCTCTATACTTCGCCATCAACACTTTCAAAGCAAACATGACATCTGTAGCGCTCTTTCCTGACATGAAGCCATACTGCTGCTCACTAATCATCACCTCTCCTCATAACCTAGCTACCACTACTCTTACCCATAACTTCATGCTGCTGCTGATCAACTTTATACCTCTGTAGTTGTTACAGCTCTGCACATTACCTCTATTCTTGAAAATTGGTACCAGTACACTTATTCTCAACTACGCAGGCATCCTCTCACTTTCCAAGATTGTGTAAAACAGTCTAGTTAAAAACTCCACTGCCATCTCTCCTAAACAGTTCCGTGCCTCGACAGGTGTGTTATCTGGACCAACCACCTTTCCACTCTTTATCCTCTTCATAGCTGCCCTCACTTCTTCCTTGCTAATCCAGTGCACTTCCTCATTCACTATCCCCATATCATCCAACCTTCTCTCTTTCTCATTTTCTTCATTCATCAGCCCCTCAAAATAATCCTTCCATGGTGTCCAGTTAGCAGTGAGTACGTTTGTCCGTTTAGCTTGCAAGAGTGACGATAACATCGGTTGAACACGTGAAATCAGGCCTGCAACGAGGGTGGGTTTTTGAGGACTTCTTTATTAGTTTGATAGATGCTGGCTTTAGTTAATGTTTAATGTGTTTGGTTTGGAATGTTGGAAAAGGTACCCACTTTAGTTTTGTATTTAACTGTATTGAGCCTGATGTAGTGAAAGTGCACTATCTATTTTTTTTCTTCTTATTATTTATTTATTTTTTTACAATAGCTAAATATTTCGAGTTACAACTTTGTCTTGTTTGAGTATTTATCTAAAGGTTATTAATTTCATGGGAACTGGTATAATTAGGGAACCCGCACTAAGATTAATGTAAATTGGATTATAGTGAGAGAACCTAGGGCCCTGCCCTCTACAGCCATGGGGTAAAAGGGGCTACACATAGGGTAGTTGCTGCTCCAAAACTTCCTTTCCCAGCTGAGGATGTTCCTTTTTGCAACATGCCCAAATCTGTATGAGAGTGGATCATTCAAGCTTCATCTGCAGGCGAATAGTCTAATGACACATCCAAGAGTTGTTTCCTAGGACTAGCAGGAAGACTGCTTCTCTTGTTTTCAGTCAAGAGAAATGGTTTTCTACCCCAGTCCAGCTGTGCAGATTTATCTCAAATATCAGGGAAGTAACAATTAAAACCTTAAGTCAAGTTGGTCAAATATCCCTCTATTAACTACTTCACAGGAGCTCTCTCCACATCCTCATTGGAGAGGAAATAGGTGAGATCCCCCTCTGCACGTCTTCATCCACAGCTCTGCATTCTTGACAAACCCACCCACCTTGTCATAGAGATTCAGAAAGTTGCATCTTTCTTTGCCCCGCAGAGACACATTCAGTTCGTTGAGTTTAGTATCTGCAAGACAGGATTGCTTTGCAAGCCCATGCATCTCCTCAAACCAGGTGAGATGAGATGTTTCACAAAGACTGCCAAACAGTTGTGTTAAGAAGCTTTGACCTAATGAAGTTGATCACATTGACAGCCATCCGTTATCTGTACCACTTATGCTGTGCTCAGGGTCACGGAGATGCCGGAACCTATTCCAGCAATCATTGGGTGGCAGGCGAGGAGACACACAGGACAGGCCGCCAGGCCATCACAGGCCGCCAGGCCATCACAGGCTGCCAGCATTGACAGCATCGTTCAAAATTTAATTTAACACAAGACTCAATTTCTTAAGACTGCAGTGCATCCCTGGTCATTATGCAGCGATTCCACTGCACATCGGGGTTCTCCTCTTTAACGCATGTTAACAGCCCTTTGGACATAACCTGTCATTGAAGCAGCTGTCTCAGTGCAGACACTGGTGCAGGACTTCCTTTTCAGACCATTTTCACCGATGACTATTAACAACATTGAAGACATCTTCTCCCATTTTTCCCTATAAACTCTTACAGAAATGTAAGAGTTCACTAATGTCATCAGTATCAACCTATCTAAAAAAAAACAAACAAAAAACCAAAAACAACAAAACGGGCTCCTGGGTGGTGTGGCGGTCTATTCCGTTGCCTACCAACACGGGGATCGCTCGTTTGAATCCCCGTGTTACCTCCGGTTTGGTCGGGTGTCCCTACAGACACAATTGGCACTGTCTGCGGGTGGGAAGCCAGATGTGGGTATGTGTCCTGGTCGCTCCACTAGCTCCTCCTCTGGTTGATTGGGGCGCCTGTTCGGGGGGGGGGGGAACTGGGGGGAATAGCCTGATCCTCCCACGCGCTATCTCCCCCTGGTGAAACTCCCAACTGTCAGGTGAAAAGAAGCAGCTGGCAATTCCACATGTATCGGAGGAGGCATGTGGTAGTCTGCAAGCCTCCCCGGATCGCCAGAGGGGGTGGAGTAGGGACCTGGACAGCTCGAAAGAGTGGGGTAACTGTATGTGTCCTGGTTGCTGCACTCACACCTCCTCTTGTCCGTCTGTTCAGGGGGGAGGGGAAACTAAAAACGAGCTGTGTGTGTGTGAATTAATTAATTGTGTAGTGCTTTGAGTGGCTGCTGCAGCTTGAAAAGTGCTATATTAAATTGAACTTGATTGATTGATTGATTGATTGATTGAATAGCTTGATCCTACCACGTGCTACATCCCCCTGTTGAAACTCCTCACTGTCAGGTGAAAAGAAGCAGCTGGTGACGCCACGTGTAATGGAGGAAGCATGTGGTAGTCTGCATCCCTCCCCGGATTGGCAGAGGGGGTGGAGCAGCGACCAGGACGGCTAGGAAGAGTGGGGTAACTGGCTGGATACATTTGGGGAGAAAAAAAAGGGGGGGGGGGCAAGCTGTGCCTGTCCACTGACATCAGTGGATCGATCAAGCAGGAGTGAAAATGAGCCTCCCAAGTTTTGCAACTGCTTGATCAACAATGTTTGTGCCCATCCTATCTATTCTGTGGCTGTGTCGTTTGACAAAGGCACCGTTTTTGGTTTGTTTGCTGTGTTTTGATCCATCATGGTCTCTGCCAATGCAACAGCAGCTGGAAGCAGCAGGTCGTCAGCTATGGTGAACGGCTTTTTAGCTTGAGCTACAAGCAAATACACTATGAGAAACCTAAAGTGCTTTGACTGATGTCATGGAGGCTTTTCTCATCACTTCTTGGAATGATGCAAAAAGCCTCATCACACCAGACTAGGAAAGTTTTCTCTTAAAAAAAAAAAAAAAAACTCTGGTTGCTTGCTGTCATGACACTGGTGTTTTGTGTTGAAATGACTTTAGAGGTGGGCTGGCTTCATGCAGTTGTTAGGTAATTGTCCTCCCACTGAAGTACAGTGCCAGGGGAGAATAAAAGCTTGTGCAGGTAAACGCCATTGAAACGTATTCTTACTGATACTGAAGGAATATTGGTGTTTAAGGCTTCGCTGTCTTTTTCAAGCTACGCATATTTTTCGTTTGTCTGGTTTTCAAAATAAAAACTCGCTCAGGGTTGAAAAAATTGATACAGCTAGCTAGTTTACATGAAAATATACACTACCGTTCAAAAGTTTGGGATCACCCAAACAATTTTGTGTTTTCCATGAAAAGTCACACTTATTCACCACCATATGTTGTGAAATGAATAGAAAATAGAGTCAAGACATTGACAAGGTTAGAAATAATGATTTGTATTTGAAATAAGATTTTTTTTACATCAAACTTTGCTTTCGTCAAAGAATCCTCCATTTGCAGCAATTACAGCATTGCAGACCTTTGGCATTCTAGCTGTTAATTTGTTGAGGTAATCTGGAGAAATTGCACCCCACGCTTCCAGAAGCAGCTCCCACAAGTTGGATTGGTTGGATGGGCACTTCTTGCGTACCATACGGTCAAGCTGCTCCCACAACAGCTCAATGGGGTTCAGATCTGGTGACTACGCTGGCCACTCCATTACCGATAGAATCCCAGCTGCCTGCTTCTGCTCTAAATAGTTCTTGCACAATTTGGAGGTGTGTTTAGGGTCATTGTCCTGTTGTAGGATGAAATTGGCTCCAATCAAGCGCTGTCCACTGGGTTTGGCATGGCGTTGCAAAATGGAGTGATAGCCTTCCTTATTCAGAATCCCTTTTACCCTGTACAAATCTCCCACCTTACCAGCACCAAAGCAGCCCCAGACCATCACATTACCTCCACCATGCTTAACAGATGGCGTCAGGCATTCTTCCAGCATCTTTTCATTTGTTCTGCGTCTCACAAACGTTCTTCTTTGTGATCCAAACACCTCAAACTTGGATTCATCCGTCCACAACACTTTTTTCCAGTCTTCCTCTGTCCGATGTCTGTGTTCTTTTGCCCATCTTAATCTTTTTCTTTTATTGGTCAGTCTCAGATATGGCTTTTTCTTTGCCACTCTGCCCTGAAGCCCAGAATCCCGCAGCTGCCTCTTCACTGTAGATGTTGACACTGGTGTTTTGCGGGTACTATTTAATGAAGATGCCAGTTGGGGACCTGTGAGGCGTCTGTTTCTCAAACTAGAGACTCTAATGTACTTATCTTCTTGCTCAGTTGTGCAACGCGGCCTCCCACTTCTTTTTCTACTCTGGTTAGAGCCTGTTTGTGCTGTCCTCTGAAGGGAGTAGTACACACCGGTGTAGGAAATCTTCAATTTCTTAGCAATTTCTCGCATGGAATAGCCTTCATTTCTAAGAACAAGAATAGACTGTCGAGTTTCAGATGAAAGTTCTCTTTTTCTGGCCATTTTGAGCGTTTAATTGACCCCACAAATGTGATGCTCCAGAAACTCAATTTGCTCAAAGGAAGGTCAGTTTTGTAGCTTCTGTGACGAGCTAAACTGTTTTCAGATGTGTGAACATGATTGCACAAGGGTTTTCTAATCATCAATTAGCCTTCTGAGCCAATGAGCAAACACATTGTACCATTAGAACACTGGAGTGATAGTTGCTTGAAATGGGCCTCTATACACCTATGTAGATATTGCACCAAAAACCAGACATTTGCAGCTAGAATAGTCATTTACCACATTAGCAATGTATAGAGTGTATTTCTTTAAAGTTAAGACTAGTTTAAAGTTATCTTCATTGAAAAGTACAGTGCTTTTCCTTCAAAAATATGGACATTTCAATGTGATCCCAAACTTTTGAACGGTAGTGTATATTTTTTTATTGGCAGCTGACAATAGCATAAAAGTGATATGTTCCCAATATGCGGGTCGTCAGTTCGAATCCCCGTGTTACCTCCGGCTTGGTCAGGTGTCCCTACAGACACATTTGGCCGTGTTTGCGGATGGGAAACCGGATGTGGGTATGTGTCTTGGTCGCTGCACTAATGCCTCCTCTGGTCAGTAGGGGTATCTGTTCAGGGGGTAGAGAGATCTGGGGTGAATAACATGATCCTCCCACACGCTACGTCCCCCTGGCGAAACTCCTCACTGTCAGGTGAAAAGAAGTGTCTGGCAACTCCACATGTATCGGAGGAGGCATGTGGTAGTCTGCAGCCCTCCCCGGATCAGTAGAGGGGGTAGAGCAGCAACCGGGACGGCTCGGAAGAGTGGGGTTATTGGACGGTACAATTGGTGAGAAAAAGGGGGGGAAATCCAAAAAATATAAAATATATGTGGCAGAGAAAAGATTCAAAAGATTCAGGTTATCAAACTTGTCTTAGTACCCAGATTGTACTGATTGTATTAATGTGGGATTATTTTACAATTGTTTATAACCAATATTTTAAAATTAGTATATTTTTAGAAAATTTCAGAGTACCATCTGCAATACCCCTAAGTTACCCCTAGGGGTACTCTTACCCCATTTGAGAAACACTTATAATAATAATAATAGTACTCAGAGGTGAAACTACTATATAGGCAGGGAATGCAACTTCATTGGGCCCACAACAGTTTAGGGCCCACATGCACGGACCCCTTAGTGTTGTTCCTCATCCGATGTGAGGGTCTAAGGACATGATGTTTTTTTGCTGTAAAGCCCCTTGATGCAAATTTGTAATTTGTGTTAAATAAAATTGACTTGACTTGACGTGGCCCCTCTTTATCTTGCCACTATTGTATCAAAGCTCTTGAGCACTGAGTCTGTGGTCTACGGTATGTTCAAAAATGTGCCAAGTATGCCAGTGTGTAATTACGGACATGCGTACTACTGCGTAGCGATATCCACAGAAGATTTAGATAGGTTGCGAAGTGTCAAGATTTCGCACAGCGAAAAGCCCGGCGAGTAGAGCCCTGCACTGGCCAAAAACTCCAGCCCTAGCTTGGCCCTTGTCCGTGGGTTCAAGCCCGAGCCCGGCCCCAGCCTGACAAAGTCTGCAATTTTTCAGCCTGAGTCGAGAACAACACCAATATATAATTTTAAGCTCTCTCTTATGCATGCTTTTTCTGATATACGCAAACATACACACGCCATGGTCAACTGTCACATGTAATGCACGTGGACAGCGTATGTATAATATTTATAATATAATTAATATAGCAATATTTCATACACTGGCCTCTGTGTGCTTTTCACATGGGCACAATGAAAGGAGAGAAGTTAAATGAGCCTGAGTCTGACCTGAACCCAATCTATAAAATAAATAAATAAACTGGCCTAGACCTCTAGCGGAGAGTGCACATATGATGTAAGTAGAATTACTTATTATTCATTTGACTAATAATCAACCTACACACTTGTGTTTTGTGTTTATCAGGCCTTTGTGTAGACATGAATAATGTCCGTGTGCGAGTACGCTGTCACCGATTATTTTTTCATTTGGTACGATGCTCCGACACCATTTTGTTAAGTACGCTAGTCTATCACTATCTTGGCCTCACTATTGTGACTCCTCCTCTATAGCACGGTGGTCTGTTTCATTTCATTTCATTCAGGCATCAACTCTGCGGTGTTTTTCACCATTGCTGGTCATTTTAAAGCTGCATGCTTTCACTTCTTTCAATTTCTACTGAGTCGACATTATATTACGTCTGTATTATGTCTGATTGTGATGGGCAGGCCGAGGTCTGCTTTGACCATCTTGCATCGGGGCCCGGTGCTGACTCGTTATGTCTATGATAGTACTAGTAGCTACTTAGAAAATGTAATGGTACTTTTAAAATGTAGTAGTACTTATAAAATGTGTTATTTGGATTAGACACATTAAAATGGAGAAGGATAAAATCACACAATACTTGCCATAACACAGGGGTATATTCTACATGCAAAATATGGATATTGCAGAGCGTCCGGGTAACATAGTGGTCTACTCCGTTGCCTACCAACACGGGTATCGCCGGTACGAATCCCCGTGTTACCTCTGGCTTGGTCGGGTGTCCCTACAGACACAGTTGGCCATGTCTGCGGGTGGGAAGCCAGATGTGGGTATGTGTCCTGGTCGCTGCACTAGCGCCTCCTCTGGTCGGTCGGGGTGCGTGTTCGGTGGGGGAGACTGGGGGGAATAGCGTGATCCTCCCACACGCTACGTCCCCTTGGTGAAATGCCTCACTGTCATGTGAAAAGAAGCGGCTGGCGGCTCCACATGTGTCGGAGGAGGCATGTGGTAGTCTGCAGCCCTCCCCGGATCGGCAGAGGGGGTGGAGCAGAGACCGGGACAGCTCGGAAGAGTGGGATAATTGGCCAAGCACAATTGGGGAGAAAAAGGGGGAAAATCCCCCCCCAAAAAAAGATATAAAAGTTTTGCTCCCGGTCACTTGTAATGTTTTGGTGACGATGTTTGCTACACCTTGTAGAAACAGTAGAGTGGAATGTGATGTTTTAGTTCCATGAAGGGGTTAAGAATTGGGGTTTAATTTTTTACATCCCCAGAGAGATGATTGATAAACTGTCTAGGCGATAGTCAGTCATTATTGCCCACACTAACCTATTCCTGGAAATAGCCACGGACACATTGCAATGCCCAGGGACAAGCAACTATCTCACTGAATGACTCTCATCCGGCTCTTAGACTCGGCCTAAGAACCATTGAAGTTATGTTGTCATAGCTCAGCCATAACAGCATTAGGCTCCTTGGTGGATACGCAGTGTTTTATAGATGCTTACAACAATAGGGACTGTGTAATGATCCATTTAAGCTCCTGTGGAAGACATTTTGAAAAGATTTGCATGGGTGTGTTTTCAATTTGCCTCGACAACATGCTTTGCGTGGCACTGTGAGAGCTCACTGTCATATTGCTCAGAGCACACAGCTTGGTTCAGTACCAAGCTTACTGTAGATTTATTTATTTATTTTTTGTCCTCCTAAGGTAAACACAATTCGATTGCCCTCCCTGAGAAGACAATTGGTATAGACAAATATTTCAATGCCTTGATACTGTAATGGATCCGAGGACAGAGTAAACCTTTTTGGCTTTGCACCAGGAGTTCGTCCTCTCACAGACACAAGGTTCGCATACACACACACACACACACACACACACACACACACACACACACACACACACACACACACACACACACCCTGTATAATTACTAAGTGAATTAGAGGTAAATGAACGATTCCTGCTTAATCTGTGTCCTTTGTAATTAGTTCCTGCTGAGTTTTTTCTGGGTTCATTTCTTTGTTGGTGGCAGGAGCCAATCAAGCAACTCCCTGTTAAATGCCCCAGGCAGTCTGGACCAGATTAAATTGCAGGACAGCACAAATAACATAATTTATTACAGTGCACCTCAATAATTTTAATGGATCATCCACACGTGTATTTAATTATTGCCCCCAAAATGGGCATATTATTCCCTGTGACTTTTGCTTCTATTTTAAAATGTGTTGCATGCCATGCACTCCTCAGCCAGTTCCTCCTGTCATATGTCCTTGTCTAATCTAATGAAAGAAAAACTATGCAAACATTTTTTTAAAAATGTATTGTAAAATGTTCTGAGTGCTGATCTGGAAGGTAGGAGAACTTAAAGAGAACCTGAGAGTTAAATGAGGAACACTGGGGCTCTCTGCCTGCTCAGTATTGTTCCCACCAGGACATGTGCCTTGTCTTCATCACAAGTGTTTACCTACATGAGACTGAATTCACCGAACTCGGTCGGTGAAAACTGTATTACCAGATCTCTTTAAACAGGGATAGTGACAGACTCGCAGCTGAAATGAGATACTGGTCCGTCTGCCGGTCTGTCAGGTTTGTCATCTTGCAGTCATTTTTATTTTATTTTATTTTATTTATTTATCTTGAAACACTATATTAATCCCAGTGGGGAAATTACGCTCTGCATTTAAGCCATCCTAGATGTGATCTGTGTAGCCAGGAGCAGTGGGCTGCCGCCTTCATGCTGCTCGCGGGGACAAAGTCCAGTTCTTTTCCCATTGCCTTGCTTAGGGGCGCAGACAAGAGTATAAACCCTAACATGCATGTTTCGTTTGATGGTGGGGGAAACCGGAGCACCCGGAGAAAACCCACCGTAGACACGGTGAGATCATGCAAACTCCACACAGAAGGACGACCTGGGATGACCCCCAAGGGACAACCCCGGGGTTCAAACCCAGGACCTTCTTGCTGTGAGGTGACAGCGCTAACCACTGGGCCACTGTGCCACCATTTGTGGAGCTTCTCATTATAGTTCCACATATGTGATCGGGTCAAGCGTTTCAGCAGGTATTTGAAGTCATAGATGATTACGAACTGACATTTTATTTCTCCATTCATGTCAGTACCCATCCTCCCATCCAATGTTATGTTAATTTCAAGTGAGCATTTAAAAAATGCAGGGCTATTGGTCGTGTTTCTGATGGAGTTTCCTATACTTCCCTCAGTATTAAACCTGCTATATACCTAGAAATAAAGTGTGAATTTAAAATGACATAGTGACAATGTATTGATATTATTAGCATTACACGTTGAAGTTATAGTATCTTTTAAATCAGAATGCATCATCACAAAAATGTGCCATGAAATAGCGGCGACACCCCAAAGTCAGCTGTTGTAGTGGTGTTGTCGTTGATGTACGGAGAGAGAGAGAGAGAGAGAGAGAGAGAGAGAGAGAGAGAGAGGAGAGAGAGAGAGAGAGAGAGAGAGAGAGAGAGAGAGAGAGAGAGAGAGAGAGAGAGAGAGAGAGAGAGAGAGAGAGAGAGAGAGAGAGAGAGAGAGAGAGAGAGACGTGCAGTCTCTGTTCACTGTAGTGGGACTCTACATCACAGACAGGCTGAGGCATAACGGTACTTTGTCCATAATCGTGTATTTTTATCACTCTAACCCCTATCTATTCTCTCCCATACACCTGCACTGAAAATATTCTCAAAGATAGGGAGCAAAATGCATCCTATATGAATTCAATTTGCCTTTTTTTTTAACTTTCCAATATGGGGCAAACCACATTTTACAGGACCTGGCAACTGTTGTGAGCATAACACCTGACCAACATTTACACAAGATATAAGCACATTTGAACTTAGAAATATCTTGCATTCGTTGATCAAAAAATGTTTTTTGGATCCCCCCCCCTTTTTCTCTCCCCAGTTTTACCTGTCCAATTACCCGACTCTACCGAGCCATCTTAGTCTCTGTTCCATCCCCTCTGCCGAGCCGGGGAGGGCTGCAGTCTACCACATGCCTCCTCCGATACATGTGGAGTCGCCAGCCACTTCTTTTTACCTGACAGGGAGGAGTTTCACCAGGGGGACGTAATGCGTAGGAGGATCACGCTATTCCCCCCCAGTTCCCCCTTCCCCACCCCGAACGGGCGCTCTGACCGACCAGAGGGGGCGCTAGTGCAGCGACCAGGACACATACCCACATCCTTTGCCACCTGCAGACATAGCCAATGGTGTCTCTACGGACGCCCGACCAGGCTGGGGGTAACATGGGGATTCAAACCGCTAATCCCTGTGTTGGTAGGCAACGAAATAGACCGCCACACCACCCGGACAATTTAGTAATGGGTTAAAACAGTACTAGGGAATTGAGTCAAAGCACCTGAATGTGTGTGACCATGGTAATAATCCCCTCCTAGACATTGTGTACAATGAAAGATAAGATGCACAACAATTATGCAAACTTCTGCCCACCATATAACCTTTTTTCCCCCACAGTCCTAGCCCCTCCTTGGGAATTAAAATATGGGGTTTATGTCAGAGAAAGAATGAAATTATCAGCATCTACAGCTGGGTGACAAGCCGCCTTCTTCAGGGAAAGCAGAGCGGAAATATCTGTAGTACAGCATGTTGTCAGAACTGAAAGGTTACACGAGCAGCACAGAGCAGGTCAGGATATGTGGTTGTTATGCAGATGAGATGGGGATTCATAACAGAGTAATTCAAGGAGAACGGACCACACAGGCGCTTTGTGCTGTTGACCAAATATTTCCTACAAAGTGCCTTAAAAGTTTGGCACATAAGTTCTCACTTATTTTTAGTTGTATGTGACACTAACAACAGAAAATTGAACATAGATGTGTTTGTTTTGATTGAATAGTCCATATATGTTTATCTGCTAAGTAACTTCTTGCATTACAAGAAATATCACTCAGTGCATCTCTCATGGTTGTCCTTTAGACATAAAGTGTGCTTCCTTCTTTAAAGCAATTCGGCACTGTAAGAGCTCCTCCTTTAGACCTTTCTAATGTTGAACTGCAAGTTGCTGCCGCACCTCCGAGCAGGTTCTCGCATCTCTACTATACAAAGGCCTCCCTTGTTGGGAGCACGGGAACAAAAGGTTCTGAAAATATGGTTCTGAAAAGTTGCCGTGTCTCTTTTCTTCCAAAGTTGTGCTTATTAGTCATATCCCTAGCATTTTGGTAAGTTCTCTTTTGGCTCTGGCCCCCAGAGTTTGAGACATGAAACAGATCTTGGCCTTGGGATCCCATGAGCTGCTACTTAGCCAGAGGCCATTAATGAGAATGCTGCATCACACGGATGCAACTTTCTCAAAACAGTGGCTCTTTCTCCGCTTGACATTATTTGATGTGGAAACCTCATAGCCTGCTGTCTCGGAGCGAGTCAAGTGCATCGCTGTGAGCTCTTTGCGCAAGTTCAAGTGGGAAGACCATCCATCCATTGCTCACTATTCAACACCATTCATTGTTGATCCACTGAACAATTACTCCATCTTGCCACATGATTTTAAATCAGCCTATGGTGTGTCTTTTTTTTTTTTTGGACCCCCCCCCCCCTTTTCTCCCCAATTGTACTTGGCCAATTACCCCACTCTTTCGAGCCATCCCGGTCACTGCTCCACCCCCTCTGCCGATCCGGGGAGGGCTGCAGACTACCACATGCCTCCTCCAATACATGTGGAGTCACCAGCTGCTTGTTTTTCACCTGACAGTGAGGAGTTTCACCAGGGGGACGTAGGGCGTGGGAGGATCATGCTATTCCCCCCAGTTCCCCCTCCCCCCTTGAACAGGTGCTCCGACTGACCAGAGGAGGCACTAGTGCAGCGACCAGGACACATACCCACATCCGACTTCCCACCCGCAGACATGGCCAATTGTGTCTGTAGGGATGCCCGACCAAGCCGGAGGTAATACGAGGAGATTCGAATCACCAATACCTGTGTTTGTAGGCAACGGAATAGACCGCTACGCCACCCCGATGCCGCCTATGGTGTGTATTTAGCTGTCTTTTTAAACCAACAAATCAAATGATGCCTTTCCCTCTGTCACGTCATTATCATTCGCATGTTTGTCCCTACCACAACATCATGGCCGGTGTTGTTCCGCCCTTCCGTGTTCCATAACAGGGAATATCAGGGTCCTACTTTATTGTGTTTTAGCCTACAAAAATTATTTTCCATTACAATAGGGTCAGTGGAAAATCTTGAATTATCAATTACTTGCTTTTATCCTCAAAAATACTTAAATGCTTCAAATGAATACTACCTGCCATATTCTTCCGCTGTTGGTTGCTATGAGAAAACTTACAACGCCATGCACCATGTCATTTTTATCAGGAAAGTCCTACCCAACAATAGCCATTAAAATTAGCAACTACAAAAGTGTTCCTAAGTTGTAATTTGGCTTAGAAATTGTCAACAAACTAGCAAAAAAGAAAGTGCTGAAAATGTATTTGCGTGTAAATCCTTGGGATGTGTTTTATGTTTTATGTTTATGATGCTCTATGTTGTGTCTCCCAATTTAGCTTGTTCATTTTTGCAAGGCAGAAGGTCATTGCAAACCAAGTCATGAAATTCAGGACACTATGGTAACTAAGTGGATGAAAATGGCATGGCCAAGGGAATGCTTTGCAATGGCTCACTTTTTATTTTCATTTAATAAATACAAACGAGACTTAACTGTAATGGGCTCGCGTGGCAAACTCACTTTGCACATTTTGCATCAAAGCTCTTCCCAAACAGCCCATTAAATTTAGGAGAGCCTCCTCTGAGCACCAATCTTTGAGACGCGGTATCTTCGACAGTCAGTAATTGGGCCCATGATATTTATCTCCTTGCAGTAGGAACTGAAGAATAATTCAAGAAATAAAAGGGGAGGAGTGATTGGATTATGCAATGTTATGATCTATATGGGAACTGGAACTGTCTCTTGCCAGATAGATTTAACGGGGGGGGGGTATTGATTGCATTTGAAATCAGTTGGAAAATAGGTGCGGATTGAGAGGTATTAGATTAGCAGCCATGTGTCTTAACATAAACACTCGCAGATTTGTCTTTATGGCATTTAATCCGAGTTTTCCCGCTGTGCTTTGTGTGACGTCTGTGTCTTTCCTAGGCCCCAGAAATTAGTCTGGATGTTTTGCTTTACTCTGGATTTTGTTTTCTTCATCCCAAACTTTTTGTTGTTTACATTCAGTTCCACAGCCATGATTGGTTTGAGGTGTTAACACCTTTCTTATCTCATCCACTGGTGTGTGTGTGTGTATGTATGTGTGCGTGTTCATTCATGCAGACGTAAACATGCCATCTGTTTGGGCTAGATATGCCACCTTTTCCCTATCCTGTGTGTGAACAGGACCCAGCAATAAATTCAGCCCTGGCTAAGCACTGACTGATGTGGACAACTGGGGCCATCTTGGAGAACAAAATCCTAATTGCTAGTCTTATCGCATTTCAAGAAGTCAAGCAGAGGATAAACCCTAATTTATCATTATAGTCTATATTCATGAATATGTATAGATTGTTAGGAAGCAAAAGTCACAGCTCCATGACAATTACATAAAGCTCTTAACGACTATCACAAAGAGTTTTAGGTAAGAAGGCTTTGTGTTTCCTCTGACAAAGGCTTGATATGTCATATGCCATCTTGATAGGACCTACTGATATAGAAGAAATATATCTGCCTTTAGTCAAAACTAAATAACAGGGAGATGAATCCTGCAGATTGTTTTAACTATTTGTTTATCCATGATATAAGGGTTCAAATGCAGTGGTGGGCTGGGATCAAACACCGACCCTGGCTTTTGCTACACAGACCGGTCTTATTTCCAAACCCAACACCAACCCATTGTGTTAACATTAAAAACTCAAGATAGAAAACTATACAGAGTGACTAGAATAGAGAAATGTGCTACACAGAGCGAACAATCATATGACACATACTATAAAACCATTGCCTTTATGCTTATGAGACTGAACACAGTCTCAGACCGGCAGTGTTTAAGGGTCAACTTTGTAAAGTTTGCCCTTATTTTCTTCCAAATTGCCAAGCTTATCAGACTTATAGCGGTCTAGTTTCCAGGTCATAGCGCTAGTTGGCTGCGCAAGTTGATCTAAGGTGAGGCCAATACTTGTTTTGCCACTTACAGCAAGTATACCTGGTTGCAGCCTGCAAAACAGGGTGGCGTTCGATGTCCAACATTTAATCCCACCCACCATTTGATTTGAATGGTTTAACTGTCGAATATGGGCGGGGTTACACATTGATTTCATTGGTTTTGGATTTGGGTTTGGGCGGGGTTAAACAGGGTTAGGGTTAGGGTTAGGGATGAGTTGTGGGGTGGTGGGATTAAACGTTCGGCGTTGAACCCCATTCTGCAGGCTGCAGCTAGGTAATGGGGCGTCACGGAGGTGCAGTTATAAAAGGGTTGGATTGGAAGGAGTACATCATCAGTAGGAGTGGTGGGGGCTGCCTTCAGTTACGGCCAATCAAATCAGCTCCTCTCATTTACTTTAAAAGCTGCGCACTGTCATGGCAAACCACCAATTTCATAACGGACAACGGAAGTCCAGACCGTCTAAGGCAGAAAAGCTCCCAGGACGAAACTGATGTCCTTGTTTAGGAGGTGCAGAGTCGCCAAGTGCGCGTAACCGACATTAACAAAAACTCCAATGTGATATGAGACAACACACAAACATGATTGTTTGACAGGCTGCCTTTTAACAACTCTTTGTTCTCACCAGCGTCTTTCTCGCTATGAACATAGACCTTAAATAGTTGTGATCACGGATCAATTAGCCTAGGCGATTAGTTCTTTCAGGTTGAATGAGGTTAATTGAAATATTGAAATCCTCATCACTATATTGTTTTCCATGCGTGTTTTTTTTTTGGCCATGTGTAATGACGCACATTGACTGCTTTATGTTGGAAAACAATGACGCAGATGCAGATATTTTGTTTTGTGATTGAAAGGTTTTAGGAAAGGAGTTATTACTTAAATTATACACGCAGTAGGCCGACGTCAGTGATTTTGGAGAAATCTATGCTTGGTGCACCTTCTTCTCCTTATGCTCGGAAATTACCACACAAAGCCTGCGTCTGCGCTAAGACATGGTCTGACCAGGCGGAGACGCAAGCATAACATTTGGTTTTATTTGACACCAAACTAGCACTGCGCCACCTGATTTTGACTGATACACCTCCTACTGTGCCCCCACGCCCATTTCGGTGCAAGTGATGTCACGGGGAGCCCGGAAATTAGCAAATGCACCCAGGTGAGAGAAAAACCACCTTGCACCCAACGAAATTGTCACTCCGTCTGCGTTAGCGCTACCGTTGGCCTTGGGCCGTCCAGAAACTAGAGCCCAGAAGCTCACGTTTTGGGTGTAATAATCTATTAATGTGAATAAACCTACCCATTCTTTTTCAGCCTGATTTTGGACAGTGGAATTCAAAGTTGAGATAGGATAAATATTCATACACACTTACAGGTCATTGCTGTAGGCCAGTCTATGAGAGGGGAGGCCGCCCGCTTCCCATAGCATTAGGTTCAATAGTAAGATATTTTTGTTTGCCAGGTGGAAAATGTATTTGAAACGAGATGCAGAACATTAAGATACCAGGTAATAAAGCATGTGACAATCTGGTGGAGAACGCATTCTAATCTGAAATCTAGTCTAGTCGGTGGTTTCCCATCCACATCTTTCTCATCAACCCAAGCCAGCCTCCATAATTTTTTACAGCTATGTTACTGACACTGACAACTGTTTGGGTGTTGCACCAAAATTTTTGACCATCAAAATTGAGACCACGATGATCCTGAACGCACAGAAAGCACCACCTCACGGTCCAACTATAAATACTTGACCTGACTGTTTGAGGGAACCTTTCCTGCAAGATGAGATCCGAGCTTCATAGTATTCTAAAGACAGAATTTTTGCGCTGCTGCCTTGCTCCGGTGATGGAGGAAGTGTGACATCATAGTGACATCATAATGACAAAATAAAGTGGCTTTCTTCTCTTTGCTTCTTCTTTCTAATCTTTATCAGATATCGTCTACTTTGCGCTCACCATTTGTCCAGTTCAACACACACCTGGGAGCTGTCTAGTACAACCGCAGTTGTAACATTTTATCTCCCCGTAGTGTGCAGAATGGAGGGGTCTGCGCTGCTGACTTTGAACAGAGGAAGATCTGTAGTGTCTGTATCTGGGTTATTATAATTTCTTATGCTCAAAATCTTAACAGTTCTGGGTTTCAACTATCACTAGGTTCATAAGGAGATTGGGAGTAGCAGCTTTTCGTGAGAGTAATCAGACCTCCAACCCACAAAGAACACACACTTTACAACTTAAGAAGAAATGTGGAAAACATTTAATTATGAACCCATCAGTTTCAGAATCAGAATACTTTATTCATCCCTGAGGGGAAATTGGGTTCTGCTACAGACACCCCCTGCTCTAGTAAGAAAAAACTAAAAACTAACAAGATACACGATAACAAGAAAATAGAAAAAAAAGAAACAAGAAAAACAGAAACAAATAGAAATAAGAACAAAATATCAACAAGCATGGTGCACATAACACCCTATCTATGCTGAACTACCACAGCACAAAACAATAGCACAAACAAAACCCAACAAGGTGAAACAAGTTGAAGGGCCAGTCCGATGGCCATTAACTCCGAGTGTCTGACACTCTTAGGGAGGAGTTGTAAAGTTTGATGACCACAGGCAGGAATGTGGCGCTCTGTGGTGCATTTCGGCAGAATGGGTCTATTACTAAAAGTACTCCTGTGCCCAAACCAGCACGTCATGGAGTGGGTGGGAGACACTGTCCATGATGGCACATAATTTCAACAGCGTCGTCCTCTCAGACACCGCTGCCAAAGAATCCAGTTCCACCCCCACAACGTCACCGGCCTTGTGGTTCAGCCTTGCGGATCAGTTTATTGAGCCTGTTTGCATCCGCTACCCTCAACCTGCTGCCCCAACACACAACAGCAAACAGGAGAGCACTGGCCACCACAGACTCATACCACATCCTGAGCACTGTCTGGCAGATGTTGAAGGACCTAAGCCTCCTCAAAAAGTTTAACATTAGTTTTTATTGTTCACAGAATCCCCCTTTTAGTAGTCCTTTCATTTTCAGTCAGTTAACACTCTTTTCCAGCCCCAACAAAGTTTTATAGTTCAATAACAGTTTTTTTTAAATAGTTTTCAGCTGCAGCTTTTTAGTTTCAGGCCCGAAAAAAACAAAACAAAACAAAACAAAAACCGCGCTCTCAGTGGAAAAAAAAAAGTGCAAATAAAAAGAATATATTGGATCCTCCTTAGTACGTTTCCATGAGTTTATTCCTACCACCCTCATCAGAATGGCAAGGCATCCAGGAATCCACATCCAGAAAAGAAGGCATCCACAGTAGTGATGGACATCCCCAGGTGGAGCAACTCCCCACTGTCCTCAGAAGTTTCCAAAAAAAAAAAAATCCAGCCTGCACACTAAAGTCCCAAATCATATTTGTATCCATGTATTTTATACAGGCTTCATGAACTGAAATAAAGATCATATTCTTTAAGAACTGCATCTCTTCCCTATATTTTTTACCAAAATTAAAGAGCACACATCATTGGACAAAAGTCACAATACTCAAAATGTATTTAACTATGACTCAAACACATTAACATACATATTACTACCTGTACTTTAGCAAGTTACAGCAGCAGAAATGCTGCACCATGTTAGCCTCTAGGCCGCAATTAGCCGATGGAGCTAGGAGGCTAATTTGCTCATTAAAACAGCAACACTCACTTTATATAGCAACACAGCATACTCTGACTGGTTTTAACAACGTAACTTCAATGTGAAATAAAACATTTTAACTCTTGTCATGAAATATAAATGCTAAATTGCTAACTCACCAGCATATTTTGATCAACAGAGAGGAATGCTGTCGAGTTTCTCTCGCCGATAACTTCTCTGTATTTCTGTTACTCCTCAGCGAATAGCGTATCTCACTCTCTTCGTGGCAATACAGGTACTTAAATGGTTCAATGTTCGTCACTCACAGGTTCAGCATTAGCTTTTAGGTTCAACATCTTACTGGTGAATTAAGCTCTAGCCACACTGGAAACATGTAGAAGCTTCGGACTGCTTGTAGCTTGGTGGGGGGCTACCGCAGTTTTCCCATGATGTATTTAGAGATGTAGGAAAATGTAGTACTAGCCGGCCCATGAAGCATTTAGGGAACCTCTGTAATTTAGACTGCAAAATAACCTGGGTTACACAGTCAATCCCATTGGCTGCTGAGTGGCCTAACTTGGGCATATAGGCATCAGGTGCCTTGCTCAAGGGTACCTTGCTAATGATTGCTAAGAAGATGAGAGCGCACTCCTGATTAATTTCCCTCAACTGTATTTTTTTTCCCACCTGCTTCTGGGACTTACTACTCACAAGCTTGCTTCTCTCACCACCGGGGTACTATCCCGAAAAGAAAGCCACTTTATTTCGTCATTGTATTCTCACAATGAATGTGTTCTCTGCATTTAACCCATCCTATTATATAGGCGCAGTTGGCAGCTGCAGCGCCCGGGTACCAACTCCAGTTCTTCTTTCTATTGCATTGCTCAGGGGCACAGGCAGGAGTATTAACCCTAACATGCATGTCTTTATGATGGTGGGAGGAAACAGACATAGGGAGAACATTCAAACTCCACACAGAAAGGACCTGGGACAGCCTGGGGTTCGAACCCCGGACCACCTTGCTGTGAGGCAACAGTGCTAACCACTGGGCCACTGTGCTGCCCAGGATTACGTGGACTGAGTCAAAAAAATGTCCCGTGAATATATATATACACAGTGCATCCGGAAAGTATTCACACCCCTTCACTTTCCCCACATTTTGTTATGTTACAGCCTTATTCCAAAATGGATTAAATTCATTTTTTTTCTCATTAATCTACACGCAATACCCCATAATGACAAAGCGGAAAAGGTTTTGTAGAAATTTTTGCCAATTTATTAAAAATAAAAAACTGAAATATTGCATGTACATAAGTATTCACACCCTTTGCTATGACACTCAAGTTGAGCTCAGGTTCATCCTGTTTCCACTGATCATCCTTGAGATGTTTCTACATCTTGATTGGAGTCCACCCGTAGTAAATTCAATTGATTGGACATGATTTGGAAAGGCACATACCTGTCTATATAAGATCCCACTGTTGACAGTGCATGTCAGAGCAGAAACCAAGCCATGAAGTCAAGGAATTGTCTGTGGACCTCCGAGACAGGATTGTATCGACGCACAGATCTGGGGAAGGGTACAAAAAAATTTCTACAGCTTTGAATCGGTCTCCATCATTCGTAAATGGAAGAAGTGTGGATCCACCAGGACTCTTCCTAGAGCTGGCCGCCCAGCCAAAATTGAGCAATCGGGGGAGAAGGGCCTTGGTCAGGGAGGTGACCAAGAACCCGATGGTCACTCTGACAGCGCTCCAGCGTTCCTCTGTGGAGATGGGAGAACCTTCCAGAAGGACAACCATCTCTGCAGCACTCCACCAATCAGGCCTTTATTGTAGAGTGGCCAGACGGAAGCCTCTGCTCAGTAAAAGGCACATGACAGCCCGCTTGGAGTTTGCCAGAAAGCACCTAAAGGACTCTCAGACCATGAGAAACAAGATTCTCTGGTCTGATGAAACCAAGATTGAACTCTTTGGCCTGAACGCCAAACGTCACATCTGGAGGAAACCAGGCACCTCTCATCACCTTGCTAATACCTTCCCTACAGTGAAGCATGGTGGTGGCAGCATCATGCTGTGGGGATGTTTTTCAGCGGCAGGAACTGGGAGACTAGTCAGGATCGAGGGAAAGATGAGTGGAGCAAAGTACAGAGAGATCCTTGATGAAAACCTGCTCCAGAGCGCTCAGGACCTCAGACTGGGGCGAAGTTTTACCTTTCAGCATGACAACGACCCTAAGCACACAGCCAAGACAACGAAGGAGTGGCTTCGGGACAAGTCTGTGAATGTCCTTGAGTGGCCCAGCCAGAGCCCAGACTTGAACTCCATTGAACATCTCTGGAAAGACCTGAAACTAGCTGTGCAGTGACGCTCCCCATCTAACCTTACAGAGCTTGAGAGGATCTGCAGAGAAGAATGGGAGAAATACCCCAAATATAGGTGTGCCAAGCTTGTAGCTTCGTACCCAAGAAGACTTGAGGCTGTAATCGCTGCCAAGGGTGCCTCAACCAAGTACTGGGTAAAGGGTGTGAATACTTATGTACATGCAATATTTCAGTTTTTTATTTTTAATAAATTTGCAAAAATTTCTACAAAACCTTTTTCGCTTTGTCATTATGGGGTATTGTATGTACATTGATGAGAAAAAAAGGAATTTAAGCCATTTTGGAATAAGGCTTTAACATAACAAAATGTGGGGAAAGTGAAGGGGTGTGAATACTTTCCGGATGCACTGTATATATGTATTTTATTTTTTTTTTAATAAAAGAATGTTTTTATCAAATCTGACTCTGCATTGGTTTACCTAACACAGTTCTGAGGCAACACTCTACCATCCATCATCTGAAAGATTTCATACTTGGTTTTTGTGTCAGACCTACGCACTCTTTATGTGGTTAGTTATAAGTTATTGGAAGCAGGGAGAGCAGATAAACTGGTGGCCATTTTTGACAAGGGTGTCATTTGACTGTCTGCCGTATTCCATCCCTGAATCAACCACCATGTTCTGTTTGGATGAGTATACTGTGCATGTTTCTAATGTGTTTGTGTGCGTGTGTGCGTCTAATACTGTGAATGAGATTTAAGTAATATGAAAAGACTCTCAAGATACTGAGACACCAGGCGGTGAACTTCTCTCCACTCTTCCTCCTTACCCCTCCTCACCTCCCTCTCCCCCTTTTCTTTCCTCTTCCTCAGCTGCCAATGTCAATGTTCTGGATCAGTGAATGGACCAGATGGCTGCAGAACACAGTCCCTTTCTCTCTCGCCTGCTCTTTCTCTCTCCCTCCACCTTCTTCTTCATCTCCCTCTTCCCTCCCTATACCTCTCTGTCGACTTAAACCTTCTCTCTCTTACCTTTTTCCTCATCTCTCTCTCTCTCTCGCTACATCTCTATACTCTTTTGGTGCTCTCTCCCTAGCTCTCTTTCTTACCTTTTTTCATCTCCCTTTCCACTCCAAATACCCCCTCTCTTGCTCTTTCTCTGTTCTCTCTCTCTCTCTCTCTCTCTCTCTCTCTCTCTCCTACTGCTGTAAAGTTAGACACACTTCTCTCAGCAGCCCAGAGCTCTGCTGTCAAGACTTTCCCAGGCTCCACTTCCCAACCCTGACGGCTGTGTCTCGTCCGTTGTGTCCCTGAGAGGAGAGAGTGGCCCTGGGGCCTACACCCCCTTACCCCATCTCCATCCCATATCTTTCTCTTTGCAGTGCTGTGCCTCTTCCATCTTCTCTACTGATATTTTCAGTGCAGTGCTGGTGGAGTAGTTGAGGTGAGGTTGAGGTAGGGGTAGTAGGCTTGTTTCCGAAGAGTCATTGGTTTGAATTACCGGTAGGAAAAACCCATCCTTATAAACACATATCCTGCAATGTCATGTCAGTATTCCTTAAAGGGTTAGTTTGGATTATTGACATATATTGACTTGGTCGGTGAACATCTGTGGTCAGACATCTGGCCGCTAGTCCCAGCGAGCAGGCACATCCACTAGTCCCAGCAAGCAGGCACATACATGAAGAACAGCAAACAGCTAATAAAAACATCCATCCATCCATTATCCAAGCCGCTTGCCCAAATTTGGGTCGTGGGATGCTGGAACCTATCCCAGCAGTCATTGGACGGCAGGCAGGGAAACACCTTGGACAGGCCACTAGTCCATCACAGGGCCAACACACACGCACACACACCTAGGGGCAATTTAGTATGGCCAATTCAACTGACCTACATGTCTTTAGACTTGGGGAGGAAACCCATGCAGACAACATGCAAACACCACACAGAGGACGACCCAGGATGACCCCCAATGTTGGACTACCCCAATTACTGTAAATAAAAAAAAAGATTAATTAATTTAAATGATTAAAAGCAGACATAACTCATAAAAGAATACAGTAAACAGATATAAAAATAGACCTAATCTAAAACAATCTCCTTCTGCATTACATAATCTCTCAGCCTCTTCTTGAATCCAACTCTGCTGGTAATTGAAACCAAATGTTGCGGAAGTTCTTTCCAGTAGGTAATTGCCCTGTACGTTAGTCTTTTTGAAGGCATCAGTTCTGGGTTTAGGCAAGGTGAAATGAGCCCTCCCGGCATGTCTAGTGCCATAGTCATAACCATCACTAGTAAGCAGCAGCTGAGAGGAGAGGCAAGCAGGCTTACGTAGCGTATATATGTTTTTCATAAGGCTATAAGCTAGTCTCTCATTGACTCTCATCCATGACAATTCTTTATGCATTCTTTCAACACTTTCTAATTCAGCAATGCAGAGTGAGTCTCGCAGCTCTATTTTGGGTAAGCTGGGTTTTATTTAGTTCTTGTTTACATGTGTTTGACCAGATTGCTTGGCAGTAGTCGAGATGTGACAAGACTAGGGACTGTATGACTTGCCTTGTAATTGTGTTAGTTAGAAAGTAGGCACTCCTTCTAATGACTGAAATACTTCTGCTCATTTTTGTTACAATATTCTTAATGTGAGTAGCCCAAGAGAGTGTTGAGCATTGATATCTCTTCTAGTGGGTAACTCATCTCACCTTACGTCAATCAACACAAAACTTCCCTTTTATAAAACCTATCATGGTTCATGTTATCAACAACACATTGTATTGAATTGTGTGTACATGAACTGTGCTGCAGCTGACACATCACAGGTTTGACAATATCACAGTGTCACAGACATGTGATATTGCATTAACCTAAAACATACTGTGTTAACATACTGTGCTGTGCATCAACGTGAAACATGACTAAGATTTTACTGCAACACCATACTCACCTGCTCTCTGAGATACTGGTTAAGATCACACTAAACTCTACAACCCCAGAACGGCCCAGAAATTGTGGCTGGATTAAGTGAATGATTAGGAGCCCAGCCACCGAGGATGCACAAGCCAGTGCATTCTTCGTGCTGGTTCCAAGCCCGGATAAATGGGGAGGGTTGCGTCAGGAAGGGCATCCGGCATTGAACCTTTGCCAAATCAAATATGCAGATCATAAATCAGTTTTCTATATCGGGTCGGTGGAGGCCCAGGTTACCAACGACTGCCACTGGTACTGCTGGCCAGCAGGGTGCTGGTGGAAACTATGCTACTGTTGGGCGAAGGAAAAGGAGAGGGGGAAGGCATGTCCAGAGGCAGTGGGGAGGAGGAAGGGTAAGAATGTGGAGGGGAGAGTCTGAACTTTGAATATTGGCACTATGGTAAAGGGAGAGAGCTGGCTGATATGATGGAGAGAGGGAAGGTAGGTATACTGTGTATGCAACGGACCAGGTGGAAGGTAAGTAAGGCCAGGAACATCATAGGTGGGTTCAAACTCTTCCACCATGGTGCGGATTAGGCATTTAATCCCCAACTGCTTCATTTGAGCTGTTTGCTAGGTGTAGATGAAGGAATGCTGTGAGTGTAAAGCAACGTCTTGCTAAAAGGAGCATGCATGACTTTCCTCAATAACTTGAAAACTAAAACAAACATTGGAAAGACTATCCAAAAACGTCAAATTTCACCGTTTTATATCACCCCACTAGAACGACCGGAATTTCACTCCTACCTAAAACATCCATGGGCGGTCAAAATGACCGCCAGTTTTTAAACTCTATATTCTGTCAAGATAAATACCCAGTTGAGATGTTAATGCATTGCATATGTTAGTATGTCTGTTAGGAAACGACTGACACCAACATTAACATTTTAACAACTATAATACTATTTTTAAACAATTTAAACTTCAGATAGACATGGTTGAAATTCAATAGCTGAATTGAAAAAGTGAAAATATTACATGAAAAACAAACGGAAAACACATATTGCAACTCTAACAAATGTAAAAAGGCCTATAAAACGTGAAATATGTATATATATATAAAATGAAAATACCCATTGAAACAGTCCCAAAACAACACCCAGAACTTAAAAACTACTAGAACGGCTATGACTGCCGGTTTTTAAACTCTATATTCTGTCAAGATAAATACTCAACATATATATTAATGCATTATATATGTTAGTATGTCTGTTAAGAAACGACTGACACAAAATTAACATTTTAACAACTTAAATACTATTTTTCAAACAATTTAAAATGGCCGCTGTCCAACGCCTGTAAATACTGCAGGGCCTCGGTGGTAGTCATGGTGCGTCTGAAATGGCAGCTGTACCCAGACGTGTTGGAAATAATACCCGAAAAACGAAACGGAAAACACATATCGCTAATCTAACAAACGTAACAAGGCCTATAAAACATGAAGTGGAAAAAAAGAACGGAGAGAAAAGAAATGACGCGAACGACACACGGGACATGACGCACATGATAACGCACAAATTAGGCGCAGTCATTTTGACCGCTCATGGTCGTTTTATGCGGGTGTCTTCCTGCCTGCCGCCCACTGACTTCTGGAATAGGCTCCAGCATTCCCGCGACCCTGAGAGCAGGATAAGCGGTTGAGATAATGGATGGCTGGATGGATCTAAAACTCATTGTAATGCAAATATATGCGATTTTAGGAGCATTCAGGAATAGCAGGTCTGTACCCCCACCCCACAAAGTTATTAAACTCTGAAAATTCAAAACGGTCAAAATGACCGCCATGGTCGTTCTGATAGTTTTTAAGTTCCGGTCATTGTTTGGGACTGTTTCAATAGTTATTTTCAGTTCTTTTTTTATTATTTTTTTTTACATTTTAACATTTTATAGGCCTTGTTACGTTTGTTACATTAGCAATATGTGTTTTCCGTTTTGTTTTTCCAGGTTATAGTTTCACTTTTTCAATTTTGCGATTCAAGTTCTACCATGTCTCTCTGAAGTTTAAGATTTTTAAAAATAGTATTATAGTTGTTAAAATGTTAATTTTGGTGTCAGTCGTTTCCTTATAGACATACTAACATATGTAATGCATTGATATCTCAATTGGGGATTTATCCTGAACTCAGAATAAAAGAGTTTAGAAAGTGACCACCAGTGATGATGATGTGTGTCTGTCTGCGGCTAATCTTGCAGACAACTGGACCTATTAGCCTAAAATATTTTGTGCACAGTCATGACTGTATGATGAACAACCTCTCATGGTTGCAGTGATTAAATACCTTTGAAAAACGTTAATTCTCACTATCGCTGCACCCAGGGGCGCAACGAGGGGGTGGGGGTGGGGATGCAGAGGGTGCAACGCACACAGGTGCCACATCAGCAGGGGCGCCAAAAGTACAGTGTACAGTAAACAATTTCTGGTTGTAGGCCTATTTGTTTTTAAAAGTTTAATATTTATAAATATTATTACTTAGATGAGAATTTTGGATTAGAATATGTAGTTACATGTTATATTTTTTGATTATATATATATATATATATATTTTTGCGTATGGTCTTTTGGCGCCCCTGCTGATGCGGCGCCTGTGTGCATTGCACCCTCTGCACCCCTCCTCGTTGCGCCCCTGGGCCTGCACCCTCTCCTCATTCACTCTCTAGCTCGCTTGACCAATGCTGCTTTCTGTCGCTGCCCGCATCTGTGCACGTGCGCGACTCACATCTATGGGTAGTCAGATCTGAGTCGGATCGGGCACTGACAGTGTCAAAACCAAAACATTATGTATTCGGGTATGAGTCTTGAAAGTAAATGAGAAGCTGATTGTGTTTCGCAAGCCAGCAAATCCTTCAGTGCTGATGTCAGCACAGGAGAACTGGAGGAACACTGGATGAACCAAACATAATTTGGCTTGTTCACCTCGCTGCCATGCAGAAGTGCCATGGTCTCCAGTGTTACAACTCCGCTATAAAAATACAATTTCAAGAGCAGGATTAATCACAGTCCCAGCTGGAACTCACCTCAGTAGCTACAATAAGACATATCCCACGGCTGAGCTATGTTTTCTTACCGTTGTTTTATGAGTGAAAGTCAATCAGCAGAGCAGCCATTCACCTTCATTCATTTTAAATCATGAAAACTGCGATGGCTAAACACATCTGAAGTATTTCAATAACGGCTTTGAATTATGATAACCTGATCTCTGTAATTTCATGTCAGACTTGGTTGCTTTCGTGTGAGGGTCCGCCAAGGAGGCTGCACATCCACAGACTGGCAGACAAAACATTTGTATTTGGTAGATTTTTTTTTAGCTTGAGTGCTACATATTGACAACTTCTGCCGTTTTTATTTTATGTTATTACTGTTTTTTTTTGACCGTGTGTGCGTTCATCCCTTCTCCCAGTTGGTGATAAAAGGGGTGGTTTGTCGCCTAAATTTGAGCACCGGAGAAGGGTAGTTATATGTACCTCTGGCGGAGATCTGCACTCTACTGAGTATTCCTGTGGTTTATGATGAAACCCGTGCTCTATTACTAAATAAATTGCGGTTTAGAAAATCAGTGGTTAGGCTGGAGATTAGATTAGCGTAACAGCAGATGGAGTGTGGGGCAGCTGAATTGTTTTTAGGCAATAATGGCTCTCCCGACATAAGAGTGTGCGGTTTTGTGTTTGGGTCTTTTGAAAACTTGTAGAAACATTCAAGAAAGAAAACTTTGGATTGCTTGTCAAGGCAGATATGGGTTTTTTTTTATTTATGAGGATTACGTGGCCTTCATTCCAGAGGCTTGATAAATTCTGTTTGCTATGGCACAGTTAATTTTTTTTATTTATTTATTTTTATTTGATGGGACAGATGTTGTCTGTCTCACAGTATTTTCAGGGTTCTGCGTCTCTCCCAAACTAGCCCCAGGATGTTTTTGTTTTTTGTTCTTGTTCCATGAAGATATACAAAGAAATTTCATTATGTATTACAAGAATGACAGTCAATGACTCATGACTGAGTGTGCGTGCACACAGCTGTGTTATAGCTTCTCAGAATCACATCTCGATACGGTATGATACATGCGCTCTATATGCTTTTGATTTTAGAAGAAAAAAAACAAACGATCATGAAATCTGATAATCCGTATTGTTGATATACTGTGTACTTTCAAACTCCATGGATGTTGTGTTTGAATTCGTCCACCTCCTGGCTCAGCTACAAACCCAGTCAACACAACTCTGTTATATTGCCTGCCATAGGCGGAAATCCCAGGGGGGCACGACCCCCGCCCCCCATGCTGGGAAAAATATGATATGTCCCCCCCCAAAATATGATTCCTCCCCTGTCACTGTAAATACAACTATGTAATTTCAATAACATAATAATATGCAAAGAAAGCACTTGTGCTGATTATAGACACTTAATAGTGCATTTTTAAGATTCAAAAGATTGTGACCCCCTTGCGCTTTGCCTCAAAATGGTTTCATCAACTGTCCCCCACCAGCCCTCAGCCGTGGCACATGATGCAGGTGCACTCCATGTGTGGGAATGTGTGAGACTGTCGTTGATGGCTGACCTCCATTAAGTAGTTCAGACCTGTGTTAATTTCGTTAACAAAAACTATAACTAAATATGTTTGTCAATGACCTTTTTTTCCATGGCTAAGACGAGACGATGACAAGACGACCGACGTCATTAAACACTGTGACTATGTCAACATGCAATATTCAGAATCAGAATCCTGTTTATTGGCCATGTAGGTTTGCACATGTCGTGTTTGCAAAGAAAATATATGCACGTGAGACAAACTGTGATCTAAATATGGAACTCTTTTATTAACTTTTGCTCTGCCGGCCACATTTTCTCCTTCTGCCCCAGCCTCATTCCTATTGGTCCAATACAATAATACCACATCTCCCTTTTCTAGAGAACAAAGGGTAGACTACCTTTGTCTCACCAGACCATAGAGGATTATTCTGCCTCTTTTGTTGAAAGGTCTGTTCCTATCTAATTCCTGTGATGAAGAACAATGTTAACAAGTGCTCAAAACTACACCCCTTAACAACTAACATAGGCTTTGTTTAACTTAACATAACACGGGGCTTTTTTTCACGTTCTTATTTAAGTTCTCAGATTCTCTTTTTTTTCAGTTCACAGGTTAAGCCTGCTAGGCTTAACTATGGCTCTCCTGAATCGGGTTCTGAGTGTGGGAGTCTCTGTAGGTGAGTCTTGAGGTACCACAGCAGCTGATGTGGGAGCCTGCTCAGAAGTTGGCTGTTGCGTTTGTTGCTGTGGTGTAGAACCTCTGACTTGTGCAGGTGTGTGTAGAGGTATCAGGTAATGATGGTTGCGTCTCACTACCCCCTGAGGTAGACCCACCAAGTAAGACTTCGGAGTGGAATGATTCTGTAGGACAGTTCCAGACACCTTGGAGTCAGTTACTCATACCCAGTGATTTGTCATACCCATGACAAATCACTAAGTCACAGAAATCACAAGTCACGTGCTTTAGCATGGTGACACCTGTTATAGTTGTAAGCATCTGATGTCCCCTTCTCCTTTTCCTTCTGGGTGAACGTGATGCTGTCAGGCAATGCAGGGTCCAGCTGAGAGGGAAGAGTTGGCACCGTGGTGTGAAGACGTCAGCCCATGAGGAGCTGAGCTGGGCTGTAACCACTCTGGAGAGGTGTGGCTCTATAGGCAAGTAGAGTGAGGTAGGGGTCTCCTGCCTTTTTTCACGAGATTTTTCATGGTCTGGACTGCCAGTTCTGCTTCACCATTGGTCTGCAGAAACTTTGGGCTGCAAATCATGTGTTTGAACCCATACAAGGCCACAAAGGAAGTGAAGGCTTGTCCAGAAAACTGTGGCCTGTTAGCCAACCTCCAGGATGCCGTGGTGGGCAAAAATCGACCTCAGATGAACAATGATGTTGGTGGACCTGGTGGGAGATAATTGTGCAATCTCAACACACCTGGAGAAGTAATCAATGACAAGCAGGGAAGTTTTGCTTCCCAGGACAAACAGGGCTGCTCCCAACTTTTGCCATGCTTGTTCAGGGCATTCTGATGGCATGAGTGGCTCTTTGTGATTATGTCGTTCTTGTATACATGTCCTGCAGTTGAGCACGATTTCATTCACTTGCCACTTGCTGGCTGAGTCCCAGCCACCACACAGACTGATGAGCACGTGTTTTACACTTCACCACACGTTGGTGTCCTTCGTGTAGTTTGGCTAGCACATCATTCCGCATTGCTGAAGGTATTACGAGTCCTGTGTCTTTTAGCAGTAAGCCATCTTTCACTGTGAATGTAGCTCACTCTGGCCAGTAGCTTTTCAGCCCCGGTTCCTGTTTTGCATGTGCTGGCCATCCTTCTGTGCACAGCATCATAACACGTGAGCAGACACTGTGGGCTTTCAGCTGCTCTTTCAGTTTTTCTATATGTGCGACTGACATGTAGGCTTTGCATGACACAGTCCACGTAAATGTTGGTTTTTTCCATCAACTCCTGATCTTCTGTGGACATGTGCACTTTCACAGGTGAGTGTGACAGTGTGACCGCTGTTGATAGAGTATGAGAAGCGCATCAGCTTCATCCTGAAGTGCTGGATTTTCAATGGCAGAAAATCCAGTGGTTGGGCTCCAAGTAGGCTGAGGAGCGGTTTATGGTCAGTCTCCAGGCAGAAATGTTTCCCTATAAGGAAATCCCTCAACCGTTTGCAGGCCCATGTAAGGCCCAGCGTATCCTTCTCTACCTGCGCGTACCATTGTTCGGTTGGAGTGAGCAACTGCAATGCGTAAGCCAGAGGTTTCCATTTGTCCTCCCATCTCTGGAGAAGAACACCTCCCTAGCCATAAGATGATGCATCGGCTGACACTTAGGTGTCTCTGTTTGGGTCATACATGGCCAGCACAGGAGGAGAAGACAGTCCTTTCTTCAGTGCTTTAAATGCCATTGCCAGGTCCACGTCCCAGACCCAGCAGTTTTTCTGCAAGATGATGTTGCGGAATGGCTTATCTTTTTCTGCTAGCAGGGGAATGAACTTTCCCAGCCGATTGACCATCCCGAGAAAACTCCTGAACTCACTCCCTTTTTTGGGCTCCTTCAACTCCATGATGGCCTCCGTCTTTCTTGGGTCAGGGCGGATGCCCACAGTTGTAATGATGTGAACCAAGAAGGCCACCTCGGTGTTGGAGAGTTTACACTTGTCTACATTCAGGGTGATGCCTGCTTTTTCCAGTCTTTGTAGCACGGCATGGAGTCGAGCATCATGCACTCCCTGGTCCTGCCCCCACATCAGTAGGTCATCGATGTGGCAGACCACTCCTTCTAGCCCCTCTGTGACCTCCGCCATCCTGCACTGGAAGTATTTGGGTACTGAGGCAATACCAAATAGAAGACGGTTAAAGTAGAACCGAACCGACTGAAGGGTGTAATGAATGTGGTGTACTTGGCTGATTCCTCTGTAAGTGGAATCTGCCAGAACCCCATGTTGGCATCCAGTTTGCTGAACACTTTCACTCCAGCAAGTGTTCCGAGACTGTGTTCTACTGATGGTAGAATGTACTTTTTCATGGCACACATACTCTTTCAAGCCAGTCAGGTCAACATATAAACGCACCCTTTTACTGTCATTCTTCGGCATGACCACCATGCCAGCGCACAAGTCAGCTGGCTCCTCCACATGGTTGACAATGCCCAGGCTTTCCATGCGCTGGAGGTCTTTGACTTTCCCCACCAGCAGTAGTGGAATCCTCCAGGGAGTTTTCAAGCAAAATGGCACAGCACCCGGTTTAAGCTTGATGGCATATGGTTGTTGTACCTCACCTAGCCCGCTGCACAGCTTGGGATAGCTTGTTTTGAGGGTCTCCATGTCCATGCTGTTGACACGGCTGAGCAAGCCAAGGGCTACAATAGCTGGCAACCCGAGCAAGGGTGTGCTAAGGTTTTTGACCACATATACCTTCTCCATGCTCTGCTTGGCTCCTCTCCTCAGCTGCAGTCAGGCGAACCCTGACACATCCAGTGGAATGCGTCCTGGGCCAAGCAAAGGTTTCTCTGCTTTCTGGAGAACAGGCTGCTGTGCATTAGTAAAAATGCTATTAAAAACAGACTGATACAGCAGTGACATCTGCTCCGGTGTCAAGTTTGAAAGTTATGTTTTTGTACATTATCTATTTCAACAGTCCATTGTCTATTTCAACAGTCCATCATCATCAGATGTCACAGAGCTAAGACACAGCTTTGGCTGCATGGCACAAATGCTGGTAGTGACCTTTTTTCCCACAGGAATGGCACTTGACATCATACTCATGCTTAGGATGAGGTGTGCCACCACATTTGTTGAACTGGGAGCTTTTTGAATTTTTGCTGTGACTGCTGTGTGACTTTGATCCATTGTTTTTGGATTTGCTGAATTTAGGCTTTTCCTTTTGTTGTCTGCCTTTAAACACTATTTCGACAGAGCTAACGTCCATCTGCTTTACACCACTGGCTTCACTTCTCAGTGTGTTTTGCTACTTTTTTTTATATTCGATTGTCTTGCCATGTTAATGGCTTTTTCCGGGTCTAAGTCTTTCTCCATTTCCCTGCGTTCAGAGAGCAGTGTGTCTGCCAGTCCTGCATCTATCCTGTCCCTGATTAAGTCATCATGCAGCGCCCCATAATTGCAGTGCTCTGCTAATGCATACAGGGCAGTGATGAATGCATCGACAGTCTTGTTTGCTTCTTGCTTGTTCATATTAAATCATGCGCATTCCTAAACAATATTATTTTCACTGCAAAGAATGACTGAAAGTCATCCCTCACTTTGGTGTATAGACGTGTTTCCTTGTTTACATGTGCCAAATGTGCGTGTGCAGATTGTGAGGCAAAAAGGGGCCACGAGTCTTGTGTTTGTAAATGTTAACTCTACGTTCATTTCGGAGAGATCATCACGGAGAAACTGATTTAAAATGAAACGAAATGCCTTACAGTTGTTGCGCTGTTGGTTGTACAAATCATAAAGATGGTAAAAACAAGCATCTGCATTTTTATCGCATGCCGAAAGGGAAAACTCCAATCGAAAAACGAAGAAGACAGGCGTGGACTCATGCGATCTGTCAGGAGGACTGGAAGACGTGGTCAGAAGAGCAAATATCAAACGCCAAGATTTGCGGAGGACATTTCATATCTGGTATGTACCAGTTTCTTACACAAACAAGTATTGTGATTGAATGTATGGGGTGCCGTTTGTAAACTTGAATAGGAACATTTTCACAGGCCTTTTTTTCCGCAGATATAGAAATCTGGTAGTATAAGAAAATCCTTTCTTTGGAAAGATTAAAAGGCCTTTGAAAACGTTCCTATTCAAGTTTACAAACGGCACCCCGTATGAACATATGTAAGTAACAGCTCTAAATGTGATACTGTCCTAGTAGAGCAACTGCCAAACCAAAGTTTGAGTTGTTAATGCCGAGCTTTCCTCAAATTTGACAATGATTCCACTAACTTTCTTGTGTCATGATGTTGGAGGTCATAATTTGACTCCAGCCTCGATCTCATAACCATACAAACAATTCAACTTTTGTTGAATACAAACAATTCAACTTTACAAACAAACTACGAGGGCTTACCTTTGATTTGATGAAGCAAACCTTGTTTTCCATCAATAATGGATGGTAAAGGAAGTCTTGGACATGTCCACCAACAAAGTATAATCGTATGCTTCTAAAGACTTGTATGATTCCATTGATTCTTTTGTAAATATACTTGGTGTGTCCATTGCACGTTGTCCGTCTTGGGAGAGAGATCCCTCCTCTGTTGCTCCCCCTGAGGTTTCTTCCTATTTTTTCTCCCTGTTAAAGGGTATTTTTCAGGGAGTTGTTCCTTACCCGATGAGAGGGTCTAAGGACAGGATGTTGTGTTGCTGTTAAGCCCACTGAGGCAAATTTGTAATTTGTGATATTGGGCTATACGAATAAAATTGACTTGACTTGTCTATGAGGTACTCAGTCACATCCCTCTAGCTGATGTTTGGCAGATTCGTGATGTGACTTGTCCACTGAGCTTCGGCAAGCATAAACGGATCAGGAAGTTTTTCTGCAGGGCTTAATGTAAGTTTCGACTTGTAATGCTTTCTGTCTTCCTTGCTTAGACCTTCAGCATATTCTGAGATTTCCATTTTCTTAAAATTCTAACTTTTCTCCGTTTAATTTTAAGTTTTATACGCTTTCATCCAAGTTTCATTGGTACGCACGTTGTTTCATGGCCATGTTTTGCCACACCTTCTGCACGCACATCTTGTTTACAACGCAGCTTTTACATCACATGATAAGGAATCTATAGGTGCTGGTCTGCATCACTGCGCTTTAAGACTCTTAGAACATCATCAGCTTTGTCTCCCATACAATAAATCAAAGTATTCACCTGGTTCTATTCTGAGCTTGCCGTTAAATTGATTGCCTGATGGAATCTCTCGAATCTCTGTGTCCATTTTTTGTCTACTCGTGTGGCTTGGAAAAAAATCAGAGTACCTGTGCCTGAATTCTAAATGTTTGGCTGGGTGTGTTAGCCATCCTGCTAGCTCTTTCCCCCCTCTGCTTGTCTTCACTCTAACTCATTTAAATCGCTTACCAGTCTCTTTCTTTTTCCTTCCAGGTGGACCTTCTCCGTTCCGATTTAGTTTCAAAGCACTTCTGACACCATGTCGTGTTTGCAAAGAAAATATCTACATGTGAGCCAAACTGTGAGCTAAACGTGGAACTGTTTTATTAACTTCTACTCTGCCGGCCACATTAACGCCTTCCGCCCCAGCCTCATTGCTATCGGTCCAATACAATAATACCACAGCACATACATGGAATTTGACTCCAGTTTCATGGCTCTCTCAGTCAGAGATGGGATCTAGTCACACATGTGCAAGTCACAAGTAAGTCTCAAGTCTTAACCTTCAAGTCTCAAGCAAGTCCCAAGTAATTTTTTCTTGGGTCAAGTCAAGTCATAGGTTATGTCAAATCAAGTCCTGAGTTAAGGCAAGTCAAGTCCCAAGTCAAGTCACTCCCCCCTTGCCCCCCCCCAATTACTGCAGTCTTACCTGCAGTATCCAGTCTTTGTAAAGAGAAAAGACAAGATATTAGTACATGTCTAATAATGATATTATTGGCCAACTTATCTAACCTGTTCAAAAAGTATGACAATGAATTGAATTTGCATTGTAATTATTGATATTCAATAAAACAAATGTAAGCAAACAAAAAAGAAATAACTTTATAAAAGTTTATTTATTTCTTCTCAATCAAAAAATATTCCCTTCCCATCACTTTAAACAGTGGGGTGTACTGACACTGACAGCCAGACTACAATGTAATCAAAACAAAACTGTTAACTCTGTAGTCTAGACCAGTCATTCCCTACCCTTTTTGCCAGAATTGCAAGTCGTTTCACCAAAAGGGGATTTATCCTGTTCAGACTGTTTCATTTGAAAGATTTTAGTTACCTTACAATGTACCATATCCAACATTTCACAAGAAAAAAAGCACAAAAAAAATAAAATTATTATATATATATATATATATATATACAGTGCTGCTTGAAAGTTTGTGAACCCCCCAGACATGGTCACTGTTTTTGTAAAAAACATTAAGATAAGCTTATTACACATACATCCAAATCCCAATTTGTAAAGCACACCTTCCAAATAATGGACACACACAAAAAGAGATATATTTTCATTATTTAACAAAGGTGATTTATTTCACAAAAACTGAAAATTTAACATGTGCAAAAGTATGTGAACCCTTGAATTGGTAGCTTGTGGCTCCTCCTTTTGCAGCCATTACTTCAACCAAACGTCTTCTGTAACCACTAACTAGTCTCTCACATCTGCTTATGGGGATTTTTGCCCACTCCTCCTTGCAGAACTCAGCCAGTTGAGAGAGGTTGGAGGGACATCTGGTATGTACCAACTTCTCCAGGTCTCGCCACAACATTCCAATTGGATTAAGGTCCGGACTTTGACTGGGCCAATCCAGAGTACGAAGCCTCTTTCTCTGAAGCCATGCCTTTGTAGTTTTGCTGGAATGCTTTGGGTCATTGTCTTGTTGCATAATCCATTTTCGTCCCAGCGTCAACTCCCTGACTGATGGCAGGAGATTCTGGTCAAGAATTTGTTGATATGCCGGAGAATTCATGGTTCCTTGGATAATATGGAGTCGTCCAGGTCCAGAAGCAGAAAAGCAGCCCTAGACCTTCACATTTCCACCACCATGCTTCACTGTTGGGAGGAGGTTCTTTTCTTCATATGCAGTGTTGGCTTTTCTCCAAACATGTTGGTTTTGATTGTGACCAAATAATTCTATTTTGGACTCGTCTGTCCAGAGAATGGACTTCCAGAAGGCCTCTGGTTTGTCCAAGTGCTCTCTGGCAAAGTTGAAACGGGCAGCTTTGTTCTTTTTTGAGAGCAGAGGCTTCCTTCTAGCAACCCTCCCATGAATATCATGGCTATTCAATTTTCGTCTAATTGTAGACGCATGCACATTTGTCCCAGATGCTACCAGAGAGGTCTGCAACTCTCTAGAGGTGATGTGTGGGTTGGCCTTTACCTGATTTATTATTTTTCTGGTGCTTCTGGGTGATAGTTTTGATGGGCGTCCACTTCTAGGCAGAGTTGCTGTCATGTTGAAGGCCCTCCATTTGTAAATTATTTGTCTTACAGTGGATGGATGGAGCTGGAATCTTTTGGAGATGGTCTTATTTATAGCCCTCCCCAGACTGATGGGCTGTCACTACCCTCTTCTTCATGTCCTCGGATATCTCCTTTGCTCTCGGCATTGCTGATTTGTATGGGACCACAGTGGTTTGGTTGGTTTCCTCTCTCTTTTAATTAGTGCAGGCCAAACCCATTCCCAAGGATGTCTCATTTCATTGGTCTGCTTAAATGATTAATTAAGCACCCAAATGTGTTTCACCTGAGTCTGTTACCTGCTTGACTTAACCAATGCAGCTGGGGGTTCACTTACTTTTGCACATACACTAATTCCATGTTTCATGTAGTTTTTGGGCTACTTAAACAAGTCCCACTAAACAAGTACATGAAATTGATAAACATATATCTGACATTTCATACATAAAAACTGGTGATGATAAAATAAGAAAATCATGGTAAAACAACAGAAACATCTAAACTGCTCAAGGGGTTCACATACTTTCAAGCAGCACTGTATATATATATATATATATATATATATATATATATATATATATATATATATATATATATATATATATATATATATATATATATATATACACTACCGTTCAAAAGTTTGGGATCACCCAAACAATTTTGTGTTTTCCATGAAAAGTCACACTTATTCACCACCATATGTTGTGAAATGAATAGAAAATAGAGTCAAGACATTGACAAGGTTAGAAATAATGATTTGTATTTGAAATAAGATTTTTTTTACATCAAACTTTGCTTTCGTCAAAGAATCCTCCATTTGCAGCAATTACAGCATTGCAGACCTTTGGCATTCTAGCTGTTAATTTGTTGAGGTAATCTGGAGAAATTGCACCCCACGCTTCCAGAAGCAGCTCCCACAAGTTGGATTGGTTGGATGGGCACTTCTTTGAGCAGATTGAGTTTCTGGAGCATCACATTTGTGGGGTCAATTAAACGCTCAAAATGGCCAGAAAAAGAGAACTTTCATCTGAAACTCGACAGTCTATTCTTGTTCTTAGAAATGAAGGCTATTCCATGCGAGAAATTGCTAAGAAATTGAAGATTTCCTACACCGGTGTGTACTACTCCCTTCAGAGGACAGCACAAACAGGCTCTAACAGGTACTATTTAATGAAGATGCCAGTTGGGGACCTGTGAGGCGTCTGTTTCTCAAACTAGAGACTCTAATGTACTTATCTTCTTGCTCAGTTGTGCAACGCGGCCTCCCACTTCTTTTTCTACTCTGGTTAGAGCCTGTTTGTGCTGTCCTCTGAAGGGAGTAGTACACACCGGTGTAGGAAATCTTCAATTTCTTAGCAATTTCTCGCATGGAATAGCCTTCATTTCTAAGAACAAGAATAGACTGTCGAGTTTCAGATGAAAGTTCTCTTTTTCTGGCCATTTTGAGCGTTTAATTGACCCCACAAATGTGATGCTCCAGAAACTCAATCTGCTCAAAGAAGTGCCCATCCAACCAATCCAACTTGTGGGAGCTGCTTCTGGAAGCGTGGGGTGCAATTTCTCCAGATTACCTCAACAAATTAACAGCTAGAATGCCAAAGGTCTGCAATGCTGTAATTGCTGCAAATGGAGGATTCTTTGACGAAAGCAAAGTTTGATGTAAAAAAAATCTTATTTCAAATACAAATCATTATTTCTAACCTTGTCAATGTCTTGACTCTATTTTCTATTCATTTCACAACATATGGTGGTGAATAAGTGTGACTTTTCATGGAAAACACAAAATTGTTTGGGTGATCCCAAACTTTTGAACGGTAGTGTATATATACACACACACACACACACACATATATATATATATATATATATATATATATATACACACACACACACATATATATATATATATATATACAGAGAGAGAGAGAGAGAGAGAGAGAGAGAGAGAGGAAAAGTCAGAAAGAATAAACCTAATTTTGTGCAATAGAAATACATATTCGGATGTGTTATATCTTTGATCATCTTGGGACCCCATAAAATTTGACCCCAGGTTGGAAACCACAGCTGTAGTGTAAAACCAACAGAGTTTCTGATGGTTTTACACTCCAAACTTTCACTCCAAACAAAAAACAAATAACTTCAGCTTATTGTTTTCTCAATCAGAAAAAAGATTCCCACACAGCCAGACTACAACAACAAACTTTGCTACATTCCACGTCTGTCCATCTGCCTGTCTGTTCGCAGAATATCTCAATAAGTCATTTCCTTTTTACAAGTTGTTGCATTTGCAAAATATGAGATTTGAAAGGGTCTTGTCTGCAAGCTGAGCACGATGTGGCCTCATAATGATTCCAACACGGCTAAAAACCCTCCCAACTCGGGCATTTAATGCTGGCACTGCAAGCGCTGTCACTGCAACTGGAAGAAGTGCAGGGAAGGTGTTCCTATTTGCATCCCAAAATGAGAAACAAGCCTGCCCACTGCAAAGGTCAAGATAGTTGTTCAATTGTGTCTCTGGAGTTCTAGTTGTGAACTGCTTGCGACGCTTTCTGTATTCTGAGAATGACCCACTGCTCTCCTCCGTCTGCTTGTCCACATCTTGGAACTCGGGACTCGGATGCGTGGAGTGTTTCGTCAGATGGCACCTCACGTAGAATCAGATATAATGAAAAAAACAAACAAATTAATTTAAAGGGCATGTGTGTAAATAAGCCTATAATTGTTAGAAAGTAAACTTCTCCTTTAATTTCTATATAGTTCAGTTTGACATGCTTGTATAAAAGGCTCTAAACATTGTTTATATTTCTACTACAGCTTTGTGACTGAAAACATGTTCAGTGTTCATTCATTAATTCATCCAACCAACCATCCATCCATTATCCAAACCACTTATCCTGCTCTTAGGGTCGCGGGAATACTGGGGCCTATCCCAGCAGTCATTGGGCAGCAGGCGGGGAGACACCCTGGACAGGCCACCAGACCATCACAGGGCCGACACACACACACACACACACACACACACACACACACACACACACACACACACACACACACACACACACACACACACATTCACACCTAGGGACAATTTAGTACAGCTGATTCACCTGACCTACATGTCTTTGGACTGTGGGAGGAAACCGGAGCACCCAGAGGAAACCCATGCAGACACGGGGAGAAGATGCAAACTTCTCACAGAGGATGACCCGGGATGACCCCCAAGGGTTCAAACCCAGGACTTTCTTGCTGTGAGGCAACCGCGCTAACCGCTAAGCCACTGTGCCGCCCTGGTCAATGTTCACATTAGACATAAATTAATCAAAATGATGCAAAGACATTGCCAATACATTACATAAGACTATGGAAGGTTACAAATGAATACATTCACTGACCTTTCACCATTTTACTAGCTCTTAGCACTTATTGTAGTCACTCATTTAAAAAAAAACTCTTTCTTGCACTTTTACTTTAATACTGCTTTTGCTCTTAGGTGCTTGTTTAGAGAGAAGATGCACTTATGACCTGTGATGGCTAATAGTTCTCCTGATTTCCTACGTTAAATGCACTTATTGTAAGTCGCTTTGGATAAAAGCATCGGCTAAATGACTAATGTAATGTAATGTAATGTCAGCAACTTCATTCTTCATTCTTATGAGGACATCATGGTGAAGCCACATCATTAAGAATGCTGGGTCCAAGACAGCTGCTCTGATCAGTGTCGGCGCCAGAACAAATCTGATGGCCGGGCCTACGGTTTTCACGGGGGGGCATGAGCATTAGGGCTGTCAAATTTACATTCTATATTTGAATATTCTTCGATTGTGAATTTTTTTATTAATTATTAATTATTTGCTAAATTAACCTTCGAATGTGCGCTTACAATCCTTACTTGTGCTCTGCTCTTTTCCCCCGTTGTTTTCCATTCGCGCACAGACGCTACAAGCAGATCGCGTGAGCTTACTCGCAGCAAACAGCCCACTACAACAACACACTGGTGTGCTCGCTGCACTGCATCAGACTACAGACTACCTCACACATCTGATTCCATACTCCCCTTTGTAATGAACAGCAACTGTTGGCCTTTTAAAGAACTTAAAGAGAGCACCACAAACATGAAAAAAGTCCACGATTGCTTCCTCCACTGACACAGCATGTACAATCACTAAATGCAGCTGGTGGTTTAAGCAATGAACATATGGAATTTCTCACTGTAGTTTTTCTTGCTGAAGCTTCTGGACTCCACCGTGTCTCCCAGACATGAGCGAGGCTCCATCGTACACCTGACTTAAAATCTTGGAGGTGCTCAGGCCATGTTTAGGTATCTCTGCTATTATAGTGGCTGTCAACGTCTCGGCATCTCCCGCGTCAGCGGTGGCTATGGTCAAAAGGCGCTCATTAATTTCATTAGTTTCCGAAACAAAACGGATCACAATAGCTATATTTTCACACCCTGTAGGGCAGTGTTTCTCAACCGGGGGTCCGCGGACCCCTAGTGGTCCGTGGTGTAATTGCAAGGGGTCCGTGAAAATAAAATATCTTTAAAAAAAAGATCCTATGACATTTTTAGAAATAGGATTATTTTACTCAAATGTGACTGAGACCTTTATCTACCTAAACTATAAAGGGTAACAGGACTTTTTTCTCTAATTACATCTGTTTCACAAGTGTAATTTATTGTATTTTAATAAGAGATCTTGCTCCCGTTTGCATTGTTAAAAGTTACGGCATAAAAATTCTGTTGTTACATATATCTGAAAGTTACTGAATACATATTCTGTTTTGTTACATATATGTGAAAGTTACTGCATAAGAATTCTGTTTTGTTAACTATATCTAAGTTACAACTGAAAGCTCTTATTTTTGCCCCAAAGAGTGAATAAATGCTATAATGCAATTTAAAATGCAGTTTCTACTGTTTCTGTCAAATTGCAACCCCCCTCCCCCAAGATCAGGTGGAGGGGTCCTCAGGGTAGATCAAAAATACGCAGGGGGTCCAGGACCCCAAAAAGATTGAGAACCACTGTTGTAGGGTCCTTGGTTCCATCAACATTTAAGGTGTACCACGAGTCACCTACTTCATTTACTATTTCCTCTGTCACCACACCGCTCAGTACACCAATCAGTTCATTTTGTATTCCGTGACTAGTGTATGTCGCATTTCGAGGAATGGACTTAACAGTCTCGGGCAAACCAGGGTCTTTTTTTACCGTGTAATCAAACAATGCGAGAAAAAGACCACTGCCACCATTTGATATGTCCTCAAACGCTTCAAATTTCGCTTCAGCCAGAAAAACAATAGCATCAACCAAGGAGGAAACATAATATCTATTTTTTTTAAGCTGGTCAGCGTTAACAAGTGTTGAGATTTCCTTGCTACCTTTGGTTCGTCTCTCTCTTTCCTTCCACAGTGTGTAACAGTTAAGGTGCTCCTTAGAGTTGGCATGTTTGTGAAAGCCTTTATCTTTTTCCACTGTATGCTTCCAGTCTCCAAAACCGCTGACCATGAAGGCTGAGTCCACCGATGCCCGGGCAGTGCTAAATTGACGGCAGGGAAAACAATATGCAGCGTCTGCCTTGACACTATACTCCAACCAGCCTCTGTCCTTGTACCATGCACTAACAAACGAGCGTCTTTTACCCTTGTACAAACGGACTGGGTAACGTTCTAAAATGACTTGGTTTGGTTTGTCATTGCCAAGATCATCAGGGGCCTGCGCTGGCAACAGTCCCGGCGGCAGAGCAGCAGAAGCAGCCGATGGGAATGGAGGAGGAGGAGGGGGGAGGGGGTGGTTGACAGGCTCCGGTGGCAGCGGCTCCGCTTGACCAACAGCAGCCGCTGAGGTGTTAACGGCACTATCTTGGCTTGTTGCACCTGCCTCGGCCCCCAACTGTTTTCTCGGGTGTTGTTGCAGCATCTGTCCTTTCTCTTTCTGCTGGTGTAGACTTGTTGTTTGGACCACGAGAAAGCCATTTTCTTATATCCATCAGGATTTTACAGTTAGCTAGCTAGCTCAGTCGATTTTGCCACGTTTTTAAAGTATCCTTTTCCTGTGTGTCACACGCAGTTACCACCTGTATGGACAAAATCATACACTGATGTTCCACTCCGGTGTCCTGCTAACCCCGCTCCTCCACAATCACGAAATTTAAGCATTTTATTTCATTGATTAGCATTATTATTGATTATGTATTTAAATGTGCTATGTGCATTAATTAATTTAAATTTTTACATGATGTTTAAGTACTAATTTTCACATCATCACTGGGTAATTGGCGGGGGGGCACAACTTTCATTTGGGGGGGCGAGGCCCGGCCAATGCCCGCCCGTAGCGCCGACACTGGCTCTGATGTATAGTGGGTCTGTGAATGGCAGTTCTTCCCCTGGTGCCGCTGATGACATTCTGATGTTTACAAAGATCCCCCGGAATCTCTTCTTGATCGAGCTCTGGAGGCTCTTGAACATGCTTCCCAGGAAGCACACCTGCTGTTTTAGTTTCTCCAAATGGTAGTTTAGGGATAACACACAGGGGAGAACAGCGCTGACAGTCGCAATCTTCTCACCCTATGTGAGATAGGTGGCCTCAGAAAATGGCTGTACGACATCACAAAGCTCCTTCATTAGATTCCACTCCTTAACTGAAAAGACCAGGCCATTGTGGCCTGTGCCCTGAACATGGCACAATTTCTGATGGCTGAATGAGAGCACTGCTTTGATTTGGTGGAGAGTTGAATTCCACTGTGTTCACAGTGGCAGGGTTCTCTCGCTGCCCAAACCTGTCCTCAAATGCATCTTTAAAGGTGGTAGATGTATGCAGCAGAGAGCTCAGTTTGGAGCATTTTGCATAGTCACTGTTCATGATCCTTGCATCCTTGAGGCCATTACCAGCAGCTAACTGCAGCGTATGGGCAAAGTATTGTTGACTAGGGCTTCCTCTGGGGAGCATCTGGTCCACAGTTTCCTGTTCACCTCTGGATAGGTCTTCCCACAACTCTGCATGTATTTAATCCATTTTAAAACCACATTAAGTTAATTTACTCAATTTTTAACCTATATTTACTTCATTTACTCAGTTGTTAACCTATATTTACTTCATTTACTGCCTTAAACCTATATTTACTTCATTTACTGTTTTTAACTTATATTTGCTCCATTTTAAAACCATATTTACTTCATTTACTGTTTAAAACCTATTTTCACGTCATTTACTGTTTTAACTTAGTATATTTAATCCATTTTAAAACCATATTAATTTACTCTTGTTTTAAAACCATATTTACTTCATTTACTCCGTTTCAAAACCATATTTACTTTATTTACTCTTATTTTAAAACCACATTTACTTCATGTACTCCGTTTTTAACATATTTAAGTTACTCCATTGCTGCTTTTTGTCTGTACGATGTCGGTGTCCTCTTTTCACGCCGCAGTGTTAACTTTATCAGCACCGAGTTTGTTTTTCACTGCATGAGAAAATGGACGTGTGGCGTGAGAGCCTGTGAAAAGTCTCACGGCCGATGCGTGAGAGTTGGCAGCTCTGTTTAATATTGTGTCATATCAAGCTAACATACTGGCGGTCTGTCCAGGGTGTCTCCCCGCCTGCCGCCTATACTGCTGGGATAGGCCCCAGCATCCCCGCGACCCCGATCGGGACAAGCGGCTTGGATAATGGATGGATGGATGGACGGATCAAGGTAATGTTAGCTAACTATTGTAAACTACTAATAAGACACATTAGTCCCTAGCTAATGGGTCTGACCCTTTAGCCGAGCGGTTAGTGATGTCGCCTTGTGGTGCAGTACACCTCGTATCGAATCCCGCACCGGGCAAGAAAATAACCGGTTACATTGGTGGCAGCGGTGGTATCCGGAAGTGTGCAGATCCTCAGAAGTCTCTTCGGAGCGCGGGAAGAACAATCGCGAGGGCGCGCTTCCGGGGAGGGTGACGACTGTAAACTACTAATAAGACACATTAGTCCCTAGCTAACGGGTCTGACCCTTCAGCCGAGCGGTTAGTGATGTCGCCTTGTGGTGCAGTACACCCCGTATCGAATCCCGCACCGGGCAAGAAAATAACCGGTTACACTATTGAGCTTTGAGAGAACAGGCTAATGTTAGCTAACTTATAGTCTATAAGTTAGCTAACATGATATAGACACTTACCAGTCCGAACTAGCCTTCAAATAACGAACAAAGTTGGATGTTGTAGTCTGGCAGTCAGAAATCTTTGTTGAGCACGTCTTGCATTCAGCAGTTCGCCGTTTTTCTTTACATGTGAGCTTTTTTATTTATTTTTCAAATATTATGGTGTACACAATAATAATCTTTCACATTTCGATGTTTTTAGTTGTAATATTTTGCATGTTTGTGCGCGGCTGCACGTCCTTGTGTGTGTAACAAGCAGAGTGTATTTGCATTGTGCGCCCACCTATGTTGGCGCGCCTTACTGTCTGAATAATGGTCTTTTCAGACGGTAGGTGACACTCCGCCTTGGATCCACGGGGTCTCAATGTGCTCCGCAAGTAAACGCCGGGCGCTCTTTGCGTGGTAACCATGGAAACGGCATCTGTGCGCCACTGTATCCCTGCCGGTACAACTGTATTTTCTTTATAGGCTATAAAGTCTGTTACTAAATAACGTAACTAACGCAAAAGGAATGGCTCAGACTCTTGTCCATTTTGTGGGGTGGCACTGTGGTGACACTGCGCATCGCATAGAAAGAAGTTCGACAGTTCAACTCTGGCAGCCGGAGGGCGCGTGCGTGAGACGACCGCGACAGCGTCATGGGATTGCACCCGTTTGTCGCTCCGCCTGTCAGATTGCCAGCGCCCCCCACCTGCCCGCTCGCCTCTCGTTGGAAATGAATGGCTTAAGCGCGTCAGGGGCTCCCTGTCTGGAATGACCACAATGCGCCCTTTAAATAGCAGGTGAATACTGCCCCCCTCGACTGTAGACCAGGTTTTTGTTGGTCAATGGTGTAATCGCTTTCCGCTGCCTCAAGATAGCGACGCGCCAACAGTGCACCTGACCACACCTCATTTAAAGACCAACACACCCATGAACGCACAGACGGGTGCAATTACATTTGGTATGTAAACAGTGTGGGCGCTGGGCGGGAAAATGGCAATGTGTCGGTCAGAAAATAGCAACGTCACCTGTGCTGCGTCTTGCGCCAGGTGTAAAACGGGGCCCTTCACGTTGGTTCTCCTTTACTTTGTCGTCTGTGTGTGTGTTTGTGTGTGTGTGATGATGATGATGTGTGTGTGTGCAGAAAGATCTTACCGAGAAAAATACAGTCCATTTTGAGTGATGCAAAAGGTACTTTATTCATTCATGCTTTCTGTCTAGTACTGACTTAATCCGTGGAAAGACCCAGGACAGGTCACAAGTCCAACATAGGGGGCTCTAGTTTCCAGGTCATAGTGCAGCGGAAGGTGCTGGCACTAGTTCATGGCTCAAATCGATCTAAGGTGCGGTCCATACTTTATTGCTTCTTTCGGGATGTGCTGTGCTAGTAGTAATGGGGCTTATGGAGGTACAGTTGTAAAAGGGTTGAATTAGAAGGAATAAATTATCAGTAGGAGTGGTGGGGACTGTCTTCACTTACGGCCAATCAAATCAGCTCCTCTCATTCCCTTTAAAAGCAGCACGCTCTCTGTCATGGAGAACGGCCAATTTTGCAATGGATGGCGGAAGTCCAGACCGGCTAAGGCAGAAAAGCTTCTCCCAGGAGGAAACTGATGCCCTTGTTCAGGAGGTGCAGAGTCACCAAGTGCACATACCTCAGACATTAACACCAATTCCAATGTGATATGAGACAACACACAAACATGCTTATTTGACAGACTACCATTTAACATGTCTTCATTCTCACCAGTGTCTTTCTTTCCAGCACATTCTATGAATACAGCAAGAGACCTTAAATAGGAGTGATCACGGATCAATTAGCCTAGGCAATCACTTCATTCTTTCAGGTTGAATGAGGTTAATGAAATCCCCATCACCATGTTGTTTCAAGATAAGATGTACTTTATTAATCCCTGTGGGGAAATTCATGCTCTGCATTTAACCCAGCCCAACACACACACTTGAAACAGTGGGCAGCCGTGCAGCTAGGAGCAGTGGGCAGCCGCCGTGCAGCGCCCGGGGACCAGCTCCGGTTCTTCTTGCCATGCCTCGATCAGGGGCAAAGACAGGAGGAGTATGAACCTAACATGCATGTCTTTTGATGGTGTAGGTGGGAACCAAGGCACCTGGAGGAAACCCACGTGGTCACAGGGAAAACATGCAAACTCCACACAGAATGGACCTGGGATAGCCCTTGGGTTCGAACCCAGGACCTTCTTTCTGTGAGGCCACAGTGCTAACCACTGGGCCGCGTAATGACACATAGTGACTTTTATGTTGGAAGACAATGGTACACTTGCAGATATTTTGTGATTTAAAAGGTTTAAGACAGTAGTCATTAGTTAAAATATTCACGAAATAAGCCAATATAACATACACAAAAGTGGCAGGGGTGCTTCTGGATAAGTCTATGCTTATTGTACCTTCACCTTAAGCCCGAAGACTACCACACAGCACCGCCTGCGCTAAGATGTGGTCTGACCAGGCGGAGGTGCAGATGTAATATTTGGTTTTATTTGACACCAAACTAGCACTGTGCCACCTGATTTTGACTGATCCGCCCTCTACTGTGCCCCCATGCCCATTCTGTGCAAGTGATGTCATGGCAAGCCCGGAAATTAGCAAACGCGCCCAGGTGAGAGAAAAACCACCTTGCACCAAAGAAATTGTCACTACGTCTGCATTAGTGCTACCGCCGGCCTTGTGCTGCTGGACACTAGAGCACAGGGTGTTGAAATGTATTCATCTTATTTTGTGATGGAGAACACAACTCTGGGGTTAAGCCTAGATTATTTATTAAAAATTAAAGTTCATTCAATTTGAGTGCAGGTTATGTGACTTGAGTGTCATTTCTTTGGTAAAGACCATAGATATGGCACAAAAACAATATGAATGAAAAGACATTGAAGAAAAGCTAACTGGAACAGAACCAGAACCAGCAGTACACATCCTATAGTCAGTTCTGATGTCAGCAATTTAGGTTTGAATCCAGCTAGGCAACCTGGTTCTATGTCATCCTCTTTTAACACACGTTGCTTTCCCACCTCACAATTTTATCTACTAAAGCAAATCTAACCAAAATATAAGCTTTAGGTAAAGCTTGATGCCCATTTCTTCAAAGCTAGATTCCTTAACATATTGTGATTTTTTTTTTGATGGTATTGCAAAATCAGAACATATTTTTAAATTTTGTAGTATTACATAATATGTTAAGAATAAATTAATAGGAAGTATGGGCTTAATTTGTAGAAATCAACCAATAAAGGGAGTGAGGATGGGCTTTTACCACAAAACTATAGTTACAATTAATCATTGGCGGAAGGGTAACTAATTATATTGGATGAGGTGACTGTTGCCGTGAGTAAAAAACTGTTTGAATTGCCCAACTAACATCAGAGTGAAACCTGTTGGTGGTGGTGGGGGGGGGGGTAAAGGGCCACCATTTGCACTCAATTAACCACTTAGCTCTTTGCACACATGTTACTTTAGGTCTCATTGGTATGGCCAAATTGGAACCTGAACACTCTTAATTGCCCATAGGTATAAATGGGAGTGTGAGTGACTGTGTGTGGGATCAGCGATAGACTGCCTTCAGCCCAATGCATGCTGGGACAGAGCCCCCCCCCAAGGATCCTGAATCAGATTAAGTGGGTATCAGCAATGAATTGGTTGAATGAGCGAGTGAATTAATGGATGCATCAGCAGAGATATGTTTGAGGTGTGAGCATTAATGAACGTACACATAGTCTGGGGTAAATAATGAAAGTAAACAGGAATAGTTTCTATGACTGCCGGAGGAGCCATGCTGTGTAGAGCTTAATCAGAACTAGCACAACTGTCTACAAGAATCTGCTTTGTAGCCACACAGTGTGCTCTTGCCCCCGCATTTAATTCTACCTCCAAGTCCAATAACCCAATTAAGGTGGGCCAATTAAAATGCAATTCCAGCTGAGAGCAGCAAGTCATGGTCCTAATGGTTATATTGTAATTAGCTCTAGAGAGATAGGCCTCAGGGCCACCCTACTTCGGACCATAGACACACATACTCACGTAAACACGCACAATTTTTAAAAAAAAATACTTCCTCCACCCTGTACTCTGGGTTTAAGCTATTGCACCTCAAAATGCATTGATCCGAAAGTTTTGGTGAACAGGAGCTTTGCAGCACTGTTGTCAAAAAGCTGTCTTGGCATCAAAACTGTGTCACAGTAATTGGCTTTTTCTCCCCCCCACACTCTTACTTTTAAAACATGAGCCTATATGTCTGCCTTTTTGCGCGCGCGCACACACACACACACACACACACACAGGCTCATATCTACACACTGAGCCACTCTATTGAATAGAGGGAAAGGCAACAAAAGGTAGAAAACACTCCATTTTCACATCGTTTTCAACAGACGTGCCTTTATAAAGAAGGATGACTTTAATGGCCGTTGTATGCGTGCCACAATCAAGGGTCTGCCAGCGGCTGAATAAAGATTGCATTTTCACACAACACATCTGTGAACTCCCTAAGTGACAAGTACTGATTTGATGGCTTGTAGTATACTGCACCCAACCCAGCCACTGAGGATGCACATTTTTTTTTCAATTTCAAAATGTACTTTTAAGATGACTCCGCTTCGACCGCTTCAGTACTTAAAAAGGTAGAGGCTAGTTCAAATCGATAAAGAGAACGGTCAACTGAGCATGCGCAAGTACTCGTTGCCTCCGTTGTTTGGGTAGGTTAAGGTTTGGGTTAGGGCGGGGTTAGGGTTAAAGTTAGCTATCAGACGCGGAGTAGGGGCGGGTCTTCCTAGAATCCTAGCGCCTGGATGCTACGCGGGGCGTGTGGAGGCATGGTAGAGGCATTTCGCGCATGCTCAGTTGACAGTTCTCTACTCCATTTCCGTTCTCTGCATCGATGGGAACTAGCCTCTACCACTTAAAAATGCCGGGTGATATCCCATGCGCGCATTGATGACGCACTGACGCAAAATGACGCATTGAGGCGTTTCTCTGACCAGTCAGGTCTGCAGTTTTTTCTGGAACCTCCACAAAGGTGGTGCCAGAAAAAGTGGTAAGAGACAGTTACCAAAAATGCCGGTACTTTCCAGTAATGGAAAACGGAAAAAAGGGCGAGTCGAGTTGAGCCAGTACCATGTCGTGGAAAAGGGGCATTAGTGACCCAGGATGGAGGAGACTGATCGTTGCTGTGTCTAACCAGCGGGTATTGTACGACATTCCCCATGAAAACTACAAACTGCCTCACAAGAGAGATGCTGCCAGTGAGTCGGGAGAGAGGCATTGAACGTAAATAAATTGAAAACTTATTAATAACATCAATTCATATTTCACGATATACAAATAGAACTTGTACACCAATGTTCTTCCTCTGTATTTGTCCATGACACTGCGATAACATGTAAGAGTGTGACAATTAAGTGAAAACATTTATCTTTTTTTTTTTGGACTTCAGTGTACATTTCCTCATTGCAAAACCAACAACCGTGTGGCCGACAACCCACAAACATTCAGACTACAAACCAGCAAACTGGTTTCTGTGTGCGTCACATCCTGCACTGCTCACATTCAGCATGACAAGATTTCGTCTCCGCAGGAGATGGTCATTCACCTGCAGAAAAAAGTTGAATCAGTTCATCTGGACACAACGTTTATGAGAGAAATGTTTCATCACTCATCAGACTTCTTCGGTCTCAACTGACCTCAGGTATCCCTGCGCTTATAAACAGCACAGTGGCATAACGACCGAAAACAACGATCGGTTTCATATGCAAATTACAGTGACCATTAACTTGTAGTAGTTACGAGATAGACCAGAAATAGACGTATTTCATTGTTTACATAGGCCAAATGTGCGTGCGCAGATTGTGAGGCAAAAAGGGGCCACGAGTCTTGTGTTTGTAAACATTACTACGTGCATTTCGGAGAGATCATCACGGAGAAACTGGTTTAAAACGAAACGAGACGCCTCGCAGTTGTTGCGCTGTCGGTTGTACAAATCGTAAAGATGGTAAAAACAAGCATCTGCATTTTTATCGCTTGCCGGAAGGGAAAACACCAATCGGAAAACGAAGAAGACAGGCGTGGATTCATGCGATCCGTCGGGAGGACTGGAAGACGTGGCCAGAAGAGCAAATATCAAACGCCAAGATTTGCGGAGAACATTTCGTATCTGGTATGTATCCGTTTCTTACACAAATAAGTATTGTGATTGAACGTATTTAAGTAACAGCTCTAAATGTGATACTGTCCTAGTACCTCAGTTTTCAAAGTGGGGGCCCGACACGAGGCGCTAGGGGATCCGGGAGAGGAAAATAAAAAAATGCAGTTAAAAAAACTAATAATAAAAATAAAATTAAATATATCAAAAAATGATCAAAAAATACTAAAAGAAAACTGTTGATGAATATTATAAAGCACAAATGACAATGAATGTTTGGTTAATAAAAGAAAGAATATTTCATATAATACAACTGAGCAATTATTTGAAATGTAATTTAAATTAATATTGCATTCATAAAAATAAGGCAATATTAAGAAGTTGTATGTTTAATTTTTTATATTTGCCAGTGTGATTTTATTTTTTAAGCCATGTCGCAATGGGGGGCCCCAGCCAGAGGCTACGGCTGTTAAGGGGTCCTTGGCATGGAAAAGTTTGGGAACCCCTGTTAACTGCCAAACCAAAGTTTGAGTTAATGCCCCGCCTTCCTCAAGTTTGACAACGATTCCACCAGCGTTCTTGTGTCATGATGTTTGAGGTCATAATTTGACTCTAGCCTCGATCTCATAACCGTACAAACAATTCGACTTTTATTAAATACAAACAATTCAACCGTACAAAACTACGAGGTCTAACCGTTGATTTGATGAAGGAAAACGGTAACGCATGGTAAAAGCAGTCTCGGATATGTCCACCAACAAAGTAATATTACGCTTCTAAAGGCTTGTATGCCCCATTGATTCTTTGGTAAATATACTTGGTGTGTCTATGAGGTGTTCAGTCACATCCCTCCAGCCGATGTTTGGCAACTTCGTGACGTCACTTGTCCACTGAGTTTCAGCAAGCATAAACGGGTCGGCAAGTTTTTCTCCAGTGCTAAGCGTAAGTTTCAGTCCTTGCTTAGACCTTCAACATATTCTGAGATTTAAATTTTCTCACATTTCTAACTTTTCTCCGTTTAATTTTGTTTACTATGCTTTCATCTATGAGTTTCATAGGTACGCACGTTGTTTCACGCCAATGTTTTGCCACACGTTCTGCGTGCGCATCTTCTCTACAATGCAGCCTTTGTGAATGTTCTCATTCATCCAGGTCATGGTTATCCAAAGGAGTTGAATCCAGTGCAACTGGACTTGGTATATATCCGTGAAGACGTTTCGCCTCTCATCCAAGAGGCTTCCTCAGTCCGTGCCTTTCTGACTAGACCAAGCCAGTCTGACTGGCTGGTGATGAGACTCAGAATTTATCCTCAAGGAGTCGTTGTCAGAGCTATAGATGTCCATGGCTCTTTCTGTCCCGATGTTTACCAACGCCCGTCGCTAACAGAGCCATATATATGAGTGGCTCTTTTGTGTACCGATGTTTGGCCGCACCCATTGTTATCAGAGCTGTTGATTTGCATTTGTTTAGCAGCGACGGTCGTTGGGGGTGTTAGTTTCGACTTCATTGTTCAGCGATCATGAGAGTCGTTGGAGCCGTTAGTGACCGACTGTTGTTCTTGGAGGCTAGGCTTCTTCAGTCACATGGGTAGAGATGAAAGGACGGCATTGTAAGTGGGAGATAGGTGGTGTCGCAGACCTCCGCCTCTGTTGAGGGATGGTTTTTCCAGTTTCGCATAGATGGCTTCCTTCACCCCTCTTTCAAACCATCTATCTTCTCTGTCCAAAATGTGTACGTTGCTGTCCTCGAAGGAGTGTGTCTTCTCCTTTAGGTGTAGATAGACTGCTGAGTCGTGTCCTGAGGAGTTTGGCCTTCTGTGTTGGGCCATCCATTTATGCAGCCTTTACGTCACCTAATAAGGGGTCTGTGGCCATGTGTACTATTCACAGAGGATTGGGGAATAGTTGCAATAACAGCATTGTAATATGGGGACAGTTGCACTCTTAGCCCCCCCCTCCATTAGTTCAGAGATGGTCGTTCCCTCTTCACATAGATGGCCTCTTTGACGCCCCGTTCAAACCAGTGTTCCTGCTATCGAGGATGTGCACATCCTCATCGTTGAAAGAGTGGCTATTGGCCTGTAGGTGGGTGTAGACTGCGGAGTCCTGGCCTGGCGTGTTAGCTCTCTGCGTTGTGGCATCCTCTTCGCCAGCTTCTGTTTCCCCGATGTACAAGTCACGTCAATCCTAATGGACCCTCATGTACAACTTTATTCTTTATGAGCCGAGAAAAATAGTGAGGCAGTCACAGGCTAATGCAAATAAAAACATACGAAGCATGCTGAACCAAGATGTCAGTGGTACTATTTTAACTCTAGTTCAATTTCAATTATCTGTTCAGTAAGTGACTGTGGTTTTGGGTGACATTCATGTTTTGCTCAAGCTCCAAGTTTACGGTAAACAGGAAAAAAGAAACAACTGCAAAATTCCACAATTATGGCTGAAGAATCAGACGGATCAGTGTGCTTAAATATAAGTTACAGCTAAAGACGATGACATGATTGTCACAACTGCCATGTAAACATCTTAATCGAACTATTTTGTCAGTTACCAGAATCTTGCTTTTTTTTTTCTTCAAAATTTCAGCCTTAATATTCTACTCTACATATATGCTCCTCGACTGCTGCATATGCTTGAGTGACTCACCACATCACCTCCAGCTAACATGCCTCTGCAATGACAATTCACTGCAAATGTTAAGCGCTTGTTTCTCCTCATTAACATTCCCATTTAACTCAATGGGTAAAACTGATTAAAAGTATTTTCAGGGGGAGATTCATGTCTGTCCCAATACCTTCTTGATGACCGAGGCTGTTTATTTGTGGTTATTTATGGGTTCGGTGTATTTTGCTCTACTCAGAGTCAATTTGAACAGAATGTAGCTGGCAGTTTAAATGTCACAGTGGAAATTTAAATGCAATAAGGCTGTATCATTGACTGAAAGAGCAGCTGGATGCAAGTTCATTTATTCGTGTCAAGCTTCTGTCAATTACGGCAATCACCGTCAACAGTTTTTAAAAAGGATGCTGAACGTGCCTATGTACTAATTTGAAATGTGGGCAACTCATACAGACAATGGCTGTATTTTTTTCCTCAGTATATGAGAGAAATTGGATTTGTACTGAAACCAAGGGGTTGAATACCAAAATTCTTGATTACACATTTTGAAAAAAGAGTCACCGATTACGTGAACCTCTTAACTTCAGCTTTCAATCTTTCTAAAATATAAAGAGTCTGCAAACAAGCTTTGTAAGACGTTACCTACAATTTCGTTAAAGAGAATCATGATTTATGCGGCATGGTATTTGTTGTTCTCTTTATAATGATATTCATGTTACCCTCTTGCACCATTAGGTGGTGCTATCTTAATATGCTGTTTCCTGTTTTGACGTGAAGAAGAGAATGTAATGATGGTTGCCTACATCATCCTTGAGTTAAGTAAACGTCTGTTCTAATCCGACCTGCCTCCTCGTGATTGTGCACCACCCAACACTACAGTATTTTACAAAATGGCAGATATTTAATTTTAGAATGAAGGTCTTAATTGTCATCATTTTTATTTTCTTCTTTCAGCTTGTTCCCTGTTTCTCAGGGGTCGCCAGAGAGGGTTGTACATTTTCCATCGGAACCCTGTGAGGGCACAGCAGCAATGGCAATCATTGTTAACCTGGGCCTCGACTGATCCAGTATGGAGCCTCGACCGATGCGGTCTGGTTCTCATTTTTATTTTAGATATTAAAAAAAAAAAAGAAGATCACTTTATTGCCAAGTCTTCCGTCTGTTTCCCACCTGTACTGTCATGTATCTACTCGATAATGGTAAACACAATAACAGGTTCAGATAACCAAGATTCTTCTTTATTGCAGATCACAAAGGCTCAAGACGCTGAAGTCAGCCTGATACAGTTTACTCTGTAATTCATTTGAGAGAGTGATCTGAGCATACATACACTTTTTAACTAGGCACGCTTTGCGAATCCAGTCTACAGGTCTTATTTAATATGTTATGTTCTTTACACAACTAAACACATATTTTGTGTTACAGACACAACACTCCTCCCCTGAAATCAGAAACCGATAGAATATTAACTACCTCTAGACCTAGTTTTCTACAGATTTAATCTATCAGGTGGCTTAACCTGCCACTTGGGTCTCTCAACGGAATCTTGACTCGCTGTAGGGACTGGACCAATAGCTGGAAGATTAACCCCTATGTATGCACGGGGCACAGTGACTGGTAGCAGGTTCCTCATGTCAGCTTTATATGTTGTCTAATCCTAAGGGGGCTAGTTTTTGAGTGTTTTCAAGTCCTAAATGTTGTTTATGAATCAGGAATCAGGAACACTTTATTTTTCATTTCATGCACTTGTGCACACGAAATGAAATGAAATATCGTTTCCCTCCGCCTACAGTAGTGCAACACAAAGACAAAAACACATATCCAAAAACTACAAGAACACATATATTCAAACTAGCACATATATCCAAACTATAAAAAAAAATCCCTGTCCAGGAGAACGAACGCCAACCAGGATCACTTCTTCCATGTCCTGTCAGACCACCCTCGGTATTTCCTCTTTAGGCACAGCTCTGGGCAGGACCATGGTCCTTGGGCCCACCGGACGCAGCAGACCAGTCTCCCTCAGCCGACCCAACACCAGCTGTCCTAGCCAGACACCTTCGACACAACTCCCCGCACTCCACATGATGACAATAAAACACAGTCAAGGCTTGGTGAGACCGCCGCCAGATCGCCGTCGGTGTTATCAGAACTGCCGGTCTGCATGGGCTAGCATTTAGCTAAGCCTGCCCCACTTCTGTGTCCTGTCAGACTGCCCTCGGTGTTACCTCTTCGGTCGCAGCTCCAGGCAGGGCCGTGGTCCCTGGGCTCACAGGATGCAGCAGACCAAGCTCTCCCAGTCAATCCAGCGCCAGCTCTCCCAGCCGTCAAACGAAGACAAACTTAGACACAGACATGGACAAAGACACTGCATGGACGGTCCTGGGTGAGGGCGCCATAAACGTGAATTCTTGCCGCCATCTTCCCACACCGGTACTGGGTGAGGCCGCTGCAAACGTGAATTTGCGCTGCCATCTTCCCACAGCGGAAGTGGGAAGTGGATGTCAGTTCAGAGATGGAGATTTTCTATTGCCTGCTCTTGGTGATACTCACGAAGTTTGCCTGGAGTCACCATCGTACCCAAACAATCCAGTACACGCGCGAGTTTCTCTTACGTCTATGATGAAATCGCCAGACCCTGGAACCTACACCTTCCTCACGGATCTCTAACATAAATCGGGAGATATTTAGGGATCCTGTGACTATAAGAAATGACTTCAACAAAGTGGCCTATATCAGGAAAAGAGGGAAGAAAAAGAAAAGTGGCGTGCATCAGCATTTACAGAAGCAACTGCATAACAATCGTGTTCCTCCGCCTTCCATAATCTTGGCCAATGTCCAGTCATTGGGCAATAACATGGAAGAATTACATGGGACTATCAGTCATCTGTGAATACAGGGATGCTTGTCTCATGGCGTTCACGGAAACATGGCTTACAGACTCGGACTCTGACGCCTCTTTGGATATAAATGGCTTTGGGGCTCCCATGTTGAATTGGGATAGTGATGTAACACAGAAATCACAGGGACGTGGTGTGTGCCTGTACATCAGTTGCAGATGGTGCAACAATTTTACAGTGCGGGAGTGGTTGTGTCAGATATTGAACTCTTGTCCATGTCGGTGAGACCCTTTTATCTCACGCAGGAATCCCCTCAGGTGTTTGTCACCGTTGTTTACATTCATCCTAAGGCCAACACAGAAGTCAGGATTGATTCAAGATTGAGTTTGTCATTCCGTTATGTACGTGCATACATAAAAAATATTAAATGCCATATCTCCCAGCCCACAGCAGTGCAACAGAAAAGATAAAAATATGTATCTAAAAATTATACCACTAAAAACATATAACAAAGAGAGAACAAAAAAAACACAGTCAACAACACGGTCCATTCAAGCGCAACACAGTCCATTAAAGTGCCATTTCAGTTCAATGTTGCCAGCTGGTGTATGTCAAAGAGTGACCAGCACTGATGGGGGGTTAGAGGGTAGGTGGGGGGGGCACAGCTAATGATCCTGACTGCTTGTGTGTAGAAGCTTTTTAGCATTCTGCTGGATTTAGCACAGATGCTCCCGTACCTCTTCCCAGACGGCAGGAGGGAAAACAGGTTGTGAGAAGGGTGGTGGGGATCCTTAATGATGCTGGAGGCTCTGCAAACACAGCATTGATTGTAAATCTCCAACAGGAAGGGGAGAGGGGCACAAATGATTTTGCGAGCTGTCTTCACTATCCTGTTCAGCTGGTGTTGTTCGGTCACTTTGCAGTTACCGAACCAGGAAGTGAGACCATAGGTTGTAATAATAATAATAATAATTACATTTATACAGCACTTTTGTAGACACCCAAAGTGCTTTACATTGAAGGGGGTAACTCACTTCAACCACCACCAATGTGTAGCACCCACCTGGGTGATGGACAGCAGCCATTTTGTGCCAGAACGCTCACCACACATCAGCTTGAGGTGGAGAGGGAGGAATCATTGAGCCAATTACATGGGAGGATGATTAGGTGGCCAGATGGAGAGAGCCAGGTTGGGAATTTGCCAGGACACCAGGGAACCCCCTACTCTGTGATAAGTGCCGTGGGATCTTTAATGACCACAGTGAGTCAGGACCGCGGTTTAATGTTTCATCTGAAGAACTGCATCTCCTACAACACAGTGTCCCCATCACTGCGGTGGGGCATTGGGGTGTTTTTTTTTTAAATTTGTTGTTTTATATTGGGAACAAAGTGAAGACTGCACTCTACTGGCCCACCAACACCACTTCTGGCAGCAATTGTTTTCCCAGGAGTTCTCCCATCCAAGTACTAGCCAAGCCCATACCTGCTTAGCTTCCATCATTTGGCAGAGCCAGGTTACATGTTGGTATGGCTGCTGGCAATACTTTCAAGAATACTTTCAGTGGAGCCCCTGTAGAAGGTGGTGAGGGCTGGAATGCGGAGGCTTGCCCTTGTAAGTCTCCGGAGGGGAGGTAGCTGCTGTTGGGCCTTTTAACCACGGCCAAGGTATTAATGGTTGAGGTTAGGTCCCCCGCCAGGTGCACTCCCAGGAACTTGATGTTACTGACCCTATCCACAGTGGCGCCATCGATGGTCAGCGGCGTATGATGGTGCCTACCGGCCCTCCTGAAGTCAATCACCATCTCTATTGTTTTACTTATGTTCAGGGAGAGGTTGTGGGATTTGCACCAGTTATCTGCTCCACCTCCATCCTGTATTCAGATTCGTCATTATTGACGAGACCCACTACTGTTGTATTATCTGCAAACTTGATGATGTGGTTGATGTCAAATTTGGCAGTACAGTCATGGGTTAGCAGAGTGAACAAGAGGGGGGCTCAGGATCAGGATGCAGCCCTGGGGTGAACCTGTGCTCACTAAGATGGAATTTGATGTGTGGCTGCCCACCCTGACTTTCTGCTACTTCCGTGTCAGGAAGTCGAGGGCCCAGTTGCAGGTGCCAGTGTCCAAATCCAGCAACCTCTGCATCTCCACCAGTTGTTGTGGTATGATGGTGTTAAATGCCAAGCTGAAATCCAGTCACAGTGAATATCATCTTCAGAGTGGTACAGACACTTAAATCTACCTCCCCTGATACTCCCACTATTATACTGGGAGACTTAAATAACTGTAACTTAAAGAAAACATTGAATAGTTTTTATTATTATGTCAGCTGTCCAATGTGCCATCATAAAACTCCAGACTTCTGTTATGGCTCCGTAAAGGGAGCATATGATATCCAGGTCCTGCCCTTGGATCACAATTCTGTGCATCTTATACCCATTTATAAGACTGTGTTGAGGAGAGAGAAGGTGCGCAAAAGGCAGGTGAAGGTCTGGAATGACGATTCCTCTCTTGTCCTGCAGAACTGCATGATCTGGTCAGTGTTTACAGAATCCTCAGACAATATAGACAAGTTAATGGACATTGTGTGTAGCTACATCTCTTTTTGGAGACAATGTGATTCCCACCAAGGTTGTCAAGATTCTCCCCAACAATAAACCATGGGCCTCATCAGGCCTTAAGGGTCTGATTAGTAAAAGGAAAAAACACTTTTGATGAAGATAATCTTACCGAAGTTAAGGAAACAAAGAAGGAGATCAGGTCAGAAATCAAAAATGCTAAAATCAGGTACAGCGGTAAAACTGAAGCTTAGCTGGGTAGTAACAATTTAAGGGTCACCTGGAATGGTATCAAATCTATGACTGGGTCTAATGACAAAGGCAATAGGAGCATTACCCTGGCTGGTTTTAATTCAGATAAACAGTTGGCTGATGAATCAAATGCTTTCTTACTTGAGATTTGACAATCATGACTTAACAGATACACTGAATGCATTAAAGAAACACAGTAGAACACCTCAAGCTTTGGCTGTTGATATCAGAAGTGTGGAAAAACACTTCAGACTCAAGTCTAGTAAGAGTCCCGTGCGTGATAATATCTGTACCCAGGTTCTTAAAACCTATGCTGAACAGTTATACTGCATCTTTCATTTTATTTTCACACTATCTCTTAAGCAACAGAGGGTCCCTAAATTATGGAAATATTCCACAATTGTATGAGTTGTTAAGACTAGAACCCCTGCGACATTAAATGATTTCAGGCCTAGCATTGACATCTTTAATTATGAAAACACTAGAGAAGCTAATTAAAAACGAGGTTTTATTGCAGGTGGAGAAATCCTTTGATCCCCTGCAATTTGCATACAGGTTCACACTTAACATTTCCTGTATTGCCACCTTGAGGGGACAAAAGCTCATGCCAGGCTGTTGTTTATGGATTTCTTCTTGGCTTTTAATATTATCCAGTCACATCTGTTAGAAGGAAAGCTAATTCATCTTTCTAACATGGATTTTAATCTAGTTGGCTGGACACTGGACTTCTTGACTGCTAGGTCCCAGTTTGTGAGGGCTCTTTTTCCAATTAGCTGCACTCTTCTACTTGTTCTCAAGGCTGCTGTCTCTCCCCAATACTCTACATCTTGTACACCAATGACTGTTGCAGCAACCTAGCTAACAGACACATTGTCAAATTTGCAGATGATTCAGTGATTGTAAGTCTTCTTGAAGGGGAGGAGCAACCTCATGGGCCTGTGTTTGATGATTTTGTATCTTGGTCTGCTAAGTCCTTTCTCCAACTAAATGTGTCTAACACTAAAGACATGATAATCAACTTTAGAATGACTCCTCCTAGTCCTGTAATAAACCACATAAAAGGTACTGACATTGAGCTAGTGGACAGCTATATATATCTGGGTGTTGTCCAGGGTGTCTCCCCGCCTGCCGCCCAATGACTGCTGGGATAGGCTCCAGCATCCCCGCGACCCTGAGAGCAGGATAAGCGGTTTGGATAATGAATGGAATGGATGGATGTTCTAGACAAAAAACTGTTTTGAATTTCATGTTGCTTTCCACTACAAAAAATCTCCCAACAATTACCTTTTTTTTCCCCTGAGGAAAATGTGTTCTTTTAATGTCTCCTCTGAGATGATGACTCTCTTTTATAGAAAGAGGTGCACATGACTAGTGCGCAAGTGCGCACGCATGGTAAAAATAAATGATGCGCAGCAGATAATATGAAAAGAGGCGCTTTTGTGTACCAACATTTTTGGGACACAATTACTTACTGAAACAACAGAATTTTCTCCATATATTACTGGTAAGAAGGTCATTATGACAAATGTGTCAATTTTAATAATCAGTTGTTAATTGTGCAACTTTTAGCCTTCATTCTTGATTAAGTGGATGCGGTTTTTTTCAAAGTTAGCAAGGTTAACTGTTAAACCTTGAGCTCCAGCAAATAGTTAGCTTATGTTACAACTATCTTAAGATTAAAAAAAAAGTCTCTGGTTTTAGGATTTTCGTTCGTTCATCAAAATGTCCAAGAAGCAAGCTGCATTCAGCAATTACTTTGGTGTTGCACCACCTCCGAAGAAATGCCAGACTGAACCCGTACATAAAAACATGTATTCACGAAAAAGTGGTTGCAGGAAGTAGCCTGGCTCCAAACAGATGATGACCACACAGAGATGTGGTGTAAAATATGCCGTGAAAATCCCAATCTTGCGGATAAAAGCAGCGCCTTTTATATAGGGGAAAAAAATATCAGTCATTCAGCTTTTGAAGAGCACGAGAAGAGTAAAGAGCACATGAACATAGTGCAAGCTATTGATAACAGGTGCAGCCAGGATCACAAGTCCACTTGCCCTCTTGACACGTGGCAGGACAAACTGAATGAAGAACAGCATCAAGCACTGTGTCATATTTTTCTGCTGGCCTTTCACAAAGCCAAACATGCACGCCCGATGCTTTCATATAAGGAGGATATTGCGCTTTTCAAGAGGCTTGGAGTTAATGTTGGGAGTGCATATCATTCACGACAAGGGGGACCCGCATCATGTAGAGCATCGCACAGACAATCAGTTTAGAATTGAGTGAAACATTGAAGGCAGCTGAATTTTGGGGCGTGTTCTTTGATGGATCAGAAGAAAACATAAGTGGAGCAGGAAATTGTGTACATTGTGTCTGTGTCTAGCTACGGAGAGTTTGCCTTAGATTTCCTCGGGTTAATTAATTTGGGTGTGAACCGAGTGGCACGGGACATAGTGAACGCCCTGGAGCTCTTCCATACTTGTGGTGTAGAGCAGGGGTCCCCAACCACCGGGCCACGGACCGGCACCAGGCCGCAAAGCATTTGCTACCAGGCCGCAAGGAATATGATACAATATTCAAACAAAATCCCGATCCAGCGGCTGGACCGCGTAATGCTACAGGCTTTTAATTTGAAACGGATACTTGAAGTGTGTACAATGATGTAATTTTATCACTCATTCACGTGGCATTCGGCAGACCAATGGTAACTAACTTCATAACTCAGAGGGACGCACTCAGTCAACTCACTACTAGCAGCTAGTTAGCTACCATGAGTACCGGTAAAAAACAAATGTCGCTTGCGAGTTTCTTCAGAAGAGGTAGGGGACATAAAAGGTCTAATGACAATGATAACGCAGACAGCTATGTGGATACAAGCTGTCTAATGAGGCAATGAAGCCCTCAAAACTGCTGTGGCACCTTGAGTCTGTGATGATTGGACGTTACCCGAACATAACAGAGTCCAAGCACCCTGCACTTAAAGACAAGTCCATGGAGTTCTTTGAGCGAAAGCAACGCAAGCAAGTGGGACAGAAGCAAACCACCACCTCTACAAGTGCTGCTGCTCTGAGAGCGTCATACTTAGTGACTAGTCGTAATGCTAAGGCTAAGAAGCCTTTCACTATCAGCGAATAATTGATTCTGCCTGCTGCCAACCACATGTGGCATGAACTGTTGGGGGAAGCTGCAGCTAACAAGGTGGCAAAGGTTCCTCTTTCAGCTACTACAGGAGATTTGATGAAATTGGTGAGTTGCAATATTGTTATATGTATAGGTTAATGCGAGGAAAATATGCGCTGTGTGTTTAATATTCAAACGTTACTTTAAATGCTATGATGCTATTGACTTATAAGCCTAACCTATATATTCCGGTCATTATTATACTTCCACTTGTCTAAGATGACAACAGAGACTTTTGACCCGAAGCCAGCTGTTGACTTATGGATGCAAACAGCTAATCGCAGACTCAACCAGGGAGAAAGAAGTAGGCCTACATCTTTATCTGCCATGTCTGACAGAGGAAGACAGTGAGGAGAGCAGTCAGGAGGGTGGTGATGACAACAGCTTGTAGGATAAACTTGCCGCATAAAGACCCGAGTACCAAGCAACATCTCCAGGTGCTCCCTTGAGAACCAGACCAAAAAAGTTACATGCACCCCTGTTTATAGAAGTTTTATTGAAACAGTTTTAATGTTCAGTATTGTTGCTTTGTATGGTAATTTGAGTCTGGTCAATAAAAGTGGGCTCGGTAGCCTCATCTAATTGGCTAATAAAATTTCAGGGAGGAGTCGAGCCCAGTTTACCAACCTTTATAATCCGTAGGTGTTGAGAAAGGCTGCTTCCCTTCTGCAGTGCCAAGATCACCCCCTTTAGTCAGAGTTTGAGCTGTTACCATCAGGTCGCCGGTTGAGGGTGCCAGGTATGAAGACTAAGAGTAATAAGGTTTCCTTTGTCCCTGCTGCCATTCAGTTGTTACATGGTAGCTAGTATTTTACTGTTGTCTGGAGATTGCTTATTTGCACAGACTGCATACTAAACTTCTGCACGTTGACCTTGATGCTGAATGAACGCCTTTAAATCTCTTGCCCACTATGTCATGTTGTTTGTTGTTGTCCATCAGTGCTTCGGTGTTTTGTGTGTTTTTGTATGTTTTTGTATATCCTAGCTGCAAACCAATTTTCCTGTAAGGAGGACTAAAGATAGTTTGAATTTTGAACTTTTTGTGGCTGTTGTTCATCCACAGTATGGTATCCATTCTCATTCAATCGCAACTGAGCTTAATGATATGCTTACCACCTACTAATGTGGGAAACAAACCTTGTGTTTTGAGTAGTGGGTACTTGTCAACATCAAGCTATGGATTAAATGTTACTTTATAATCTCCACATAGGCGAACTGACCCATCCCGTTAGGGAATTCACATGAGCTACGCGGTCCACTTGCTGTGCCGCACTGGGGAGATTACTCCCTGGTGCTCGAGTTTGATTAATTTCTTGTATAGTGCGTAAGGCATTGGCCTTGCTTTGCAAAATTTTGGTTTTGTCTCACGTGACACTCTTGCGGTTGTTACACCTTTTTCACATCCTAGGTCCAAACTGAACACTGGTTTGTGCTCTGAGCACAATTTCTCCACTGGGTCTTCTATGTGATTTACTTTAGACCATACTAGGTTGAGAACCCAAATTCAACCGCGACCCATGAGAGGAGAGCTGGACCCCTCCCACGGGAAATGAACAATGTCAGCTGCCCTTGTTGATTCACATGAATGATCACATGGCTGTAATTTCACCTTCCTGAATTTTGACCAGTACAGGCTCTCTGAGATTACTGACATCGCGGCCCCAATATCTACCTCCATGTACATCTTTACCCCATTACAGCTCACCATAACATAACTCAGTAGTGTTTCATATACTCACAGTCTATTTGGACAGTATAAAGTCCCCATTCAGTTCGTTCATCATCAGGCTGCAATGACACAGTTCTGTGAACCATGGTCTCGCTCTTGTCCACAAAGTTAAACTCTGGACCACTTCATATGTGAGAAGAGCGAGCTGTCGTTTTGCTGGTTGCCCACTGCTGATGCTCCCTGGCAGTGGTGTGTGAGTTGGTTTGCTTAATCTTGCAGGCTCGCTCCAAATATCCTGCTCTTTTGCATCCTCAACACTGGAAATATTTGAAACAGCAGTCCCCTGGCACTCATCCTTTCCCCAGGTGTTTGTAGCACTCGCTGCCAGCATTGCTTCCTGGCTCTGTTCAAAAAGTTCTGGAGTTGTGCTGCTTCACTCTTCGTGGGTCTACATGGTCTGCTCACAGGTGCGGTGATGGTGATGGCGGTCCCCTCTGTATGGACTGCATCCCACTGGTGGTGCACTCACAGTTGTTTGTTAGCTCATGTACCGTCTTCTATAGCAGTGTTTTTGTTTGTTTGTGTTCTTTTGTTCCTCCATTGGCTTTGAACATAGCAGAGAGCATGTTATTCTGGTACCTGGGCCTGCCCTCGCTCCTTATGTAACATCTGTAACTCCCTCCCCAGGTGTCTAGAGGACATCCTAATGAGCCCCACTACACCTTGGCATTTCTGCGCAATGGTAGTGTGCCTATATAGTGTGCCTCTATGGAAGCCCTTTAAAGAGAAAGCTAGTGTGTGTGTGTGTGTGTGTGTGTGTGTGTGTGTGTGTGTGTGTGTGTGTGTGTGTGTGTGTGTGTGTGTGTGTGTGTGTATATATATATGCATGCACGTGCACGTGTGTTTTCTGTCAGTGTATATGTGGAAGATGATGAGATTGGATTGGGGTAGGTGGATGTTGGAATGCTATATTGGAAAGACAAACTGTCTGATATAGCAGGGACGGGTAAATGGTTACATAAACAGTGTACTAAGGAGGACGTGGCCATTTTATTTTATTTTTTCTAACTTTAATATCTTATGTACTACCTGACCAGAGAGGAGGATGTCTCAGAGTAAGCATGATGTTGACATTTTCAAATGAGATTTTGAAGATATTATAAGGCCTTTCACTATTATAGAGCCTACTGGAAGATGGGATAGACTGTGAAGAGGAATGTGTGGTGTCATCATGCTCGACGTTTACATTGAATGGTGGGACATTTACAATGAAAACACACGGCATGCTGGAGAAGTTTATAATCTGATCCATTAATCACTCATCAGCTGCGAAGGTGGTTTATATATATATATATATATATATATATATATACACACACACACACACACACACACACACCCATCAGCCAAAACATTAAAACTACCTGTCTAATATTGTGTAGTTCCCCCTAGTGGTGCTAAAACAGCTCTGACCCATCGAGGCATGGACTCCACAAGACCTCTGAAGGTGTCCTCTGGTATCTGGCACCAAGACATCAGAAGCAGCTCCTTTAAGTCCTGTAAGTTGCGAGGTGGGGCCTCCATGGATCGGACTTGTTTTTCCAGCACACCCCACAGATGCTCGATCAGACTGTGATCTGGGGAAACTGGAGGCCAAGACAACACCTTAAACTATTTGTCATGTTCCTCAAACCATTTCTTGACTATGTTTGAAGTGTGGCAGGATACATTATCCTGCCATCAGGGAATACCGTTACAATGAGGTGGTGTACCTTGTCTGCAACAATGTTAAGGTAGGTGACACGGGTCAAAGTAACATCCCCGTGAATGCCATGATCCACGGTTTCCCAGCAAAGCATTGCCCAGAGCATCACACTGCCTCCACCGACATGCCTTCTCCCCATAGTGCATCCTGGTGCCATCACTTCCCCAGGAAAGCAATGCACACGCACCCATCCGTCCTTATGATGTTAAAGAAAATGTGATACATCAGGCCAGGCCACCTTCTTCCATTACTCTGTGGTCCAGTTCTTACACGTGCCCATTGTAGGTGCTTTTGGTGGTGGACAGAGGTCAGCATGGGCACACAGCCCAGGATGCAGCATGCTGAGATGCACTGTGTTCTGACACTTGCCTATCATAGCCAGCATTAACTTTTTCAATAATGCAGGCTACAGTAGCGCTTCCGTGGTATAAGAACAGATGGGCTAGTCTTCACACTCCATGCCTATAAATGAGCCTTGGGTGCCCATGACCCTGTAGCCAGTTCACCGGTTGTCCTTCCTTGGACCACTTTTACTAGTGCTTTTTTTAGCACTGCTAAACAACACTTTTTAGCACCCCACAAGACCTGCCATTTTGCAGATGCTCTGACCCAGTCAGCTAGCCTTCACAATTTGGTCCTTGTCAAAGTAGCTCAGATTTTTACACTTGCCAATTTTTCGGTGCATTTATATATCTTGATCGAGTAACAAATGAAAGGAAAACCCCACATAAAGTGTCTCAGTTGGGCCACCAGGAGCCTCCAGAACAGCTTCAATGCTGCTTGTCATAGATTCTACAAGTCTCTGAACTCTACTGGAGGGATGGACACCATTCTTCCAAAAGATATTCCCTCATTTGGTGTTTTGATGATGGCGATGGGAGAGCGCTGTCTTAACATGTCAGTCCAAAATCTCCCATAGGTGTTCAGCTGGGTTGAGCTCTGGTGACTGTGAAGGCCATGGCATATGATTTACATCATTTTCATACTCATCAAACCATTCAGTGACCCCTCGTGCCCTGTGGATGGGGCATTGTCATCCTGGAAGATACCACTCCCATCAGGATAGAAACATTTAATCATACGATAAAGGTGGCCACTCAGAATAACTTTGAATAGATTTGCAGTGACCCTTCCCTCTAAGGGGTGTATATATATATATATATATATATATATATATATATATATATATACACTCACCGGCCACTTTATTAGGCACACCTGTCCAACTGCTCGTTAACTCAAATTTCTAATCAGCCAATCACATGGCAGCAACTCAATGCATTTAGGCATGTAGACATGGTCAAGACGATCTGCTGCAGTTCAAACCGAGCATCAGAATGGGGAAGAAAGGTCATTTAAGTGACTTTGAACGTGGCATGGTTGTTGGTGCCAGACGGGCTGGTCTGAGTATTTCAGAAACTGCTGATCTACTGGGATTTTCACGCACAACCATCTCTAGGGTTTACAGAGAATGGTACGAAAAAGAGAAAATATCCAGTGAGCGGCAGTTCTGTGGGCGAAAATGCCTTGTTGATGCCAGAGGTCAGAGGAGAATGGCCAGACTGGTTCGAGCTGACAGAAAGGCAACAGTAACTCAAATAACCACTCATTACAACCGAGGTATGCAGAAGAGCATCTCTGAACGCACAACACGTCGAACCTTGAGGCAGATGGGCTACAGCAGCAGAAGACCACACCGGGTGCCACTCCTGTCAGCTAAGAACAGGAATCTGAGGCTACAATTCGCACAAACTCACCAAAATTGGACAACAGAAGATTGGAAAAACGTTGCCTGGTCTTATGAGTCTCGATTTCTGCTGCGACATTCGGATGGTAGGGTCAGATTTTGGCGTCAACAACATGAAAGCATGGATCCATCCTGCCTTGTATCAACGGTTCAGGCTGGTGGTGGTGGTGTAATGGTGTGGGGGATATTTTCTTGGCACACTTTGGGCCCCTTAGTACCAATTGAGCATCGTGTCAACGCCACAGCCTACCTGAGTATTGTTGCTGACCATGTCCATCCCTGTATGACCACAGTGTTCCCATCTTCTGATGGCTACTTCCAGCAGGATAACGCGCCATGTCATAATGCTCGAATCATCTCAGACTGGTTTCTTGAACATGACAATGAGTTCACTGTACTCAAATGGCCTCCACAGTCACCAGATCTCAATCCAATAGAGCACCTTTGGGATGTGGTGGACCGGGAGATTCGCATCATGGATGTGCAGCCGACAAATCTGCAGCAACTGCGTGATGCTATCATGTCAATATGGACCAAACTCTCTGAGGAATGTTTCCAGTACCTTGTTGAATCTATGCCACAAAGGATTAAGGCAGTTCTGAAGGCAAAAGGGGGTCCAACCCGGTACTAGCAAGGTGTACCTAATAAAGTGGCCAGTTAGTGTATATATATATATATATAAATTTTCCCCGGAAACCGTCAGTGGTGTTGATAAAAGTGCTCAACAAATTAGGAGCAGAATATCGATATAGATGTTGGAAAAATGCCATATATATACACAAACCCCAATTCCAATGAAGTTGGGACGTTGTGTAAAACGTAAATAAAAACAGAATACAATGATTTGCAAATCCTTTAATGACCTATATTCAATTGAATACACTACAAAGACAAGATATTTCATATTCAAACTGATAAACTTTATTGTTTTTTTGCAAATATTCACTCATTTTGAATTTGATGCCTGCAACACGTTCCAAAAATGCTGGGACAGGGGCATGTTTACCACTGTGTTACATCACCTTTCCTTTTAACAACACTCAATAAGCGTTTGGGAACTGAGGACACCAATTGTTGAAGCTTTGTAGGTGGAATTCGTTCTCATTCTTGCTTGATGTACGACTTCAGTTGCTCAACAGTCCGGGGTCTCCGTTGTCATATTTTGCGCTTCATAATGCGCCACACATTTTCAATGGGAGACAGGTCTGGACTGCAGACAGGCCAGTCTAGTACCCGCACTCTTTTACTACGAAGCCACGCTGTTGTAACACGTGCAGAATGTGGCTTGGCATTGTCTTGCTGAAATAAGCAGGAGCGTCCCTGAAAAAGACGTCGCTTGGATGGCAGCATATGTTGCTCCAAAACCTGTATGTACCTTTCAGCATTAATGGTGCCTTCACAGATGTGCAAGTTACCCATGATGCCATGGGCACTAGCACACCCCCATACCATCACAGATGCTGGCTTCTGAACTTTGCGCTGATAACAATCTGGATGGTCCTTTTCCTCTTTAGCCCGGAGGACACGACGTCCATGATTTCCAAAAACAATTTGAAATGTGGACTCGTCAGACCACAGAACACTTTTCCACTTTGCATCAGTCCATCTCAGATGAGCTCGGGCCCAGAGAAGCCGGCGGCGTTTCTGGGTGTTGCCGATATATGGCTTTGGCTTTGCATGGTAGTTTTAACTTGCACTTGTAGATGTAGCGACGAACTGTGTTAACTGATGATGGTTTTCCCAAGTGTTCCTGAGCCCACGTGGTAATATCCTTTACAGAATGATGTCGGTTTTTAATGCAGTGCCGCCTGAGGGGTCGAAGGTCACGGGCATTCAATGTTGGTTTTCGGCCTTGCTGCTTACGTGCAGAGATTTCTCCGGATTCTCTGAATCTTTTGATGATATTATGGACTGTAGATGATGAAATCCCTAAATTCCTTGCAATTGTATGTTGAGAAACGTTGTTCTTAAACTGTTGGACTATTTGCTCACGCAGTTGTTCACACAGTGGTGAACCTCGCCCCATCCTTGCTTGTGAACGGCTGAGCCTTTCGGGGATGCTCCTTTTATACCCAATCATGACACTCACCTTTTTCCAGTTAACCTGTTCACCTGTGGAATGTTCCAAACAGGTGTTTTTTGAGCATTCCTCAACTTTCCCAGTCTTTTGTTGCCCCTGTCCCAGCTTCTTTGGAACGTGTTGCAGGCATCAAATTCAAAATGAGTGAGTATTTGTAAAAAACAATAAAGTTTATCAGTTTGAACATTAAATATCTTGTCTTTGTAGTGTATTCAATTGAATATAGGTCGAAAAGATTTGCAAATCATTGTATTGTGTTTTTATTCATGTTTTACACAATGTTCCAACTTCATTGGAATAGGGGTTTGTGTATCTATATAGCATTTTTTTCCAGAAACCGTCTTAATATAGATATATACTTTTTCCTACAGCTATCTTTATATACCTATATAAAGTTGTATATAAATTAAAAAAAATATTATATTTATATACAACTCACTCTTTTCATGAACAACTTAACAGACCAACGACCTTGCAAGAGGTGCAACAAAGAGAAGAGAAGTGAAACATAAAACTGGCATTTCCCCTTTTGAATGAAAATCCCTTTCAGCTTTCAGGGGCGATTCAAGCATGAGGAATTTCTAAGGACACCAGAGACAAGGACACACATGAGGTTGTGAATAGACTGTTGAGCTGTTTTTGCTCAGGGCTTCGCTGCAACCCTGCTCTCTTTATGCGATCCTGAATACGTGTCAAGGCCAGCTGCCGGCCTGCTGCAAATGCTGTGAAATAACAGAGACACAACATTTCACCGCAAACAATTCCAAAAAAAATAAATTGACTTTTCAGATTCATCGCTGTGCTGTGGCCATGGCGTTGTCAGCTAATTTGAACAAAGCCTGACTCCGGAAGTGTATTTTAATTTCTGTTTAATCAAGGTGAAAAAAAAGATTAAGAAACGCAGCATGCAAATTAAGAATCGTAACTTGCAAGAGAAAAAAAAGAGAGAAAGAATACAGATATCCATTGGCATGTGTTGGGATGCAGAAGTGATGAAATAGTGATTGGGCTCTTGTGCTTCAGGATGAGTAGCGTGACTGCAGCTCCTCTCGGAGATCATTAGCGACTCGGCGCTTTGTTGAAGGACACGCTCCCTGCTGAAAAAGAGAAATCTCCTGAACAAACCAAAGGCTATCTGAAGGAATAATGCGGACTCTGCATGGGGACAGCTGCTTGCCACTGACCAACGCTGCTATCTCGATTTATCACTTCAATGTTAAATGAAAGGCACTGACAGGTTGCAACTTATCCCCCCCCCCCCCCCCGTATGCTGAATAGCAGCTTAGGATGTAACATTAAGAGCCAGGTCTGCTGTGTTGTGTACTTATGTGCTGTGTACGTAATGTCTGCATTATGTTTGTTATGTACTGTACCTGTCTTAAATGCATGACTGGCGACGTGCTACAGTATAGTATTGTGGGTTCCTTATTGTACAGCAAGCAGCAGGATAAGCGGTTTGAATAATGGATGGATGGATGTAAATTTCTTATAGGTCAATAAAATCTATCTAATCGAATCTGATCAAATTTTTGCATTTTTTATTAACTGCAATATAATTGGTATTTTCCTGTGATGCCTGCCATGCAGTCTTGCAACAGTGCAAAGTCCCTCCCAAAGGGAAGAGCCAGAAGCACTGGACAGATTCTTATATTAAACTTGAAACCTCCTTCACCAGTGTAATGTGATTTTGCACAAAGCTTGAGAGGTACGTCTTATCAAGCCCACCCGGTTTGCATGCTTAACCAACATTCACACTGTGAAGGGGGCCTAATGTTTTTTTTTTTAGTTTTTCTTTCCTGATGACCCCTGAGGGATTATAGGGTTAATTACGAGGGACCCTTTACTAATTCTGAAGCTCATTAAGCAACAGCAAAGCGGGCATTGTGTAAATAGCGTGAAACTGCTGGTCTATTGATCCCAGCTCCCGCCTCCTTACTGTGGCTCACATCTGAAACCTTTATGCTGCAGCAACCCTGGGACAATCACAGCAAATCCAGCTCCTACTAGGATGCTGTACCACAGAAACACTTACGAGAGAGATACGTCTGTTGGATGATCATTTTTAATTTAATTAATGGAAAAAAAAAATTTTTTGTCGACTAAGCAAAGCTTGGTACCAAGCTATATGAAATCTAGCACAGCACCTCAGTACCTACATATTAAAAGCAATTTTAGGGGTTGAAAACATATTCCTCACCGTGAAACCTGGACTTTCAGAAAATTCCAAGAAGATTTCCCAGTTTCGAACTGGGCACCCCTTTGCGCATGCATGAGGAGATGTCAAGAGGTTGCCCAAAAATAGACACCACTTCAAAGGAAGTACAGACCCTTTTATGTGGTTTTTGAACCCCATAAGTTTTGAGGATCAAAGTGTTGATTTGCTGTCTGAAAATGAAAAAAAAAAGAAAAACGTTCTACTCTCTGGTCGGGGAAAAGTTAGCTTGGGTGAATTTAGGACTCAATGGCAAGGGGATTGCAATGTCAGGCTGCATTGGCCAAGTAATGCATTACATTGTCTATTTCCTCCAAAGTTGTGAGTCTGAAATATATAAATGTCACATGCTTATCTTTGAAAGGATTACTCCGGAGGAAATGGATGTTTTTAAAAGCCAATGACGATCATTTTTCAGGACAGTAAAAATGCGAAAATATAATCCATTAAAGGCAAACTGTGTAACATGGCTAGAATTATTGAGAAACGATTTTGGTGCTTTATGGTAGTTTTTTTATTGCACTTTATATAAACACATAGCATCTAGGCTTTAAAACGCCTGAAGTCACCATCCGCTTGACTGCTTTGCCAAGCGTGTAATATACAAAGGGATAATGGCGGTGAGCTCAATCCACGTGTAAAAGACTTTTCTTCTGTGTTCTTTGCACAGCCAAATTGCAGACATTTTAATGCACTTACTAAACATTTTTTCCACCAGCTATTTTATCCAGGGCTTTAGCAGTAGGCTACCTTAATCCATTAGTACCAGTAAGTGGTGCTGGTGTGGTGCACGAGTACCTCACCCTGTCATCATTACCTTTTGTGGGAGAGGAGAAATAAGAAGGGAACTCAGAGTAATTTAGGACCTGTGCCCTAGAAGTGTGAAGCTGGATATATGATGTCGATTACTCCAACTGAGCCTCTTTTATGTGACCCTCGTACAGCGGCGAGACGCCACTTTATCACTCTACAGCATGCGCGCTGAGCCAGTTGTTGCTGCTGGCAAATTTACAGCCTGCATCCACGTGCGCCTTGCTAGTTCATTAAGCTAATGTATTCAGCCATGGCTGTGAGGAGGGATGGCAGAGTGGCGTCGGTGCGCCTGTACACAGACACTGTGACCCGGATCTCTGCTCCACCCCTGTCTGGCACATCCATAACCCCTACCCCATCTAGTTCAGCCACGGGCCTCCCGTGGTGTGTGGGGGATTATGCATCATGCTGTTGTTTATGAGAGGGCATTGGTGGGGAAAGCTGGTAGTGTTTCACTTCAGGAAGACGCGTGCAGTCTGAGGTCTGCCAAATTTAGCTGTTAATTTACGAACAGCCGAATCTTACTTTTTTTGTATTGCCTTTTTTTTTAACCTGTGAAGAGTCCGTGCCATCGACAATAACAGTTTGCTTCAACCGAGAACATGCATCAGAGCAACACAATGACATCAGCAATCTCAAAGAAGGTGTCCAATGTTTATTTTTTTTCTTTTATTAGTCATCTACTTGGAGAAATAGGCTATTCTAATGCTATGCTTGGACTGTGAGATACTTTTTTTTTTCAAGTGTTGTGGTTGTTATTTTTCCCCAAGTTTGGCGTTTGTATTTCTTTTCTTTTTTTTTCTGGCTCAATCCCTTCTCAATCCCCTCACGGATTGCCACACAGTGTTTCCTCGCCAATTATTTATGAATCCCAATTCATAATGCATTCTAAGGTGACAGTTCTCTGTAGGACTCTTGCGCAAAGAAGAATGCATTAGTTCATGGGTGGATCACATTCGCCAGACAAGAGCCGAAGTTGGCATGGACAGATGGAGAGCTAGAATGATGGTAGAGAAAACCGGAGCTGAAGGGCTACGGGAGCGGCCTGGTATGTGAGGCCTGATGTGATAGATGCCGGGTATTACAGCAGATTATGATATTTCTTGCATTACATCCTCAGAGGTATTGAGTAATATGCAGTAAAAATTCATAGAAGCTGATCTCCCCATTTGAGCTGATAAGAAGCCTGTATGAATTATGTCATCGTCAGTGGACACACAACACGATGCTGTGCTGTGGGGCCATTAAAAAGCCTAAAGCAGCCAGCCCCACAAGTCATCACCATCATCTTTTCATATGGAGGGGATTTTCTTGCAGTAGGAGGGGAGAGACAGTGTAACTGATATTATAATGTCAAGATGCATTGGCGGCTACAGTTAATATGCAGTTTTTTTGCTCTTTGTCTGCTGGGTTTGGGAATTACAGCCTCAGAATTATTTTTTTATGCAAGTAGGCTGTAGTTTACACAGAAAAAAAAAGAGATTTTATTTTCTGTGGGTTGTTAACACCAAGCAAAGTCTTGCTGGGTTGTGTTTATTAGGTTATTGCAGACTTACATGCATGCTGGGGAAAAATATTTTACCTAGATTGAGCGTCTAAACTATTGCTTCCTTTGAAATTGGCGACCAAACTCATCAGCGTGGTCGTTCCAGCGCAGTTTTTTTGCAAGTTTATTTCTCTGTTAATCTCGCACTTGTAAAGCACTTTGAATTGCCTTGTGTATAAAATGTGCTATATAGGCTAAATAAAAATTGCCTAGACTTGCCTTATTCAGGGAGCTGTTTTCCCCTGTGAATGTTCATAGCAGAAAATGTGCTCCTATAAAGAAGAAGAAGAAGAAGGCGGAGAAGGAGGAGGAGAATCTTTTTAACACATTAAAGTTAGGGGTGTCATATCTCAGGAAAACACCTCCATTTCTTATCCAGGCCTTGGTCCTGATGATGTGACTTCATCAGTTTACTGCAGTTGGTGCAATAAACAAGATTATTTCCACACAATCATGAATTCAGAGACGGTGTAGGATGATGAAGACCCCTTCACATCAGTTCTCTTATTGAAACACTTCTTATAAGACATATGTGTACATCCATCCATTATGCAAAACAGTTATTCTGCTCTCAGGGTCATGGGGATGCTGGAGCCTATCCCAGCAGTCACTGGGTAGCAGGTGGGGAGACACCCTGGACAGGCTGCCAGGCCATCACAAGGCCAACACACACACACACACACACACACACACACACACACACACACACACACACACACACACACACACACACACACACACACACACACACCTAGGGACAATTTAGTATGGCCAATTCACTTGACCTACATGTCTTTGGACTTTAGGAGGAAACCGGAGCACCCGGAGGAAACCCACGCAGACACGGAGAGAACATGCAAACTCCACACAGAGGACGACTCGGCATGACCCCCAACGTTGGACTACCCCGGGGCTCAAAGCCAGGACCTTCTTGCTGTGAGGCGACTGCGCTAACCACTACACTGAGTAGAGGTAATATTTCATATGAATCCCAAATAATACTGAGCATCACCATATGGGCATGAGGTCACCCCAGGAAGAAGTCACAGGCTATGTAAACATGCTTCATGGCTGATATATCAAGGAGAGAATCACCAATTGAGCTGGCAGCCAACTCTGGTTACTGAGTTAATGTTTACTTTTTCATTATATTATCATTATGGCAGCACAGTGTCCCAGTGGTTAGCGCTGTCGCCTCACAGCAAGAAGGTCCTGGGTTCGAACCCTGGGGTTGTCCAACCTTGGGGGTCATCCCGAGTCGCCCTCTGTGTGGAGTTTGCATGTTCTCCCCGTGTCTGCGGTGGGTTTTCTCTGGGTGCTCCGGTTTCCCCCACCATCAAAAAGACATGCTTGTTAGGGTTAATACTCCTGTCTGTTCCCCTGACCAAGGCAATGGCAAGGCAAACTGGAGTTGGTCCCCAGGTGCTGCACGGCGGTGGCCCACTGCTCCTAGCTACACAGCTAGGATGCAGAGAGGAATTTCCCCACGGGGATTAATATAGCATATCAAAATCAAAATTATGGGGGCGGCACGGAGGCCCAGTGGTTAGCACTGTTGCTTCACAGCAAGAAGGTCCTGGGTTCGAACCACAGGCCGTCCCAGGTCCATTCTGTGTGGCGTTTGCTTGGTCTTCCTGTGTCTGTGTGGGTTTCCTCCGGGTACTCCAGTTTCCTCCCACTCTCAAAAAGACATGCACGTTAGGGTTAATACTCCTGCCTGTGCCCTTGAGCAAGGCAATGGAAAGAAGAACTGGAGTTGGTCCCCGGGCGCTGCAGCTGCCCACTGACCCTATACAATAGGATGGTTTACATGCAGAGCACAAATGAATTGGAAGAATACAATTCATTGTGATAATACAGTGACAAAATAAAGTAGCTTTCTTTCTTTCTTTCTCGTCTCATAGTATTATCATATTAGTATTATATTAGTATTCTTTTCATTGGAATTGAGACCATATTTAATAGCAGTATCACCGTAAGAGAACACTTGAAAATGAGAAAAGCGATGTGTCATGAAGCATGCTGTCACATGCACCATCTGCAATAGGTTGCTGGGGTGGAACATTGTGCACATGGTTGTTCCTCATTGTGGCGAGGTATTCTGGTGGTACCTTTTGTATGTTTCACATATCACAGTGACATTTTGAACATTGGATCTGGAATTAGGTTAAAAAAGTCAAAAACACAGGAAGATTTATGAGAAGTTAAAATCAAAACAAATGAAATCATATTGTTCAGTGGATATTTGTTCTTACTGAAATAACATTTTGGCACTCAATACTAATGTGAATGAGTTATTAGGGTGGATAATGTTGGTTCTAGTGTTCTCTGTGCCTGCACTCAATGTTTGTGTAATGCAGAAATTCCCAAATTTTGTTCAGTAAACATGGACCACAGGCTTATAAAGGACCATGACAACAACACCAGAGGAGATCCTGAGAAGATGTTGATTCTCTTAATTAGCTCTAATTTGCCCAATTAAACGGGTCATCATCTTGCAAGTTGCCTTTTAAGTATACTACACTTAGCCCGACCACATTTGTTACCTCAAAAACGGCTTGTGACTAATAATTTCAAAAATCAAATTCAAATACAGGGTTTTGAATCTGATTTGTTTCGGGAGTCACGGGGTATTTGTGTGGCAGCTCTGTAATGACTTGAATACAGTCAAGCTGAATAGTACAGTGGGTTTTCCACAAGGACATTTCTTTCCCCCGTTACAGTAGGTTTTATTATTTTCAAAACATTATGGATGGTTCTGCTCCTTCTGGCAGGAGATGAGCCAGAGTGATTGAAGAAGAGGGAAGTGTGAGACAGGTAGAAACCAGTGGCTACTGGCCAGTACAGGGCGCTGGGGGCGCCGCCCCCCTTCAAATTTCAAGAGATGAAAATCAACTTAAACATGTTAAATATAATTCAGTTGTATAATACAAAGAATTATGAAATAAAAGCGTTTTTCAGTCTGTGAGCGCCTGTCAGCAGCCATTTAACATTGGTTCCAAATGGTATTTGGTTGATTTCTGTCTGAATACATATACTTCCTCGGTGAGGGGCGCCGGCCAAACAATACCTTATGTAAGCGCCCAAACCTTTGGCGAGCAGGTGACCTGAGGCTGCTGTCTAATTGGTTTCTTCAGATTTTTTTATTGGCAGCGAATTGGTATTGTTTCAATGTTTTTTGATCTAATGTGATTGGACAATTCTCGTGGCTGTCAATCATGTTCACACCCACCACGACGCCTCGTCTCAACTGTCAATCATCCACCATCTACGAACCCTGATAAAATCTACAGGCTACATTGTCCTTCTTAATAACTCTGTGACTGTGTGGACATTAAAGCAGCTGTCAGGTGTGGTGCGCCAAGGTAAATTGCACCCCCCCCCAAAAAAACATTTTTTTTTTAGCACCAGCTGCCACTGGTAGAAACTTGTTTGTTTCAACATGGGCGTGTTAAACTTTGCTCAGACTGTACAGAGACGCGGTTAAACGTCTGTGTCATCTCTAGACAGACTGACACAACTACCATCCTCAGTGATGCACATGGAAGCAAACTCAATTATTTATCTGGCACAGCCACATTTTCTATTCCAGAGGGGGAAAAGGCCTTGATGCTTTTGGACCGGTAGTGCCTCACATGAAAAAAATATTTTCGGAAACCAGCGCAGAAGTTTTGTTCTTTTTTTTTTTTTTTCTTGAATGTTTTGTACAATCCAACATGCTTTAGTGAATAGGCTCGCACAATAACTGCTGGTTCCGTAAGCCAGGATGTGCTTGGAGATATCAGATACTACAGACAGGTGAGTTGAAGCCTGACCAAGAAATCAATTGTGTGCTCAGAAACAAAATGGCTTTCAGGAAGCGAGAAGGCCTGCGGGAAAATAGATGCTGAGTGGTATTCCATTTCTGATCAGGCACACTGACGACTAGCCACGCTGAAAGCATATTGTTAATTACTTGCGGGCAAACATCAGTCACACTCCTCAAAGGAGCAGGACTCATGACCATCAACATGGGCATCCGCTTGTAGACGCTGCATTTATGTGCTAGTATAAATCAGAGTGAAGCCATTAAGAGACGTGGAGCGTGTGCTGAATGGATGTGTCAGTTTTGTGGGATGGTTTATGATCAGACTTCAGCTTTGCAACCCCTCTGCCTCTGCTGGGTGAAGGTCATATACGTTTCTGAAGATACCAGTGGGGAGGGGGCGTTCTGTGGCACAGCGGGTAACAGTGCTGGGGCGGTCGGTACCGTTTGGGGTCATTCTGCCTTAGTAGTCCACACTCCACAGCTGTGATGCTGCTGGGAAACAACACGTCAATTTCCTGGTTCTGTCCTGCCAAGACCTTTGGGTCTGAGACAGGCTGTCACTGTGAAAGCCCCAACGATGTGGTTAATCCAATTACGTTTAAAGTGGCACCATTGACTTTCCTGCTTTAAAGCAGCACCAGGTAGCTTTTTTGCTTAAACATGTCATCATTATACTCACTTTGGTTGTACCGTGTGATTTACTACTACTTTCGGCTGCTCCCGTTAGGGGTCGCCACAGCGGATCATCCGTTTCCATCTCTTCCTGTCCTCTGCATTTTCCTCTGTCACGCCAGCCACCTGCATGTCCTCCCTCACCACATCCATAAACCTTCTCTTTGGCCTTCCTCTTTTTCCTCTTGCCTGGCAGCTCCATATTCAGCATCCTTCTCCCAATATACCCAGCATCTCTCCTCCACACATGTCCAAGCCATCTCAATCTTGCCTCTCTTGTTTTGTCTCCAAACCGTCCAACCTGAGCTGTCCCTCTAATATACTCATTCTTAATCCTGTCCTTCTTCATCACTCCCAATGCAAATCTTAGCATCTTCAACTCTGCCACCTCCAGCTCTGCCTCCTGTCTTTTCATCAGTGCCACCGTCTCCAAACCATATAACATAGCTGGTCTCACTACCATCTTGTAAACCTTCCCTTTAACTCTTGCTGGTACCCTTCTGTCACAAATCACTCCTGAGTCCTGGTTGCACCTAGTGATGACTATCGGAAAATGCCACAATTGCTGTTCAGCTCAGTCCCCAAGTAACCTTGTTTTGGCTATGCATTTGCCAGAGAGCACAAAACCTCCTAGGAAGTATAGGGATATCTTCACGGCACAGATATAAGTATAGAAAATTTTATTGACCTGGTCTGTGAACATTGCTCCTCTGCTTCCATGGTAATCTTTTGAGCCGTGGCCTGTAAATAAATGCACCTATCTTGTTGCCACGCTGCAAGCATAGCAGCAAAAAGAAAAAGCCCCCTGGTTGTCTTTGCATCAGTTGATACAGCGACATCGCCGAAATCCAGATAGTTCCCTGTTGCCACTTGAAGTTTCAAGTACTTGTGTTAAACTTGAATTTATGTGCCATTGTGATGTTTCACGTTTGTACTCCTGTTGTTGAAGTCATAGTTATGTGATCTTGGAGAAACATTGCATTTCATTTTAACACCCGTATTTGCTAAATTGTAAATAAAAGCATGACTTGACCAATCTTTTTTTTTTTCAAACAATTGTGGTGAGCATGGGGATAAAAACAGTGTTGTGAAAAATCATATAAAAACATGAGGCTGTGACCACTGCCCGCAGCAGTGATGCGTCAGACCATGGGCTCATGGACAAAGCCTTTTGCAGACATTCAAAAACTGCTGTTAAAACCCATCTTTTTTTTGTGGGGGGGGGTTTCCCCCCTTTTTTCACTCCAATTGTATCCGGCCAATTACCCCACTCTTCCGAGCCGTCCTGATCACTGCTTCACCCCCCCCCCCCCCCGATCTAGGGAGGGCTGCAGCCTCCTCCGATACATATGGCGTCGCCGCTGCTTCTTTTCACCTGACAGTGAGGAGTTTCACCAGGGGGACATAGCGCATGGGAGGATCATGTGATTCCCCCTCCCCCCGAACAGGCGCTCTAACTGACCAGAAGAGGCGCTAGTGTAGTGACCAGGACACATACCCACATCCGGCTTCTCACCCGCAGATACAGCCAGTTGTGTCTGTAGGGACGCGCGACTAGTCCGGAGGTAACATGGGGATTTGAACCGGTGATCCCCATGTTGGTAGGCAATGGAATAGACCGCTACACTACCCGGACACCCAAAGCCATCTTTTAAACTAGCTTACTCCCTTCAACGGCATCTTGATTTAACTCCTTGCTGAGCACCGCTCCGCTGCTTTATTGCATGTCTTGTTGTTGGTTGTGCTGATGTGCTGTGACTGTGATGGGCTGGCGGCCTGTCCAGGGTGTCTCCCCGCCCGCCACCCATTGACTGCTGGGATAGGCTCCAGCATCCCACGACCCTAATTAGGATAAGCGGCTTGGATAATTGATCTGCTGATGCTTTTTTTTTTTTACCGGCTTGTTGTTCATTGTTATCTTTTGCTAGTTACTGGTCATATATGATGCAAGGTGACCTTGAGTGTCATGAAAGGTGTCATTAGATCAAATCTATTATCGGTAGCTTGGCAAATTCAACAAAATAGTTAGAGCGTTAACTTCAAGCATGAATGGTGAGGCTTATTGCATTTCAGGTGCTGAGGACATCTTGCACGGGGAGATAAGTGCAAGCCGTTGTTTGAGTTTGTAGAAGCACAACTAAATCCCCCTATCTACACGGCCTCCATTATCCTCCTGTGTTCACAAAACATTTCAATCGCCCCCATTCAGTAAAGAAAAGTAATGCATCATGAACACAAATCACTTATTATTAGCCTGTCTCAGCAGATTACCCACACCATGATATCCATTTGTTCGTCATCACAAGGGACGCATACTAAGACAACCAACATAAAGCATTTAAAACCAATTATGGATGGACTACTCCTGTCTGACGAGTCTCAAGTGTTGTAAGGAGAACAAATTATTCCGCTGGATTTTATCCCAAACTCTCTTTTCCTTTAGATCGGCACGCCGCTTTTCAGCCACACAATTCCAAAGTGTCAATAAGAAGGCGCCTATCTCATCTCTGTGAAATCCAATATGTTTGTCGCGGAGGCTGTCCAGAATTAGGGCCCTCCCGATATCATGGCAAAGCGGAAAATAAGCCAGGCTGTCAGAGGCTCTCTTCAGGACAGTCAGCCGGTGTCTGAGGACCCTATTGTGCTGCAGCACCCGCAGGGTCCTCTCCGGGGATTTGCTTTTCACATATGCTAGTAAAATGTGCAATTATCTTCCAGATGAATGCCATTGTGGGAGGTCTCAAGGCGGCAGGCACAGAGGCTTCAAAATAACATGTGTCTGTGTGCGCGCGTGTCTTTCGTCCTGAACCCTTACATAATCACAAGGCCCATTTCCATTTTCATTTCACCTTCAATGGTCTATGCAAACTCGTTTTGATAGATGTCGAAAGTCTATTCTCGTTTTTTTATCGCTCCTCTGGTAAATCGATGAATAAAAGTAAATGTGGTTTAAGTAGATGGTTGTCAGCTGTACAAGCTTGGTACATATACTATACCGTGCTCCCGCGGGTGATCGCTCACGACGACTTTGTGCTGTTTGAGCAGCACTGGTAGTTATTGCCAAACTAAGGGGACTGTATTATGAAACAGGCTTTAGGAACAGCCCTCATCATCAACCTATTCACATTCTTATAAAAGATTCATGGTGCCACTTACTTTGCTGTGGCGGCGCAACAGGAGTCCGTGCTGCAGACGAGCAACCGCCGAGAGGCAAATGGTGGCCTGAATAATACAAATACTGTACTTGCCTCCCATTACAAAATAAAATGTTGGGATTACTGGGCGTGCTGGAAACCTCTGCACGTAGATGGGGGGGCTACAAATGAGATGGTGGCAAGTCAATTTCCTCTCTCCACTTATACGCAACAAGCAGTCGGTGGAAAGTGTCCCTTAACAATATGCCTCTCCCCCCGCCCCCCCCGGGAACCTCAAACCTAAGTATTACTCAGACAAATTACCTGGACATGAATACCCCGGATAACCCTCAGCACATATTAGCATGGATATTGGTGGCATTTATCAATCGCTATGGACACAGTTAGGAGTCATCGCCTCGGTATCGACTTTGAATTTAATGAGAAAGCAGTAATGGTCTTGCTCGATGTTTTGCTTTTCTTTTTTCTTTACCTTGTGATGATAATTTCATGATAATTGAAGAGAAATTAAGAGACGGGTGACAAAGGAGGCACTGGAGTCGAACTGATGGAAATACTGTGACGCTGTGGTGAGAGGGGCTCTACTCACTGGGCGTTGGAACAAACGTATCCAGACGTTTGGTAAAACGATGATAAAAGTGTTGAAAGAGTTTCGCAGAGGAGGGCTCATTTGCAAAGAGCTTCCCTTCCGCCCGGGTTTGAGCTGCCGGCGGGGGGAACACAAACAAAATACGACGTCTGGCGAACATGGAGCATCTGGGATAATTCTGACATTCTCTTTTACCTCACATAAATTATTGATAAGGCTGAGACAAGAACATAAGACGATCGCAAGTCAATATTTAATCAAGGACCCAACCTCTTCTTTTCTGAAGGCGCGGGGGGTGGTGGGGTGTATGTCTTCATTATTATTGCACCGAAGCCAGCCTTCTAGAGTTTCATCATACTTACAGCAAATGAGGAAGGGGAGAAGTTACGTGATTATACCTCCCCCTGAATTATAGATGATCTGTTATTACAGCTGCTTCCTTCCTGTCTCCGCTGTACTGTTGTGCTGTTTTGTCATTTCTCGTCTCCCTTTAACATGATTGTTCACCAGACGGTGGAGAAAGCCCCCCTGCTTACCTGTGGTGTGGGCAAGTGGGGCAACGCTTTTCACGTTGTTAAATGGGATTTTGTACACAGTCCCTGACAAAGAAGCTTGCTCGAAAACCCCAACCGTTGCTTCAAACAGTGGGCAGATTTCGGTGCAGTTGTGGCGAGTTGTTCTTTTTCTCGTTTTTTTTTCTGGAAAGCAGGAGATACAAACTCTTCAGCCAACCGCTGCAAAACCTCTCGATCGAAGGGCCGTCTCGCCCAAGAAGGCGCGGAGTCTCACGCCAGCTCAACGCGGCGCGCGCGGATGGGCGCGTGGCATCGGGCATCGCGGCCGTTAATCAGAGGCACCTCGCGTGGGCGGGCGGGCGAGCGCAGGAGCGGCCATGAGGAAAAACAAAAGCGGAGCAGGACGAGCCTGCCCGTCAGCCTCGCTGCCGCACATGCACACGTGGCCCGCCGCAGCCCCATCTGCGCCTGTGCGCCTCCTGCCGCAGTAGAAAGGCCGGGGTAGGTTTAAAGTCAATTAGCGGCCCGCAGGAGGACGGAGGAGGCATATTACCGATCACAGTCCACTGGATAATCTTTACCACTCAAGGAAAAAAAAAACAAGAAGAACAGGAAAACGTATTTCCTTAATTTGATAGCGAGAGGATGCATTTCCACCTCTTTTGCTTTCATAGAATAGGTTTTATATTGAGCACGATTAATATGGGTTTTGCTTTGTTTGGGACGAATCAAACATTCATTGCGATGATCTGGGTTTCCATTCGATGAGGCTAGTGGACAACAATTGAATTTGTTTCTTACATCTCGGTGCCATTAGAAGGTCTAATGAGATAAAGTTGCCCCCAGTCAACCTCATCGTTTTCAGGGAAAAATCGAAAATGTGTAGACGGTGTTCTTTTTCGCCTTTATTAAAAGAGATGATGCCCAAACAAACTAAATTGATATCAAATTAGATTCGGTGAAGTACCAAAGCCAAATGTCCACCGCACGATGTCACCGTCTGCAATGTGGCATGAAACCCTGCGACGCACCTTCCAAGTCAGAGACAGCCAGATTCATGGGTTTGAACAGTGCATGGCACTTGTACTGGATATCCAGTCCACTGCTTTCAGGTTTTGATTGTTCTGGGAGACTCGTGACATGTTCTGGGGTAGACATGCAGTTCTTGTGAACAGTGTTTTTTTGTGCATAGTCGACGCAACATTCGTTGAAGGTTGGATTTGGAAGATTGGGGGAGTGTGGGGGGGAGTGGGGGTTATCCGTGCAATGATAGAAATAACTCCACCAAATAGTGTCAGAGGAGGTCAAAAACACCTCTGGTGTTGCACTCTTTAAAATAATGTTGCTTTTTTTAACTTCCCCGAGAAAGTGTTTTGAGATGGGGGGGTAGGTTTTCTTTTTTTCTGAGAGAGAGCATATCTAATGGCATGCGTCCCTGCAGAGGTTTACACAGACAGGGCAGGGGTGGCGGCCGACCCGGCTTTGGACTCCACTCATCCAGTTTTCTGGTTTTGTATTCGGTCCACTTGAATGGTAAAGCTCCTGGCAGGAGCGGCTGGGGTTACATCTGCTGGCTGTGAGCGTGAGGGGGTTTGAGCCAGCCCTCAGCCTCGGCAGCATTGATCAGAGACAGAGAGGAGACAGAACAGAATACAATAAGGACAGACTCCGTATCTCTCTCTCTCTCTCGCTCTCCCCCGCTCGCTCTCTCTCCGTCTTATAACCCTCTCATCCCTCTCATCCTCCCCCTATCTCCTCTCTTTCTCTGTTTTTCTACATGTAGATGTTAACATTGTTTTTTTCCCCTCTCCCTCATTTCTCTCATCTCAAGGCTCTCTTTCAGACTTGTTTGTATGCACACACACACACACACACGCGCATGCACATGTACACACACGCCCAAAACCACTCACCATTTCCTTCCACTTGTTCTCGGCATTTCTTCCTCTCTTCTTGCCTTCCCATCTATTCCCCTCTCCGTCTCGCGCTCCCCCCCCCCCCCCATTTGTTTCACCCTCTCTCCAGAGTTTGTCTCCACACCTCACTCCCCTCATTCATTTCAGCACCTCGACTTGACAACAGAAGACTCGAGAGCCGAACCTGCGTTACATTAACAGCATCGCACCCAAACATCTGCACAGGGCTATATTTAAAACCTCCTGCTAACAACATCTGCTCCACCAGGGGGGAGAGGAAAAGGTAAAAGTAGGCCATATTTGGGCCTGCAGCAGCTCCTGTAATGGGGGGAAAAAAAAGAGAGAGGAGGATGCACTGTTCTCTCATAAGATGCTGTCTCAACAAAAATCACATCAGCGTTGTAAGAAGAGACTAACCCCCCCCACACACACATACACAGACACACACACACCTCGCCTACACAGTAGTGAATTGTCTTTGAATCTCACACAGTGTCAAGTTTTAACAAACAAAGGGGTAATATTGATTAAACCAGGGCTTCACTATTTCCTTTTGTTCTGCCCATGGAAGGAAACTCAATTTTCTGCTCCTTCAAACAGCTCCACTGCTATTCTATCCTCACGTATGGACACGGGGGTCTGTGTTGTTAGGGCTCGGTCTGTTGACCAACCTGGCAACCAGCAATGAGAGCGGGGGAGGGGCGCGTCTGAAACACCTGCAGCCTGCCTACTCGTTTACCACTCTAGTATAAGTTTGTTTGCTTTCCAGAACTCGTCGCGAGTTCGTCCTGAACAGTCCCGTGAGTAAATTCTTCGTCTCGAGTTTTGTGACATTTCTGTGTCTCCCGGTGGAGTACAGATTGTAGTATTCTCCGTGTTTTTGCTTGTTTGATTATTCCCTTGTGTCAGTTCTCCTTGAGAGCTTGTTCGGAGAAGAACTCTCTTTGTGTTTTCCCCATTGGATTTTCCCATCGTGATTTTCTAGTTGAGATCAAGTTTTTGATATTCTAATTTCTCCCCTCTCACTGTGGATCTTATTACTCGGTTGGACTTCTACCTTAAAGGAGCAGTTTGTGTTTTTTCCCCTTTCGGACTTTAAAGGAGCAGTTTGTGTTTTTTCCCTTTCGGACTTTAAAGGAGCAGTTTACGTTTTTTCCCTTTCGGACTTTAAAGGAGCAGTTTACTTTTTTCCCTTTTCGGATTAAGGGGGCAGTTTACGTTTTCCCATTTTTAAGAAGCTATTCTCAAGTTCCGCCTGAAGCGCCTCCCCCTTCTGTCCAGGCCCGGCCGGCTCTCCTCTACGAGTCCTGCCAGGTTGGTGCTTTACTTTGTCTTGTGTTGTCGCTATTGGGTTCGTTCTACAAACCTTAACAGTACGAACTCGCCTTCACTATGAACCCAGACAACCCAGACGCCAATCCTGTCCAGGCTGCTCTCTATAAGCAGATTCAGCTTACAGCCTCCCACGGCCAGCAACTACAAGAGGCCGCTGTTGCCATGCAGGGCCTCCGGGCTCAGGTGCAACCCCTCCAGGCTTCGGTGGATTCTCTTTCGGCCCAGCAAGCGGCGCTCGCGAGCCAACAAGAGGAGGTTCTTAAGCAGTTGCAAACTCTCACAGCGGCTATCACCATCCAGCCAGCTGTCCTACCAGTTCCGGCCGCCCCTCCTCCAGCAGTGCCCGCAGCCGTTGCCTTAGACAATCCTACCGTTTATGTTTCGGATTTCCGGGAGCCCAGTATCTCCAATCCCAGGCCTTTTGATGGCAACTTTGAGACCTGTGCCACGTTCATCATGCAGTGTGAGCTTGTCTTCGCCCACCATTCCAGGGGGTTCACCACAGATGCTGCAAAAGTTGCTTACGTGACTAACCTGCTGACTGGCCGCGCTGCTCAGTGGGCCACTGCTTCCTGGTCCATGGGGGCCAGTTTCTGCTCTTCCTACGATGACTTTGTGGCTGAGCTTCGGAAGGTATTCCATCATCCAGTGTACGGTCAGGATCCGGGTGTCCGATTGAGCAGGATCCAGCAGGGCAGTGGCAGTGTCACTGACTACTCAGTCGAGTTCAGGCTGGCTGCGGCTGAGAGTGGCTGGAACGACCAGTCACTTCGGGTAACCTTCCGTAGGGGCCTCAGCGATGCCGTCAAGGATCAGCTAGCCACCCGGGAGGATCCTACCTCTCTCGACGACCTTATCAGCCTTGCCATCCGCATCGATGGACGTCTCCGCGAGAGAAGGCGCGAGCGAGGTCTACGGGGAACCGTTTCTACCTCTCAGCCATCCAGAGCTTCCGAAGGGGGCTCTTCTTCGTCGCACTCCACTTCCCCTGTGGCAAGCCTCTCCTCCTCCCAGACAGTGACAGAGGAGGAACCTATGCAGCTTGGGCGTACACGACTGACTCCCGCTGAACGTGAGGCCCGGTTCAAGGCAGGTCTCTGTCTTTACTGCGGTCTTAAGGGACACCGGATCAGCGAGTGTCCTACGCGGCCAAAAGATTAGGCTCACTGGGACCCCGGGAGATCCTAGTGAGCCGTCTTTCCTGTTCCCGCCATCCTGCTCCGGCTAACCATCTTGTGAGCGTTACCCTGGCTTGGGCAGACCAGCGGCTCACTGTAGGCGCACTCATCGATTCGGGAGCTGATGGGTGTTTCTTGGACTCTACGTTTGCTGCTCAAGCTAACATTCCATGTGAGGAATTGGAGAGGCCAATAGAGGCCTTTGCTCTGGATGAGCGCCGCCTGGCCAGTGTTACCCGACAGTCCTGTCCCGTGTCTCTCACTATTGCTGGAAACCATGTGGAGAGCCTTCAGTTCTTCGTCATCCAGTCTCCCTTAGTTCCTGTGATCTTGGGGCGTCCCTGGTTGGCTCAGCATGAGCCACACATTGCTTGGTCGTCTGGTAACATTTTGGAGTGGAGCTCCTCCTGTCACGCCCGGTGTCTTCAGGCCGCACCTGGTCCAGCAGTCCAGACTGTTCCGATTGCCCCTCCTCCCGATCTTTCCTCTGTTCCTCCCGAGTATCATGATCTCGGGGAGGTCTTCAGCAAGACGCGGGCTCAGTCTCTCCCTCCGCATCGGCCATATGATTGTGCTATCAACCTCCGTCCTGGGGCCTCTCTCCCTAGCAGTCGTCTTTACAGCCTTTCCATCCCCGAGAAGGCTGCTATGGACGATTACATTTCAGAATCGTTGGCGGCAGGGCTCATCCGACCCTCATCCTCCCAGGTGGCAGCTGGTTTCTTTTTCGTTAAGAAGAAGGATGGTGGTCTCCGACCCTGCATTGATTATCGCCAACTCAACGACATCACCATCAAGAATAAATACCCCCTGCCTCTGATGAGCTCCACCCTCGAACCCCTGACCCAGGCGACTGTCTTCACTAAGCTGGATCTCCGGAACGCCTACCATCTCGTTCGGATCCGGAAAGGGGACGAGTGGAAGACAGCCTTTAAGACTCCCCGTGGTCATTATGAGTACCTGGTAATGCCGTTCGGCCTCACCAACGCCCCGGCGGTGTTCCAGGCACTCATGAATGACATCCTTCGCGACATGCTCGACCAATTCGTTGTCGTCTACCTTGATGACATCCTCATCTTCTCCAGGTCCCTCGAGGAGCATGTCCAGCACGTGCGGCAGGTTCTCGAACGCCTCCTTCGTAACCGGCTGTTCGTCAAGGCTGAGAAATGCCTGTTCCATTCTGAGTCAGTGGACTACTTAGGTTTTATCGTGGAGGGAGGCAAGACTCGAGCTGATCCTCGCAAGATCAAAGCGGTGGTGGAATGGCCGGATCCTAAGTCACGTAAGGAACTGCAGAGCTTCCTCGGGTTCGCGAACTTTTACAGGAGGTTCGTCCGAAACTACAGCTCTGTAGCAGAACCCCTCACCCGTCTAACCTCCCCCTCTCAGCCGTTCGTCTGGTCCCCAGCTGCTCGCTCTGCATTTCTGTCGCTCAAGGAGAGGTTCACCAGTGCCCCCGTCCTACTCCATCCCGATCCCAAGAGGCAGTTCATAGTTGAGGTGGACGCTTCGGACACCGGATTGGGGGCTGTGCTCTCCCAACGATCAGAGGCCGACCAGAAGGTTCATCCTTGCGCGTTCTTCTCCCGCCGGTTCCTTCCCGCCGAGGAGAACTACGATGTTGGTAATCGGGAGCTTCTCGCTGTAGTGGCTGCACTTGAGGAATGGCGCCATTGGCTGGAGGGGGCAGAGCATCCATTTACCATCTGGACTGATCATAAGAACCTGACGTTCATCCGGGCAACCAAACGTCTCAATGGTCGGCAGGCACGGTGGGCCAGCTTCCTCAGTCGGTTCGACTTCACACTGACTTATCGTCCTGGCTCCCGCAACACCAAGGCAGATGCTCTGTCTCATCAACACCTTAAGGAACCTGTAACGGTGGAACCAAGTCCCGTCCTCCCTGAGACCAAGGTCGTTGGCGTGGTGACCTGGGGCCTTGAAACGGTGGTCAAGCGCGCCTTGCGCTCCAGTCCAGCCCCGAGCAACGTGCCGCCTCGCCGACTGTTTGTTCCGGACTCAGTGAGGTCTCGGGTCCTCAAATGGGGCCACACCAGTCAGCTCGCTTGCCACCCTGGAGTCCACCGCACTTTCACTTTCATAGCTCGACGGTTCTGGTGGCCCACTATGAGGAGGGACGTCAAGGAGTTCGTCATGGCCTGCACCATCTGTGCCCGCAGCAAGGCCTCTCACCAGGCACCGGCTGGTCTGCTGCAGCCCCTTCCTATTCCCAGTCGGCCCTGGTCCCATGTGGCGTTGGATTTTGTCTCTGGACTTCCTCCGTCTCAGGGCAACACAGTGATCCTGACGGTGGTGGATCGCTTCAGCAAGGGTGTTCACCTGGTGGCTTTGCCTAAGCTTCCTTCTGCTTCAGAAACCGCTGACCTCCTGATGAGCCACGTCTTCCGTTTGCATGGACTTCCCAAGGACATTGTGTCAGACAGAGGGCCCCAGTTTGTTTCCCGTGTGTGGCGTGCTTTCTGCAAGGGGTTGGGCGCCTCGGTCAGCCTTTCGTCGGGATATCATCCGCAGACTAACGGACAGACTGAGAGGATGAACCAGAGTGTGGAATCTGCTCTCCGTTGCGTCGCTGCCAAGAAGCCAACCTCCTGGAGTCAGTTTCTCCCCTGGGTCGAGTATGCGGTCAACTCCCTGGTCAGCTCCGCCACCGGCCTCTCGCCCTTTGAGGCATCCCTGGGTTACCAGCCGCCCGTCTTCTCTGCACAGGAGTCCGAAGTGGAGGTTCCTTCCGTGCAGACTCATCTGGACCGCTGTCGTCGTGTCTGGGAGATCACCAGGGCTGCGCTGCTCCGTGCTACGGAACGTGCCAGACGAGGAGCTAACCGTCGCCGATCCACAGCACCAGCTTACCAACCCGGACAGAGAGTCTGGCTGTCCACCAAGGATCTCCCCCTTCAGTCCTCTGCCAAGAAGCTGAATCCCCGGTTCGTTGGACCCTTCGAGATCCAGGAAGTACCCAGTCCTGCAGTTGTGCGTCTTAAGCTCCCGGCCTCCATGAAGATCCATCCGGTTTTTCATGTGTCCCGAGTAAAGCCTGTCTCCGAGAGCCCCCTTATGCCTCCGGCCCCAGCTCCGCCTCCCCCTGAGATTGTGGATGGGCATCCACAGTGGAAGGTCCGTCGGCTGAGGGACGTCCGACGCAGGGGACGGGGGTTCCAGTATTTGGTTGACTGGGAGGGCTATGGGGTGGAGGAACGAAGCTGGGTATCCCGCCAGCTCATCATGGACCCTGGTCTGCTCGCTGAGTTCTATCGCCGTCACCCTGACAAGCCTGGCAGGTCGCCTGGTGGCTCCCGTAGAGCGGGGGGGTACTGTTAGGGCTCGGTCTGTTGACCAACCTGGCAACCAGCAATGAGAGCGGGGGAGGGGCGCGTCTGAAACACCTGCAGCCTGCCTACTCGTTTACCACTCTAGTATAAGTTTGTTTGCTTTCCAGAACTCGTCGCGAGTTCGTCCTGAACAGTCCCGTGAGTAAATTCTTCGTCTCGAGTTTTGTGACATTTCTGTGTCTCCCGGTGGAGTACAGATTGTAGTATTCTCCGTGTTTTTGCTTGTTTGATTATTCCCTTGTGTCAGTTCTCCTTGAGAGCTTGTTCGGAGAAGAACTCTCTTTGTGTTTTCCCCATTGGATTTTCCCATCGTGATTTTCTAGTTGAGATCAAGTTTTTGATATTCTAATTTCTCCCCTCTCACTGTGGATCTTATTACTCGGTTGGACTTCTACCTTAAAGGAGCAGTTTGTGTTTTTTCCCCTTTCGGACTTTAAAGGAGCAGTTTGTGTTTTTTCCCTTTCGGACTTTAAAGGAGCAGTTTACGTTTTTTCCCTTTCGGACTTTAAAGGAGCAGTTTACTTTTTTCCCTTTTCGGATTAAGGGGGCAGTTTACGTTTTCCCATTTTTAAGAAGCTATTCTCAAGTTCCGCCTGAAGCGCCTCCCCCTTCTGTCCAGGCCCGGCCGGCTCTCCTCTACGAGTCCTGCCAGGTTGGTGCTTTACTTTGTCTTGTGTTGTCGCTATTGGGTTCGTTCTACAAACCTTAACATGTGTTCTGCTATTCATTGTGCAGCACGGGGGAAAGAGTGTATGGACACTATTAGTGTCATTCCTATCACGATTATCGACTCAAAAATAATGGCTATTCACACATTGTGCCGAAGAATAGTTTCATTTGCAGACCCTATAGCCCACAAGGACAGTGTCCCCCTCGAAATGGGGGGTCTCCCTGTCATTATTAGTTCAACAAAGAAACAAATTGAAGCCCTGGCTATCTAACACGTGTATTAATTTAGCTGGTAGTTAAGGGAAATGCTTGGGCTCGGGGTAATTTTTCTGTATTTCTGACACTGAATGTTTTGGGGTTTTTTTGTTTTTGTTTTTCTTCTGATTTGCATGTAACTGGCCTCCCACTGCTCTGTTGTTGCACAGGAAGTATGAAATTAAAGTATTTTGTCGCTTGTTATTCCCCCAGGCTGGCCCCCCCGAACCGTCTGCGGGGTGACAGTGCCGCTGTGCTTTGTGTGTCGCCATCTATTGATGCTAATGAGATGGTAATCTGAATCAGGGTCAGCTTTTCTAAAATGCCATTCACAGACATCAATCACATCCCTTGAGTAACTGGCAGGCACCGTGCCACGTTTTTCAAAACTCTATTCCTTCCCCTAATTGAATTCCCTCAACCGTTTGGGGAGTTTATCAAATGACGCGGTGTTAAGAGGGCATCCTTCATAAATTTGGACTGTATTTTGTTTTCTTGGCAATTTGACGAAAAGGAGCATGGACTTGTGGTGCAAAGAACTTGTGTCTGGGATGAACGAGGGAGGCGGCGGCAAGGCCTCGAGTCTTAAAGAGGGCTCTCCATCGTTGATGATAAACTCCCCCTGCCACGGTGAACCAGTCCCCAAGGCTGGAGGAGAGGGATCCACCACGAGTGTCAAACCAAGATTGATCCCTTTTCTCCAACTGGGGCAGAGACAGGTAATTACAACCGCGGATGACCAGTGGGGCATCCGTTTCCTCCAAACAAACTGTGGACAGTGCGTTTGGCAGTTCAATTAAAGAGGACTCTGTATTTATCAGGTGGAAGATTTTTGCTGAAAATTAACAGCGTCATTGAGATGCCAAAGTATGTGTCTCTCACTGCGATGTGCAGCCGGACTTGAGCAATCAGGAAGGCTCAAGGCTTCAAAGGTCACAATGGCACTACTACTAGTACTACTTTTTTTTTTTTTTAATACTTTATTAATCCCCATGGGTAAATTCTTTCTCTGTATTTCTGCATTTAACCCGTCCTAGCTGTGTAGCTAGGAGCAGTGGGCAGCATGCGGGGCCCAACTCCAGTTCGTCTTGCCATGTCTCGGTCAGGAGTATAAACCCTAACGTGCATGTCTTTTTGATGGTGGGGGAAACCAGAGCACCCGGAGAAAACCCACCACAGACATGGGGAGAACATGCGGAACATGCAAACTCCACACAGAGGACGACCTGGGATGACCCCCAAGGTTGGACAACCTCGGGGTTCGAACCCAGGACCTTCTTGCTGTGAGGCGACAGCGCTAACCACTGGGCCACGATCGTGCCGCCCAACAACTAATACTACTATTCCTACTACTATTTTTGGCTGGGGGGCGCCACAGCGGATCATCTGTTTCCATTTCATCCTGTCCTCTGCATCTTCCTCTGTCACACCTGCCACCTGCATGTCCTCCCTCACCACATCCATAAACCTCCTCTTTGGCCTTCCTCTTTTCCTCTTGCCTGGCAGCTCCATATTCAGCATCTTTCTCCCAATATACCCAGCATCTCTCCTCCACACATGCCCAAACCATCTCAATCTGGCCTCTCTTGCTTTGTCTCCAAACCGTCCAACCTGAGCTGTCCCTCTAATAGACTCGTTCTTAATCCTGTCCTTCTTTGTCACTCCCAATGAAAATCTTAGAAAAGAAGGCCACAATGGCACTAAATAGGGGGGGAAAGGAGGGAAAAGTTGCTTCAAGATAAGAGATTGGGAAGATTAGGAAAGTCCCACTATTAAAATCTAAAGATAAGCGGACTTGGAGAAGAAAATGAAAAAATGTATTTAAACTCTATAAGTAATCAAATATATCATCTGTCCTTACCGAGTCCCCTGAAATTATCTAATGTACAGTTTTAGCTTCTCTGAGCCCTTTCCATCGCTTGCATCTTAAAATGTAATCAGGCTGTCGTACAACTTCACGGCGGCGTCTCTCTATAAATACTGTCTTGCTTTTGGGGAGAGGGGGGGGATTAGTGTTTAGTGTGTATGATGTGCCAAGTGACAATGTCCAGGGATTTGGCAAAGATGTGCATGACATGATGTTCTTTGTCAGAGCGACAAACACAGCCATGATTTGAACCGCCGCCGTTATTTGTGCAGAGCCGCTTGTGAAAGCTCGATAAATCCTATAAATGTCCGATCACATCTAAATCCAAAGCAATCTATTGCCAGTCCAGGCCGGGATGAGAGCAGAATATGTGGTCATTCTGGGAACCCTTGAAGCCGCAAATAGCGTGAGGTGCCATATTATACACGCTTTAAATGAGATTTTAAATGGAGGAACACTCGGTTTAAAAGTGTTTTTGGCTGGAGGCTTCAGTCGATATGAGAGGGAGATTAATTGGACGCAGGCTCACCGGACGTCATCAGTCGAGTCCTAATATGGCGACACAGCGGCGGGGTCTGCACCGCGGCGGCTGGACTGATGTTTTGTAGCCGAGATGTCCAAGAGGAAAACAACACAAAGCGACTTGCCTCTTGCACAGCACTGAAAAAGAGCCCAACATCAAGGCTTCAGACCCCCCCCCCACCCCCCCCTAAGACTTTTAAGAGAATTTCAAATAAGATAATTGGTTTGTCAAAGCTACACCAAAAAAAAAAAAAGAAAGAGAGAAAGAAACAACTACAAAGCAGCTTGCCTTGACTTTGTACATGGACTCCAACGCAAAAGCAAACTCACACAAAGGAATCCAGAAGCAACAGATGCTACGTTTCATGTTCTACTTTGGAAAACCGCTAGCCCTCAAGAGGAAAAATACAGACAGATATAAAATATGGCGGCGATCCTGAGGATATGATGACTAGCCGAGCCTATTATTGTGAATTCATCTAGCACCCTACCTGCCCTTCCCATATCCTCCCTGAAAATCACCTCCACGGATTTGCTGGAGGTCAAGTATCTCTTGTCATTGTACCCCCATACACACACACACACACACACACACGCATGCACGTGCATACACATGCACACACACATGCATGCATGCACGCAGACATGCACTTGCACACACACAACCTGCAATACTAAGTTAATTCCATATGGTATGAACACCTATGTACATATGCTGATTCTTCCCATTTGTGATTTGAAGTTCTTACTTTTTCCACCCCATACACAAAGACACTGTTTGTTCCCAAATTCCTTACTTACTTGCCATCTTTCATATTTCAATATTCTCAAGGACACTGATGCCATCTCATAGAAAATGTGAGATACACTGGTGTCATTTTTTTAATCTATCAAATGTGGTTTATATGTCCTTGTGTTCCTAATGTTAAGTGTCTCATCAAGTCACATCCATGTGTGCACGTTGTGTTTGCATACTTACTTGGCCATCAATAAAAAACTTAGCTGAACTGTGTCCTGTAATCTGTTTCCCCCGTAGAAGGTTACAGACCTCTCATCACATGCTCTTTTCAAGTACATATACTCAAGTCTCCATTAATCTCGACCTGCAGTTCAGTTGCAGTGTCCCCAAACGTTATGCAACTGCTTGCGCATCACAGCGACGGGCCAGACAACGAGAGTGATAGCCTTTGCAGCGGCTGTGACTTTGCACATGATTGATTGTGTGTCCATTTCTTGACAGCCAGTATTCTGCAGGCCTGCAAAAAATAGAATTACCAAGGACCCCACCCCACCCTGCACCAGTCACCTGTTTGGTGTTGTCTGCAAATATAGGCTGCTGTGTGCATGTGTGTGTGTGTGTGTGTGTGTTGGGGGGGGGGCATTTCTCACTCACCTTCTGGAAGCGATGTGCATTACTGGGCAACTACCCAGTGTGGGTTCGTGCAGCAGCACTATACTATCTTAATTTGCTCATATGTAGTCCTGCAGTGTTTTTCTGTAACATAGCTATGCATATATTACGTATGATCATAGGATGAGATTGGAGTGTACACAGGACCATGTGAGTAAATTGAGATATGAAATTATGCCACTTTGTCACAGTAATTGAAAGACAAATGGGAGTTTGATATTAAGGACACATGGGCCCATTAGATAAAAAAACAACAGCTGGTGAGAGACACGTATCTGAAAAACATACCTTTCAGTGTGTGAGCTTGAGAATATAGCATGAACAGTGCATTAATTTCCTAATCAATCCTGCCACAGTGCAGAGTTGTGTATAAATACCGTTTCCGATTTCATTTACCTTGATGAGCTCTCTCAACAGTGGAAGCCAGCCTGTTTTGGGGTTTTTTCTCATCACTGTAAAGGACTGACCGTCGGCGAATGTCGGGCCGTCGGTGGCGTCTGTGGCCCTAGTTTTTACGGGGTGTCCCGCACCGTTGGCACTAGTCGGATCCCCATCGGCAGCTTTTTGAATCAGCGGCACAGCCCGTCCGTGAGAGAGATCGCTCTGATTGGCTGTTCAGCTTAGCGAATCAGTGCACGAGACGAGAAACGGAAGTTACGAAAGCAAACCAACGACGACGTCAAGAGGCCACACGCGGAAGGCGCTTCTCATTTTTCGTCTTCGTCTCCCCTGAACGTTTCAAGAAGCTAATATTTTCACAACGACACGGCAATCCGGAATGAAGAGACTGAAGACCAGCTGATCAGCAGGATCCAGGAGAGGCCGGCTCTGTACGACATCACAGAAAAACCTTATGCCAGCTGAGTGGCGGAAACAACTCTGGCGCGAGATCGGAAATAAACTCGTCATATCAGGTAAGATTTTATTTTTGGCCACCGAGCTCTTTAGAAACTGTTGGTAATTGTTTGTGTTATTGTTCGCTGGCGCGGGAGTTGAGTGAAAATGGTAAGCAAACGCTGCTTTGTTTACGGTTTGTACAGCCGCAGTCCTGGGTCTTCCGGTTTCAAATTTGGAATGCCGAATACAGACTACCGCCACCTGCTGGTGTGGAGAGTTATCTCCTCTCAAGCAGGCGCAGGACGTACATGCTGGTTGGCCGTTGGCTGTAGTCTTTGCGGTTTGTTCAAGTGCTACTTTTTTGCCCAGACGCAGGCGACGTGAGGCGACCCAACAGTCGGCCATCGTCGCCGCTCGTTCTCTGATGTCGGTTTGGTGTATCTGGGCCCTAAGTGCGGGATATATATCTGCTCACTTAGTGCTCAAAGAGGAATTTTCTTCTACAAAATTTAATATCACCAGACATAAAAATATAATTAAGGTCAAAATCATTACATAATTGCAAATTAATTACATAATTGAATTTACAGCCTTGGACCAATATCATAAATAAGGGAGATTTTCATTAAGTTCCAACGGCATTAGTTTGCATCTACATTTGCCTTTCCACCCATTCACTAATATACAGGTTTATGAAATAAGTGAAATAAGTGTCTGATAAAATGTATTGTGAATTAAGTACACACACTCTCTCTCTCTCTCTCTCTCTCTCTCTCTCTCTCTCTCTCTCTCTCTCTCTCTCTCTCTCTCTCTCTCTCTCTCTCTCTCTCTCTCTCTCTCTCTCTCTCTCTCTCTCTCTCTCTCTCTCTCTCTCTCTCACACACACACACACACACACACACACACACACACACACACACACACACACACACACACACACACACAAATGTGCTAGAAAGGATAAATATTCTAAGCAAACATGTTCCACATATACAGAGGCTATCCAAGCCTTTCTTATTTCCCTCTGCTCTCTATCAAAATTTCCCCCCCTTTGCAGTAGGGGGCAGAAGAGGCGAAGCTGTCAGCACACCCCCAGCACAACAACTCTTTCCCTGCTATCTCGCCCATCCCTGAGAGATTATAGACACAAACGGTGGGTGGGAAGCTTTGGCACCCAGCATTCCCCCCCTCGCCTCTCTCTGTCTTTTCCTTCTCTTACTCACTTACTGGTCCCCTCCTCTTGCATTTTCATATCATTCCCATCTCCCTGACGCCGACTCCCTGGGGTACCAGCCCCGCCGAAGGGACCGCCTTCTCAGTTCCTCCGCAAGCCCTGCAGCGTTTAATTGCAGTGAGAGGACACATTATGTGCTGAATCTCAAAGGAGAAGACAGTGATTGCAGTAACAAGCGATTTGTTTGTGTGTGTATGTGTGTATACCTTGTGCATGTGTGTGTGTGTGTGATGGTGGCAGGCTTTTTCTTGTGAAAACAGATCCCCTTTTAACATGTTGTTTTCCATAATAAGTCTCTGATTGAAAGAAAAGGAAAAAAAATATATTTTTTAGAGGGAGACAGTGAGAGAGATGGACTAATATAGCACCTAAATTTCCTCTCAAGTTTATTGGGTGCTGCATGGAAAGAAAAGCAAAGCCTAATTGCTGTTGTGCAGAAGACTCCCCGTGTCCTCTTAAAGGAGCGCCACCCATCTAAAAGCTCTCCATTTCAGAATGGTTTTTATCTCCACCACTTATCTACCTCTAGTCTCTCTTGCTCTCGCTCTCTCCCACCAGCTTCCATCCTCTCTCTCCATCTCCCACTAGTTTCCATCTTCATTCTCTCTCTCCCACCCTCCTTTGCGACGATAACCCCCCCCCCCCCGTCTCACTCACGTGTTATGGGGGCATGATAGAGAATGAAAAGAAAGCTGCCGCTTCTAGCTCTGGCCCCCTATTCCATCCTGGGTGGGGCAGTAGGGGGAGGTTAAGGGCCCCGAGAGATCAGGGTGGTGGCGATATTGGGTTTGTTGGTAGGTGGGAAGAGAGAGGCGGGGGTTTGCTGAGCTGTCTGGAAGGCCTTTGGCATGTCTTCTCAATCTCGACTGTGTGAAGAACTGTTATCAGTCTGCTGCCGTGGAAAAGGAAAAAGAAAAAAACGAAACAAAAACACCCACCCACCTTCCCTCCAGCTCCTCTTCCACCTCTCAGCTCTGCTTCCTGGTGTTAATTATAGAGGGATACGGTACTGGCACCACAGTAAATATTGTTCCGTCTGAGATGGTCCTCTTCTTTCTCCGTGTGTGTGTGTGTGTGTCTGTGAGAGAGAGAGAGAGTGTGAGAAGTCTGGACCCCATGATGTGAATCTATAGGGCTTTTTACACAGACTTTTCAAAGTGGGAATGTTGCGCCATTAATCATTGTTGTTCCGGCATTAAGCCGGCAGCGGAGGTAGTCACAGAGCCGAATCAACGTCTGTGTAAAAGGAACAGCCGGCAGGACAGGACAGCCGACACTGTTGTGTTACACGTCATGCCCTATGGGCACACTTGTGCTTCCGGTACGCCGGCACACTATGTGAAATCACACACTGGGGCTGCATTATGCTGCCTTTGTTTGGTTCAGTGTAAAAACAAAACGAAAAAAAAACAAAACAAGCCGGAGTAAAGATGGGTCTTCATTACGGCAGTATTGCAGGATCTCTGTGTAAAAATGCCTTCTATGATGGTTTAAAGGATTAGTCTGCACTGTAATTGAGTGGAGGAGGCCCAGTGCCTCGGAGATGAGTTAATGAGCTTTAGGGTGTGATGAAAAGTAAAGGAGCAAGTTGTGATGTAAATCCTTGAATTCGTGTGGGCAAGCAAACTTTAATGAGGATATTAATGCAGAGATGTGCTACATTTCATCACACAAATAGGACATCACATTAGGTCGCAAACCTTGAGTATGCAGTATTGATCTTAAAGGACCACTTCGCTGATTTTCAACCTTATCTCTATCCGAATCAGGGATATAGTATGAAAAACGTCTGCAGTCGATGCCAGTGTTCTGTGTCTCTGGGGCGTAGTTGCAAAACTGTTGTTCTTGCATCTCCAGCACCATCACTTGACGTGTCAGTGACGTAGCTGGTGACAAGGAAAAACTACGGGGAAGTTCAGCTTGGATTTCTTGTCCCCGCCTGCGCCTCAGCCATGGGGCACGCTGTAGATGCCACTCAACAACAAAATTTCCTTGTTCTCTTCACCTTGCAAACTAGCTACATTTCCAACAGCGAAAATGGCATCCCAAAATATCAATACAGAGGAATTTACTCACGAGGATACATTTTACAGAGTGTTGGTTGACTTGAATATTCAACTGTATTCATTCGAGCCAGAGTATACTACTGAAGAAATGCAGCAGGGAGAGACCGAGGCTGCTGCTGCATTAGTCGAGCAAGAGGATATGGCCAGAGGTGACCATCCTGAACCTGAGTTGCCAAGTAGAGGTCTTCACGGGTCCACCTGAACACTCGGACCTGAGACCCAACCCGGGACCCATACAGGTTCGGATCCACAGTCAATTGAGTCCGGGCCGGGTCCCGTTCTATTACCGCGGGTCATGGGTCTATTTAACATTATGTTTAGTACCTGAATGGATCTGACAAGACCTGGCCTTGATCAAACAGTGCTGGAGAGCAGAGGTCAGACTTGTCTCAGAGTCAGAGAGCACAGATGATAGCAAATTAGCAATTCTAACATTAGCAGCCGTGGCAATGAACGAGCAAATGTTATTGTAGTTCAAAAGGGCAAACGGTCGAAGATGCAACAAAACTGCAAAGCTGATTCTAAATGAGTCACGTTTGTCATCCATCACAGTGACACTGCAAGTGGACTTTTAAGATGAAATAACGAGCGGATTAGCTATGCTGTTCCAATCAGCAAGAGAGGGATAACAGAAAACCTGGATGTATTTTGCCAACGTTACATTAGGTAAGACACAACATTTTGTTTTGACAACTTGTAAATTAAAGTTAAACTGTTGATAGTGGTCAGGTGTGAAATCGGTGCTGATCGGGTCTGTGTCTCCCAGCTGGGTTTGGGTCCGAAATTTCTCGATTCTGCATGGGTCTGGATCCCAGGTTCAAAATAATAGACGGGTCCGGTTCGATTCTGGGTAGTGCATTTCTGGGTCTTTTTGAATGGGCACACGCAGCGACTGGCAGCTGTAGTGTGTCGTTGTGTGTGTTTGGCTTATTCATGTTTGTTTTATAGTTTGTATTGCACTTTGTTCAAGATGGTTATGTTTCTCAACTTATTTTTTGCCTTCCATTTTCTGTCACAACTGGTGGACTGGTATCTTATAGGCCACAAAATCATGGTATGATGTTACTAACCACTAATGTGGAGTGACTCGCACTGGCATTGCTGTTGTCAGCGCCCTACCTAGTTAAAGGCTGCCACGACATGTCAACCCTCCACCTAATAAGATTTCATACACTAGAGATGTTCTGCCTAGATTAAACAATCCCACAAGCACCAGACCACCTTCAGACTTAATCTGCTGCAAACTGGAGCAGTTTGACCGTGGCTATGGCAAAAGGGGCCTTACCAGTGTGCCTCTCCATAAAGTGAGGGAGCCAGGTAGGAGAGGAAGAATCCAGGAATGGGTGAGATGGCAACCCTTGTCTCGTATTCCCCTATCTTCTATCATACTGGCCAATGCCCAGTTCTTCCATAACAAAATCAACGAATTCCAAGCTCATGTTCACAATCAACTCGAGTTCAAGTAGGCTTGCATCCTGGCACTGACTGAAACATGGCTCACCTGGGGAGAAGGACCTGGACGGCAAGCTGGTAATAGATGGGTTTGGTGCGCCTTTACACGCTGACTGAGAAGCTGCAATCACCAGCAAGTTGCAAGGTGGGAATGTATGTTTTACATCAGTCAACATTGGTGCATGTTGATCAGCCACAGCATGAAGATATGGGAAAGAGTAATAGAAGCTAGGTTAAGAGGAGAGGTGATGATTAGCGAGCAGCAGTATGGTTTCATGCCATGAAAGAGCACCACAGATGCGATGTTTGCTTTAAGAAATTTGATTGAGAAGTATAGAGAAGGCCAGAAGGAGTTACACTGTGTCTTTGTAGATTTAGAGAAAGCATATGACAGGGTGCCAAGAGAGGAGGTGTGGAATTATATGAGAAAGTCAGGAGTTGCAGAGAAGTATGTAGGAGTGGTGCAGGATATATATGAGGGAAGTGTGACAGTGGTGAAGTGTGTGGTTGGAATGATAGATGGGTTTAAGGTGGAGGTGGGATTACATCAAGGATTGGCTCTGAGCCCTTTCTTGTTTGCAATGGTGATGGACGGGTTGATGGACGAGATCAGGCAGGAGTCTCCATGGACTATGATGTTTGCAGATGACATTGTGTTCTGTAGCAAGAGTAGGGTACAGGTTGAGGAGAGCCTGGAGAGGTGGAGGTGGAAGAGGTGGAACTACTACCCTGTTACTTGTTCTTAGCACTTATTGTATTCACTCATTAAAAAAAATCTCTTTCTTGCGCTTTTACTTTAGCACTGGTTTTGCTCTTAGATGCTTGTTTAGATGCACTTATGACCTCTGATGACTAGTAGTTCTCCTGATTTCCTACGTTAAATGCAGTTATTGTAAGTCACTTTGGATAAAAGCATTGGCTAAATGACTAATGCAATGTGGATGTATGCACTGGAGAGAAGAGGAGTGAAAGTCAGTAGGCGCAAGATGGAATACCTATGCGTGAATGAAAGGGGGGACAGTGGAATGGTGAGAATGCAAGGAGTAGAGTTGACAAAGGCGTATGAGTTTAAATACTTTGGGTCAACTGTCCAAAGTAACGGGGAGTGCAGAAGAGAGGTGAAGAAGAGAGTGCAGGCAGGGTGGCGTGGGTGGAGAAGAGTATCAGGAGTGATTTGTGACAGAAGGGTACCAGCGAGAGTTAAAGAGAAGGTTTACAAGATGGTTGTGAGACCAGCTATGTTATATGGTTTTGAGATATTTTGGCACTGACAAAATGACAGGAGGTGGAGTTTGAGGTGGCAGAGTTGAAGATGCAAAGATTTGCATTGGGAGTGACAAAGAAGGATAGGATTAGGAACGATTATATTAGAGGGACCACTCATGTTGGACAGTTTGGAGGCAAGATTGAGATGGCTTGGACATGTAGAGGACATGTAGACTTGGAGGAGAGATGCTTGGTATATTGGGAGAAGGATGCTGAATATGGAGTTGCCAGGGAAGAGGAAAATAGGAAGGCCAAAGAGGAGGTTTATGGATGTGGTGAGGGAGGACATGCAGGTGGCTGGTGTGGCAGAGAATGATGCAAAGGACAGGAAGAAATGGAAACGGATGATCCGCTGTGGCAACCCCTAATGAGAGCAGCCGAAAGTAGTAGTAGTAGAACGTTGGTGCAAAACTGTCCTAGTTAGAGAAAAACTATGCACCAAGGACATTGAGCGGCTTTCTGTGTCTATGCGCCCACTCTATTTTCCTCAGGAGTTCCCACAAATATTTGTAACTGTAGTGAATATTCATCCAAAGGCAAATGAGAGCTCTGCCTTAGAACAGATCCTACAGACAGTGCAGAAGCTACTCGCTGTCCCCCAATGCTCCTAATTTAATCCTTTGTGATTTTAACCATTGCTCACTGAGCAAAACTCTTAGGAGCTTTTATAAATGTATCTTGTCCCACCCGACACGATAAAATAGAAGACCGATGCTATCACCCATTTAAATCCATCCATTATCCAAACCGCTTATCCTGCTCTCAGGGTCATGGGGACCAATTCAAAGGAGCCTACAAATCCATACCATTTCCCCCATTAAGCATGGCAGATCACAACTGCATACGTCTTATTCCAATATATCACACATGCCTACAGAGGGGGAAAGTTCTCACCAGAAAGGTGAAACTCTGGACGGAGGAGGCTGCACTAGCACTGCAAGGCTGTCTGGACTGCACGATGTGGGAGTAGTTCATTGAATCATCCTGGGACTTGGACAAACTCACAGATGTTGTCAGCTCATGGATATCATACTGCAAGGACACTGTTATTCCTGACAAGGTAGTTAAGATCTACCCTGATAGCAAACCCCAGGTGAGCAAATATCTTAAATTTTATTGAACAAGACAAAACATGCTTTTAAGCTGGGCAGTCTCCCTGAACTAAGCTCTTCACAAAAGGAGATTAAACATGAAATAAGGAGGGTCAAACTGTTACAAACAAAAGGATGAAAGTAAACTGAGTGACAATAATTTAGGCTCAGCTTGGGACAGTGTCAGAACTATTGTTGGGCTAAATGGCAAAGCAAAGAAGAGGTTGGTTTTAGAAGGCTTCACATCAGACATGGCACTGGCGCAGGAGATCGACAAGTTTTATTCAAGATTTGATGTCCACGACTTTAACAAACAAACTTCTGCTTTAAAATGTAGTTTACTGAACTCCAGTCATTTCATCTCTCCCTTTTCTGTACATAGTGTCAGGAATATTTTTAAGCATTGTGAGACTAACACAAGCCCTGGCCCTGACAACATTGACGGTCATATGCTGATCCACTGTGTTGATCAATTAGACTATTTTTTATTTCATTTTTAATATGTCATTCTGTCAGCAGAGTTCCTAATTTATGGAAATCTACATTAGTTCACATTGCCAAAAATACCCATAAAACTACAGACCAGTGGCCCTGACCTGATTAGTTATGAAGTCATTTGAAAACTGATTAAAAAAAGAACTACTGGGCAGGACTGAACATCTCATTGACCCTCTACAATTTGCATGTTGAACCAACAGGGAGATGCAAGACGCTACTTTCACTCTACTCAACTTCATATACAAGCACTAGGAGGGTAGTAAAATCAATGCTAGGTTGTTGTTTGTGGACTTATCATCTGCTTTCAACACCATACAGGTGTGAACCTGCTAGTTCAGAAGCTCACAGAGTGCTTTGGGTTGGACTCTTAACATTGTAGGCTGGTTTTTGGACTTCTTCACTAACAGGACTTAGTGAGTGAGAGTAAATGAACATCCCTCTGGACTGTTGATTACATCAACTGGCTCCCCCCAAGGCTGCATCCTCTCTTATACGTTATGTACACCAATGACTGTCCAAGTGAATTGGACAACCGTCAGATTGGGAAGTTTGCAGATGATACAGTTGTAGTGATCCTGCTGAACAATGCTGAAATGTTTCTTGGTCCGCCTTTAAATTATTTTTGAATGGGTGTAAAGAAGCCTTTTTACAACTATATGTGACAAAAACCAAGGACATGTGCATTGATTTCAGATGTCACTCTCCAGCTCCTGCAAACACGGTAATTAACGGACAAGATGGGCAGCAACTGACTGAGATTGTTGAGTTTTACGAGTATTTGGGTATTATAATTGACCTTTGATAGGAATACAGATATGCTGAGCAAGAAAAGCCAACTGCGTCTTTTTTTGTCTGAGGAATCTAGCCAAGTTCCAGGTTGACAGATCCCTGATAACATTGTTTTATTGAGTCAGTTTTCACTTTTTCAGGAAACAGAAAAACCTCATTAACAAGGGTGATGAAAGTCAGTAGCAAAATTATTGGCACTCTGCAGAAAAAGTCTATCTGAACTGTACAACAAACAGTCGTTAAAGAAAGCAGAATCCATTATATCTGACAGTACCCACCCCCTGCACTTAGAATTTAAGTTTCTGCCCTCTGGTTCCCGCCTCCGACAACCATCAGCCAAAACTAACAGATATAAATTCTCTTTTATACCCTCTGCCATTTCACTGCTCGCTCCGTAAAGTATGGGTAGCATCAGCATATCTCCAACCATGCCTGCTTCCCTTCTTTTTTTTCACTATTGTATCTTTTGTACTTCACGTGTTCACCTTTTATTCTTGTATTTATATATAGTTTTTATTTATGTGTGGTCTTTATCTTGCGTGTTTTGCACTGTGTTGTTTTTTATTGCTACTGTGGCAGAGACAGTTGCCCCTCGGGGACAAATTAAATTCTAGTATTACTACTTTTTGGGTTTGGGCATGAATTTTTGGACCCGTGCAGGCCTCTACTGCCGAGAGCAAACAGCAACTGGTGGTGCCTTTGCTCAAATTGCCCTCCGATGCCAACAGAAACTGAGTCATTGCATTCGGCTGCAGTGGATGTCAGCGTGGGCAATTTTAGCTGGATGCCATCACCGATGCACACCCTGAGACAGCCTGTGTGTGTGTTAATATGCATGAAAGTTTTACTCCTCACATGGACAGCGGTGTGTTGGAGACTTTCCTCAGGATCCTGAAGATAAACTGGAAAAGACAAGCAAGACCAGCTGGACTGTGAGGGCAGATGACCATTGAGTGAGTATTTTATCACCTAACACTATGTTTTGGCTAACAAAGTAATAGCTATAAACTAGTGTGGTGATACACGTCAACCAACGTTGGATAAGCGGTTTTCTTAACACGTTTGTACTGATTGCATGGCAACCTCTTATTACCCAGATAAATTCTACAGTCTATTTTCCCACGTCTCACTAAATTTCCTGTTGGCAAGCACATTGCCAAAAATTTGCCCTGTGTATCGTCACCCTTACGTTATTTGTTGTCTTCACTCAGGTAACTTGCAATTACTGAGACCACTGTGGTTTGTGTTTACAATAGCTGCTAATGTTACAGTATATGATCAGTACTTGTAGCTTCTTGATGAATAACCACCTTCTTTCCTGTCTTTTGCTCTCTGCAGACAATATCGTCTGGCTTCTTATCGTTTTTTGATGAGTGGGTGCTACAAGGGGAGAAACTTGGCAAAGTGAACTGCATCGTCTTGCTTGCCTGTATCGTACATCTCATTAGAGCCAAATATTCTTCCCCCAATGGTCAGTACAGAGGCTATGCTGAAGTGGACAAAGCAACGGATGAGCTTTGACCATGTGATACCAAAGCCTTTGTGGACACTTTTACCTTGAAGCTTGTTGGGACTGATCTAGACTGTGTCTCTCAAATTGTGTGCAATATGCTAAACATTTATTTGAAAGTGGAAAAATATGTAATGTGTTGCTTTAATTAAAGTTGTTCTCTCACTCTCTCGCTCTCTCTCGCTCTCTCTCTCTCTCTCTCTCTCTCTCTCTCTCTCTCTCTCTGCATACATATATATATATATATATATATATATATATATACAAACGTGAATTGTTTATTTTCACACTAATGACTATCAAAGTTCACTGCAGGTACATGTCAGATGCATGCAAAATCATACCTGCTGGCTTATGCAGAGGTCATTCTCATATTACTTCAAAGGCAAGATGCATTGCATTTTCTTCAAGCACATGGCAAATTAGGTTTTTTTGGGAGTGGGTGATATATGGTTAAAAATAAATCATTTGTGGCAGAATGAGAAAGCTGTTGCATTCCAACCATCAGTGGCACATTGAAATGCTGGTAACCACATAAAACGATGGGGGTAGGGATTCCAAGCTGGCTCAAAATAATGAGCAAATATATAGAAGTAGTAAGATCCTTGAATTCAGCAAAACATTTATTACTGCTAGAGTAGTGCACAGAATTCAAATGGCACTAAGAAGCCAGGAACAAAGATGGCTGTAGACATACCTGCAGAGTGCGACTCGAGTCACAAATTTGATGACTTGCGACCTGACTTGCCAAAATGAAAATTACTTGAGACTTGACTTGACATCTATGACTTGGACTTGGACTTGAGCTGGATGACTCGAGAGAATTGTTTGAGTGTTTTCTCAATGTTTATGCGGGATGCACCTCTCGTATTTTATTTATTTTATTTTGTAATCATTCTTCATTTCCAGCGCGCACACAATTACCTACGCACAGGCATCGCGTAGGGCCAATCAAACGTCTAGATGGGCGGGAAAACAAAAATACTCAAAATCTAATTGGAAGTACCATCATGCTACTCAAAAACTAACGTCAGCTCTACTCAGCATGAGCGCGGAGAGTTTGCAGTCGTGGCAAGTGCAGCTGCTGCTGGAACGATTCCAAAAATAATGATTTATGGCTGTAAGAACTTGGAAGTTGTTGGGAAGAAAAGGACTGCTGTTTGTAAAACATGTGCAGCGAAATTATCAGATGGGATTTCAACAACGTCAAACTTTGTGTGTCATCTGAAAAGCCAGAAAAAGAAGTAAGTTTGTTTGCTAGCTAGCCTACAGGTGCAGTAGCGTGTGAGTGGTCAGACACACACACACAGACCCAATCTGCCCGTTAGGAATACGCCAGCCAGGCTATATCGCCCCAACATCGTCCCAGTCTCATCACAGCAATACAATGGAACGTACTGTTCTGTTTCAGAACACCTAACAGCGAATATTCAGTTATGTTGGCCCAGTGGGCAAACCATGTCTGGCCGATGTAGCAGTCACCGGAATGAGTTAGCATACCCCCTGTTGCCCCCTGATAATTAGCCTATCAAACACTGTTTCAGTGCATAGTTTCACATATCATACTCTAATATAATATGATATAGTTTTAAATATGCGTAATATAATACGGTTCTCGAGAAAATCAGCCCATTCCGAACGGGCACTGAACTAGTGGTATTCAATCGGGATTATGTTTACACTGTTTTTAATTGAGCATTTAGACTTGATGCTCCGAATTATGTGCTACCGACGACTCCTGCCGAGGGACTACAGATGCAGATTAGTTTATAGCTAATTCTGGTGCAATATATTTATTGTGCATTGTCCCTGTCAAATAAACAATATAAATAAAAGTTATTAAAGTATCTCCATGATTCAAATTAATCTAGTTATATACTGTCTTTGGAAAGATTTTTCTCCATTGAATTATAAACATTTATAAATACATTTACTTGTTTCATGAAACCCCAATTAATACCTATAATTTCCTATATTACAACACTTTTTGTATGGCACAATGGCAATTGAAATAATGCTCAGAGCATGACACACAGTGCACTGCACCCAATATGAAACATAGCCTACTAAGCATAGGCTTAGATCAGAGCCATGAGGTAGTAGGTTATTTCACAAAGCTGGCTAACTAAGTAAGCCTCACTTCTGCGCAGAGTGAACCCCGGAACAGCTCTTTTTATTTCAATCCATGTTCCAGATCTGAAAGGTTTCCAGGGTTTACTTTGCGCAGATGTCAGGCATACTCAGTTAGCCAGCTTTGTGAAATACTCCCTTGTGTCTAGTCCAGTGGTTCTAAAACCTCCATGGCTGTGACCAAAAATGCACCCCTATATATTTTAATGTACACTTATTAAGTACACATCGTCACGTACATCGGTACTTAATAAGCGTACATAAGTAGGGTGCGCCTTTCGTCACACACAGCCTATGTATTTATTGAATTACACCAACAGCACCCCTGATTCCGCTAATCTAGGGAGTCAAATAATTAAAGGTAGGGAAGGCGATTTTTTTCAGTAGCACTTTTTGTTATATTTTTTGCAATTCTCTTTACATCTCGAAAGCAATCAATAAATAAAAGGCTCTGACACTAAATTAAAAAAAATAAAAAGAGTAATCTGTGGAAGTCGCAGGACCGTTATAAACCCATCCAATCATTTTAAGGTGTCCGGTTAAAATGATTGGATGGCCTACCTGCCTGTCAACCTATCTCCAGCAGTAGGCTAGTCAGGCAATGCGTGTTTGCGTGTTTTGGAGGAGTGGCTTTGGAGGGAGGCGATAAAGTCCTAGCCAACTTGATATTTTGCAAGTGCAATGAATTGTAGGTCGAACTAGACAAGCAGAGAGAGTGTTTGTTTATTGTGTATTGGAATGATCAATATGTTTTGTATTGTTATCAAGAGTTGTGCGCTCATTTGTGATTTAGAGTGTGCCTTTTAGTATTTCTTAAATGTAAAACAAAATCCAACTGTTGTCCAAATTTGAACACAATAAAATAAGAATTATTTCTAACATTATCTGTGGTTTATTTATGTACTATTGTAATGAAACAATTTAATATTACCTGAATTTAAAAAAAATGTGTTAAATTGGTATAAAACACCCTACATTTGAGACTTGATGACTTGACACCTGAAATTAGGAACTTGTTACTTGACTTGACCTGAGCCCGGTGACTTGGGACTTGACTTGAGACTTGCCCATCATGACTTGGGACTTGACTTGAGACTCGAAGGTTAAGACTTGAGACTTACTTATGACTTGCATAACAGTGACTTGGTCACAACTCTGTCATTTAGTATTAGTTTCTAAAGGTATAGCCAAGTCTTACCTCTGGAACGAGTCCACCTTGACTGTGAGCTGCCGCAGCAACAGGTTGTGTTTCTGCCCCACAGCTGGGCAATCTGACAGTGGTAGTAAAAGTAGAAGTAGCTCGTTCGTCAGTCTATGATGGCAGAGTAAAAATAGCTATGATTAGCAGTTGTACTTGTAAACCATCACAGTACTAAATAGAGTAGACACAATATGGAATTTTGCATGCTATGCATTCAAAGGTAATTAATGTTAACTAAAAACAGCTTACATCGGTTCGACCTTACTTCTCCTGGGGCTCTTCCTTGCCATGGCCAATATCGCGTCCAAAAAGATTGGGTACAGCAGATGTCTTCAGCAATTTCTTGATGCTTCCTCCCATCAACACTGACTGCATGTCCCTGTTGTAGTCAGCTGCTACAAAATGCAAAGAGCATACCGGAGGATTTCCCAGTACTGATATCAGCATGTTCTTGTCATATTTAGGGGTTTTTATCACTTGGAGCCATTCTTTGCACCATTCAACATCTGTTGGTAATCGCTGGTAGCGTACGCTTTCTCCCTCCTCTCTCTTCTTTCTGTAGTTGTTGCATCCGGGCACGATGCGAGAAGCCATGGTTGTTGTTGATAAAACACATCCAGTTCAATTTATGTCTTTTTTTTTTGTTTTAAAATAGCCGTGAAGATTTTAAGACGCCATTCTAACTTTTTGTACACAGAGCCGCAAGAAACACCCACCCCCAGCTGGGCAAATTTTGGAAGGATTTAGGGGTTGTGTGTCAGAATTTCATGCACAATGCATCCTGGTACTTGTAAGTACTGCTGGCGCGGCTCCGCAACCAGGAGAACCCAGATTTCTCGGTCAATATAGCACGCACTGAGGAATTCATTGCTTCAACTGACTAAATTTGTCATCAGCGCTGATTGGACAGCCACATAAAAACCGGCAAAATATCCCTTTAAGTGGTGTAGTCCGCCACATACTTTGCTTGCTTACATAGAACACACACACACACACACACCTTCACGTAACCACTTATCAAGCCATCATGTACAGGCCAGTGTTAAGCGATCCACTATAAGTGCATTGATCCTCCTGGCATCACTCAGTCTGATCAAGACCCACGCTCAGTGATAACATTTCACCGCCAGAGAAGCTGCTGCTACAATAGTGCACATGGATGAACGATCACAGAGACACTTGGCTCACAATATGTGTGTGGAAAACAGCAGATTATGGTGCCATTGAGCAGAGTATCCTAAAGCGGTGAGCTTCGAGAGGCCCTTTAGAAGAAATTATATACTGAAACCAGTGTTTCTCTGGGAGATGATTACAGGCTCGGCTGCATTGTGAAGTGCATTAAGCTGCGCTAACACAAATCTCAGCATCTCCTGATGCGTCTACACCCCCCCCTGCATATTGAAGAACACACTCCGAACTACATGAGTACAAGACCGTGAGATTGGAAAATGGTACGGATGCCCATAGAGGGTGTCTGGAGGCGAGACCAGAGTAAATCTGGAAGATGTTTGCCTTTTATCAAAGCTGACTTTTTCTGCTTGCGCCGCAGGAAGTCGACCACATAAAAATGGCTTTATTCTTAGGGCAAAATGTGCAGTGAACTTGTCCGGCCACTCGCCATGCTGCCCTTTGAAGGAGCTAAATTTATGTAGGCTTACAAAAAAAAAAAAAAATGCACGTCTAAGGAGATGTAAATCACAGATCGAGACACAGTTGCAGTCACAATGCCCCATAATGTCTTAGGTAAAACAGATTATCTCTCAGACAGTGGCCTCTGGGTGAACCTGGATTTGATGTAATTTGCCTAGTCCCAGGGTTTAAAAGACAGGAAAAGTGTTTCTTGGTCCATTGTCCATCAGAATTTCGTTCTCCTGTTATCTATTGCTTTTTCATACATTCAACAATTGTGAAGGACTTTGTTCCATAAAAAGCGAATAAGAAATCTTGAGATGAATGACATTTTCAATGGCAACTATGTCTATGTCCTCTGGGTTGGTATGCACCACATGAGGTACTGAAAAAACCCCTCAAGGATCTTCAACATCAGGACTTTGAAGAGGTTTCATCTTCAAAGCCCCAAAACTTGTCCAAACTGCAGGCTACTCTGAAATTTGTGGCATGACTTCTCTGGAAGAAAGTTGGTATCATACAAAGAGGAAAAATGCTTCAGAGGAGCTGATAACACGAAGATGAGGCACACATAATTGAGCACACCTAAAGAATCAATTTCATTTATTTGTTTTGAGTAAGTAATCAATATCAAACGCTGCAGAGCTGTGATTTATTTGGATGTCATGTTAGGTGGCAAAATGATATATGTCCACATGAATAAGTCTATTGCTGTACTCCCTTTTGCACAATAGATGCACATTTGTGTATCAGATACCTCATGTGTACACTACAGATGTACACATGAAGTAGAAGGCTTAGAATTTAAAAGTCAACTCAACTATACAGGCGCTGTGCTACCTAAGTCACTGTAATGTCCCACTCTTCTCATCCGTTTTCTCAAGCGTTTCCGTTATGTTATTTCCCTTGTGATCAGAAATGCTTTGTCAGCAACACAGAGTACTGACACAGGGTCAGTGTGCATCACATTGTGAAGGTAGCAATAAAACATAACACATGTCTTGGTGGATATCACACCCCCCCCCAAAAAAAAAACAACTTCCAGCACAACAATTAGATTATAGCTGTGTATGGAAGGAACACAGGAAGGAAATCAATAATGTTTCTCCAAGCAGGAACTGTGAAACAACAGCCATTGTCAGTTCAAGCCTCATATCATACGCACCCGGCACACTGGGTTGCACTTTCCATGGGCTGCCGTGTCTTCTGCCATTGTAGTTTCTTGATGAAGCAATTACAGAAAAACTGCTGGGGGAGAAAATAATCAATTATGTGGCTCTTTGTCTGGTTTTTCTTGTGGGACAGCGGCAGGTAATCCACATCCCTGGATTCTTTGTTAGCCATGGTTCCATGGTTGCTCTTTTTTTAGTTTCTAGCAAACAAAATTCTAATTGGAGACGACTATCAGGTTGAGTAACGGTAGCATAACCAAAGCTCAAATTAAATGTAGCTATAAAAGGGCAGTACTGGAGAGTATCATGTTGGATAAATGGGCTGTCGATCGATTATAAAAAATAACTAATTACTCGCACAATTTGCTGTGATGAATCATGATTCCTTTTTTTTTTTCTAAGACTGAAGCTTGCAATAATATTTAAATGTAAAATCAAGGAATTAATGTGGAATCAACACAAAGTTAGTATGTTTAAATTCAAATACTAGGGCATCCGGGTGGTGTGGCGGTCTATTCTGTTGCCTACCAATATGTGGATCACCGGTTCGAATCCCCGTGTTACCTTGGGCATCCTTACAAACACAATTGGCCATGTCATAGGTATGTATCTTGGTCGCTGCACTAGCGCCTCCTCTGGTTGGTCGGGGCACCTGTTCAAGGGCGAGGGGGAACTGGGGGAATAGCGTGATCCTCCAACGTGCTACGTCCCCCTGGCAAAACCCCTCACTGTCAGGTGAAAAGAAGCAGCTGGCGTCTCCACATGTATCGGAGGAGACATATGGTAGTCTGCAGCCCTCCCTGGGTCGGCAGAGGGGGTGGAGCAGTGACCGGAACGGCTCGGAAGAGTGGGGTAATGGGTCAGGTGCAATTGGGGAGAAAAGGGGGGGGGGGTGTAAAAAAAATTCAAATACTATTGTTCAATAATATCTTTTTAACTTTGAACACAGATTTTCTCCTGTGACTTACAGATTTCCAATAAAACCATCAAGGCCATCAAAATTGACTGTCAGCTTGAAAGGCATATTTTTTGTGTGCACTAACAGAAATGATTACAAAACCCAGGTCTGTATGTTAAAGTGCCGGTTGAATATCAAAACCATCAAGGCCATTAAAACTATATATCAGTTGAGAAGGCATTAATTTCTTGTATGCACTAATATAAATAACAGCAAAAAAAAGAAAAGAAAAAAAAGCCATGTTCAAGTGCCATTTGAATTTATAGTGTCGTGAATTTAAAGTGTCGTGAATTCAAGACGTTCATTACATGTTCATCACAGAACCCCATATGTGGCACAGCATAGTAGAATATATAATATTCTCCATGAGGGGACAAAGGCCTGGAACAAATAAAGCCTACTGCTATGAGAAAGTGGAGCTGAAGGTTACGCACTGTAAAGGCCTTTCTCGACTCAACACAAAAACGGCACCACTGGGCCGTGAAACCCATTATTTCCAATGGCTTGCACCATGCCACGACGGCTTTTCGCTGCATTGAGCAAAGCGTGGGCGCAGTACAGCTCACCACTCAGCTAGCTTAGTGCACTGTGACGAATATCCACACGGCCAATAGAAATGAGGCAGCCAGCCAGGCACAGAAGGCAAAATGGAGGAAAATATAAAATAAATAATATAAAGTAAAATATAAAAATATAATGGTACATATGAAATTGCCCTGCTAGAAGTCCCTTTTTAAGTTTTGAAAACTGCCTATTTTGCTCTGTCCTCAGCAACTTCCCCTAACACCAGATGTGCACTGAACCCAGTGGTTCACGCAGCTCAAATTATGTTGTGCCAAGTAGGGAAAAAGACAAGTCAAGTCAAATTTTTTTATAAAGCACATTTAAAAACAACCCATGTTGACCAAAGTACAGACTGTAAAGACCAGAGCAGGTAGCTAAAATTCAAATGCAAGAAACACCGACATAGACAACAAGGCACATAACTTGTAGGCATGAATAAACAACACTTGGACATACACTCACTGGCCACTTTATTAGGTACACCTTGCTAGTACCGGGTTGGACCCCCTTTTGCCTTCAGAACTGCCTTAATCCTTCGTGGCATAGATTCAACAAGGTACTGGAAACATTCCTCAGAGAGTTTGGTCCATATTGACATGATAGCATCACGCAGTTGCTGCAGATTTGTCGGCTGCACATCCATGATGCGAATCTCCCGATCCACCACATCCCAAAGGTGCTCTATTGGATTGAGATCTGGTGACTGTGGCGGCCATTTGAGTACAGTGAACTCATTGTCATGTTCAAGAAACCAGTCTGAGATGATTCGAGCTCTATGACATGGCGCGTTATCCTGCTGGAAGTAGCCATCAGAAGATGGGAACACTGTGGTCATAAAGGGATGGACATGGTCAGCAACAATACTCAGGTAGGCTGTGGCGTTGACACGATGCTCAATTGGTACTAAGGGGCCCAAAGTGTGCCAAGAAAATATCCCCCACACCATTACACCACCACCACCAGCCTGAACCGTTGATACAAGGCAGGATGGATCCATGCTTTCATGTTGTTGACGCCAAATTCTGACCCTACCATCCGAATGTCGCAGCAGAAATCGAGACTCATCAGACCAGGCAACGTTTTTCCAATCTTCTATTGTCCAATTTTGGTGAGCCTGTGCGAATTGTAGCCTCAGTTTCCTGTTCTTAGCTGACAGGAGTGGCACCCGGTGTGGTCTTCTGCTGCTGTAGCCCATCTGCCTCAAAGTTCGACGTGTTGTGCGTTTAGAGATGCTCTTCTGCATACCTCGGTTGTAATGAGTGGTTATTTGAGTTACTGTTGCCTTTCTGTAAGCTCGAACCAGTCTGGCCATTCTCCTCTGACCTCTGGCATCAACAAGGCATTTTCGCCCACAGAACTGCCGCTCACTGGATATTTTCTCTTTTTCGGACCATTCTCTGTAAACCCTAGAGATGGTTGTGCGTGAAAATCCCAGTAGATCAGCAGTTTCTGAAATACTCAGACCAGCCCGTCTAGCACCAACAACCATGCCACGTTCAAAGTCACTTAAATGACCTTTCTTCCCCATTCTGATGCTCGGTTTGAACTGCAGCAGATCGTCTTGACCATGTCTACATGCCTAAATGCATTGAGTTGCTGCCATATGATTGGCTGATTAGAAATTTGTGTTAACGAGCAGTTGGACGGGTGTGCCTAATAAGGTGGCCGGCGAGTGTAGACACAAGCCAGAAATCAGCCGCGTCAGGATGATTCAAACGCTAGAGAATAAAAGTAAATTTTGAGCTGGACTTAAAAGAGTCGATGGAGGGGGCAGATCTTATAGAGAGGGGGATGTTGTTCCATAGTAGGGACTGCAGCTGCAAAGGCATAGTCACCCTTGAGGTTAAGTTTAAATCATGGGACATCCAGGAGTCCCAAGTCAGCTGACCTGAGGGACCTGGAGGTGGAATAGACGGTTAAAAGGTCGGCGATATAGGAGGGGGCCAGCCCATTGAGGGCTTTATAAACAAACAGGAGAACATTAAAATCGTTTCTGAACTGCATAGGCAGCCAGTGGCGAGAAACCGGTAGGGTTAATATGGTCTCTCTTCCGGGAACCTGTCAGGAGCCTGGCTCTGGCGTCCTGGACCAGCTACAGGCGGGACAGGGGTGAATGACTAATCCCAATACACATGGAGTTGCAGTAGTCCAAGTGGAAGGATAAAGTGTGGATGGCTTTCTCGAGATCGTTAAAAAACAAAAATGACTTGATTTTGGCAATAGCATGAAGCTGGAAAAACTGGCTTTCACTACTGTATTAACTTTCTTGTCAAACTTGAAGGTAGAATCTAATATCACACAAAGGCTTTTGACAAGATGTTTCACAAGGGTGGACAGGGTTTTCTTCTTTTTTTTTTGATCCACCCCCCTCCCCCCTTTTTTTTCTTTCAATTCTACTTGACCAATTACCCCACTCTTCCAAGCTGTCCCGGTTGCTGCTCCACCCCCTCTGCCGATCCGGAGAGGGCTGCAGACTACCACATGCCTCCTCCGATACATGTGGAGTTGCCAGCCGCTTCTTTTCACCTGACAGTGAGGAGTTTCGCCAGGTAGATGGAGCACGTGGGAGAATCACACCATTCCCCCCAGTTCCCCGTCCCCCCTGAATAGGCACTCCGACCAACCAGAGGAGGCACTAGTCCAGCGACCAGGACACACATCCACATCCGGCTTCCCACCCGCAGACACGTCCGATTTTGTTTATACGGACGCCCGACCAAGCCGGAGGTAACACAGGGATTCGAACCGGTGATCCCCATGTTGGTAGGCAACGAAATAGACCACCACACCACCCGGACGCCCCACACGGGTAGACAGGTTGCCAAGACTATTGGTAAACACTTTTCTTTTCTTTTTTTTGGGATCCCCCCCCCCCCCACACACACACACTTTTTTCTCCCCAATTGTATTTGGCCAATTACCCCACTATTCCGAGCTCTCCCGGTCGTTGATTCACCCCGTCTGCCAATCCGGGGAGGGCTGCAGGCTACCACATGTCTCCTCAGATACATGTGGAGTCGCCAGCCGCTTCTTTTCACCTGACAGTGAGGAGTTTCACCAGGGGGACGTAGCACGTGGGAGGATCACGCTATTCCCCTCATTTCCCCCTCCCTCCCAAACAGGCGCCCTGACTGACCAGAGGAGGTGCTAGTGCAGCGACCAGGACACATACCCACATCTGGCTTCCCACCCACAGACATGGCCAATTGTGTCTGTAGGGACATTCGACCAAGCCGGAGCTAACATGGGGATTCAAACTTGTGATCCCCGTGTTGGTAGGCAATAGAATAGACCGCTACACTACCCGGACGCCCTGGTAAACACTTTGAGTCAAGGGGGCCAAATAGTGCAACTTCAGATTTGCCTTCATTCAGTGTTAGGAGGTTTTGTGCCATCCAGCACTTGAAGTCCTCAAGGCAATTCAAGAGGCTGACTAGATTGGACTGATCACTTGGCTTCAGGGAAGATAAAGCTGAGTGTTATCAACATAACAGTGGAAGGAAATGTCTTATTTTTGAATGATTTGACCGAGGGGAAGCGTGTATATAGAGAAAAGAATGGGACCTAGGATAGAACCTTGTAGGACCCTGCAGGAGAGACTCGCTGGGGGAGAGGAAAAATTGCCTATGTTAATGGAAAAGCTTCCATTTTTTTGAAGTAGGATGTGAACCATTTCAAGACAGAGCCATCGAAACCAACCCCGTACTGGAGAGAGTCTTCTAAAATGTCATGATCTAATGCCGCACTGAGGTCAATAAGAATTAGAACGGCACAGTCACCGGAGTCGGTAGAGGAGCAGCAAGGCAGACTCTGTGCTATGATAAGCCTTAAAACCCGACTGAACTCTTTCAAAGATCTTGTTTTGGTGTAGGTAGGGCAACAACTGATTGAGAATAAACAACTCTCCATGCACCGACACGCAGGAGGGACAGCGTACAGCCGAATCCCCCGATATGCCTGTTAAACAGCCTCGCACAGCCGCCACTTCCTAGTAAACACAACGCAGCTACGATATTTGCATTAATCTTTAAAAAAAAAACACGTTAAATGTCTCATGTCAATGGCAAAAATGTATGCATTAATTACGACAGCACAGCCTTGTGATCGTCTGGCAGCCTGTCCAGGGTGTCTCCCCGCCTGCTGCCCAATGACTGCTGGGATAGGCTCCAGCATCCCCGCGACCCTGAGAGCAGGATGAGCGGTTTTAATAATGGATGGATAGATAAATTATGACAGCACTAATAAATATGTTTCTGAACCGATCGCACAATGTTGTAAAGAAACAAGCGGCTACTGACTGTATTCGGCGTTAAAGAAATGTAAATATCCATTAAACGATCTGCAAGATTGATAACAACTGCCCCACCCCCACCGTAGTCACTTACATTTCCTGCTGTGTAGGCTTCAGACCATGTGGCACGTAATCAACTATGAGGTCAATGGAGAGTGCCGGTTGGGAGACGTCATGGGCACGTAATGACTCCTTTATACACACAGATTAATCGGAAAGGTAGAGGTGTTCACACCACCTGTTGTGGACTACTCCACGTGAGGAGCTAGATTCAAGCACACTCTCCATCTGTAAATGGTTACTGGCAGTTTGAGAAATATCTCAGTACTGCCCATAAATTATCCTGATGAATGCCGGGATTGTGAATGGGGTGCTGTAAGGAGCCTTATCAACTCTATTACAGACAATGGAGCAGTTAGGGGTCATCATTAACAGTAAAAGTTGACAAGCAAAGCAACAGAAAAAGGAAAACCTTGATGAATTTTGAGGATTAGGGTTTTTTTTTTAAAATTAATCCTTGCAATACGTCTCCCTTAAAGCAATACCAGCCATGTGAATACAGTACAGTAGTCTCACTAAAGTGATTGTTTGTTATTTTTCTTGCAACATAAAAGCAACAAAAAAAGTCCTATTCTTACATTCTTGTGAAATTCATTTTACATAGCTCACTAATCCAAGCTAATGTGATTTACAGTGCAGTGCAAGTTATTTTTAGTCTACTATCAACTTTTTTGTTCTTATTCTTTTGTCTCTATGTTGAGAATCCAGCCAGGGCAAATTCCCAGTCTGGGCAAACCTGCTAGGCTGTCAGTAAACTTGGAAGTTGAACCAGTGAGCGATGCCGGGGTTCGAGCTTTGATTAGACTGTGATGAGTGGATGGATGGTGAGTGGGAGCCACCAGTACAGTTGTCACATTTTGAGATATCGATCACACGTTACACTCATTGAGGCATAGAGAAGTCCATTTGACACAGCAAAAATAAAATATCTTGTTGAGGCCATCACGCCAGAGGAGTACGTGGAGCGAAGTCTCGTTAGTGCCTGGCTGTCACCCTGTATTACAGATGAGGCTGGCAGTATAAGCTTGCTAACGTTAATACCAGGAGAACACTGCTGGGCTGTACACAAATGTAGAATGAGAGAATGTGGAGGAGACTTGAAGTAGACAGAACGTATAGAGGATGGTGTCGAATGATAATGTAAGCGACGTGGGTGTGTAAAGGAATAAAATCAGTCCAAACACGCTCTGGGTCTTTCTCATAACTTTTAGTGAGCTCCGACACAACAGTACAGCATTCCACTCAATCTCATGTCTCCATCTTTTTTCTTCTCCCTTTTTTTTTCTTCTCTCTCTACCCTCCAACCAGCTCAAGGAACATCGCCCCCTAAGCGAAAGTCTTGTAAACAGAATATTGAACATATCTGTACAAACAGCATAATAAACTTGTCTCTACCATTTTTGCACTTACGTTTTGCATATCCCATTTTTAACTCTTACAATAATATAGGATGTGTTTGGTATTTTGATAGTGTTGGCAAAAACGATTAAAGCTTTTCAATGCGTAATGTGGTTTCATGGGAGGAAGTCGTACACCCGCCCCAATGCAACCCCTTCTCCCATTCACACACAGCTGTTTCCCCAAAAGTCATTACATGGCAGCCCAAGTGATGTGCTTGAATAGAAAGCAGAAGATCAGATGTGAAACAGAAGAGGCAATTTATCACTGGCCTGGACGATATAAACGAACTGTCTCTCCTGACTGGATTCTTTTTCTTTCTTTCTTTTTTTATTAGGTCTTGCCTACAGAGCAGAAACAAACACAAACGGAAAGAAAAACATATTTATCATAGCCTAGCATCTTGCTAAATAATTATATCTAGTGTCGTATACAGCAAAAATGCAAAAGTTAGGGTGGTTGCAGAGTCTTGGATGTTCATAACAATTCAGCATTCAGTTTTATTGTTTAAAACGCAAGCACGCAGTGCAGTGAGCGTACTGACTGACTTTTATTAGAGAGAGAAAAATGAGGAGACAGATTTGGACAGCGTCACTCTAGACTACGTTGAATGTGTACATGTGAAAGCGTGCAAGGATGTGTACATGGGAACTACTCAACTTTGTGCTATGTTGAGTACAAAGTTGGTGACTACCACCGAGTCATAAACTCAGTCTTACATTGTGTTGATTTCAGAGAGGAAGAATCAAATCTTATTGTCGTGTCAGCTGCAGGTATTCTGTAACACGTGAGCTCGGAGTTTTAAAAACAGCTGACGTCTACTACAGCAGGATGACTAGGTATCAGGACAGGTGTCATTCTTAACCCTGCGTGGTGGTGGTGGCCGCTACAAGCCCTGGGCAGCTTGACGTGATCCACCAAAAAAAACCCAAAAAAGGTTGGCTTCCATCATCTATTTGGGAAGCTTGCCTGACACCAGCAACAAGGCCACTGCACCATATGCCTAGCCAAGACCCACACCTGGCAGAGCCCAGCTAAAGCCTGGGCCCTGTCACGTTATGTACTCTAAAATCAATTGCTTTCAATGCAATGAATCAACGGCACGCAAGGACACGAGCCCTGCGGTGAAACAAAAAGCCAGACCACGTGACGGAGAAATCGATCAAAGCAGGGGAGAAGTACGGTCCTCATAAAACGGGGGGGCGTAGTGAAACTTTTAAGATAGGGGACTGTTAGCATACCCTCGCCTGATTACCTTGAATGCGCTGCTTATGCTAGTTAGCTCTCAGCAGACTGAACTGCAGCGCGGAGGAAACCTGTACACAGGAGAACCGTGAAGGTATCGCCAGCCATGTGTAAAACGCTAGTTGCTGATTTTAAATCTGCTGCAGTTTAGATATTCTTTTAAGTAAATCTCAGCTGAATGAAATAGATTTCTCCTTCTACTTCTGTATTCTGTCCATGGTACAATAATTCCTCTCAAATAGGCTGCAAAAGCAGATTAGAATTTGGCTGCAGTCGCACATTCGGTTGTGATAATCACCTGGCGGTAGCCTGGAGTGTGTGTGTGTGTGTGTGTGTGTGTGTGTGTGTGTGTGTGTGTGTGTGTGTGTGTGTGTGTGTGTGTGTGTGTGTGTGTGTGTGTGTGTGTCTGCGGCTAGTGTTGCAAACGACAGGATTTCTCAACCTAAAATTTTTTGAGCACCTTTATGACTGTATGATGAAGAGCCTCTCGTGGTTGAGGTGATTAAAAACCTTCGAAAAGGGGGCGTCTGGGTGGCGTGGCAGTCCATTCTGTTGCCTACCAACACGGGGATCTCTGGTTCGAATCCCCGCGTTACCTCCGGCTTGGCTGGGCGTCCCTACAGACACAATTGGCCGTGTCTGCGGGTGGAAAGCCGGATGTGGGTATGTTGTACTGGTCACTGCACCAAGGCCTCCTCAGGTCAGTCGGGGCATCTGTTCGGGGGGAGGGGAAACTGGGGGGAATAGCGTGATTCTCCTATTTGCTACGTCCCCCTGGCGAAACTTCTCACTGTCAGGTGAAAAGAAGCAGCTGGCGACTCCACATGTATCGGAGGAAACAAAAAACAAAAACCCTGTTCTTGCCAGAGTGTGAACTATACCATGGCTTTCGAGGGTACTCAGTTTCTTTTACGGGGGGCTTATGCATGCCTCAAAGAGAGGACTGATTGTGACTCTTGTTGCAAAGAAACATTCATAATTGCGAGCATGTAGGCCTACTTGTTTTATGTCAGTAAAACTGTTATATAATAATCAGTTAGTGACCACATCATCAAACCTCCACATGGGTGTCAAAACCAAACATACCAAACATCAGCATATATGATACAATATGGCCAATGAAAGCAGGGCACAATATCCTCTGCAGGGTGATGTACTGTATTCTATAGTTTATCAGCACAAATAAGACATGGATAAGTCAATTAGCAAAGCACAAATATGTGAGCATTAAATCAAAAACAGAGGACGCCAGGCTGCCTGCGAGAGACTGAGTCCTCATCACATACAGATGAGCACAATACTTTTTCAGTACAATTAAGACATCAAATGCAGGAGTCATATCAACAAATCCGCCTATACCTAGAGGAGTGTACTCAGTAGAGTGCAGCTCTCCGCCAGGCATATGTATCTCCTCTTCTCCGGTGCTCAGACTTAGGCAACAAACCACCCCTTTTTTCGCCTGCCAGGAGAAGGGAAATGCAGTACACACAAACACGGACATTAAAGCCTGTGTTTTTTCCTGCTGTTGTGAGACTTTTGTGCAGCGCCCAAGTCGACTGAACAGGAAATATGAAAAAAAAAAGTTGTTAATATGCAGCGCTCAAGCAAAAAAAATCTACCGAATAAAAATGTTTTGCCTGTCAGTCTGTGGATGCACAGCCTCCTAGGTGGACCCTCGCACTCAAGTGACCAAGTCTGACATTAAATGACACAGATCAGGCTATCATAATTCAAAGCTGTTATTAAAATACTTAAGATGTGTTTAACCATCTCAGTTTTCATGATATAAAATGAATGAGGGCGAATGGCTGCTCTGCTGATTGACTTTCACTCATAAAAAATGGTAAGAAAACATAGCTCAGCTATGGGAAATGTTTTATTGTAGCTACTGAGATGAGCTCCAGCTGGGACTGTAATTAATCCTGCTCTTAAAATTGTATTTTTATACCGGAGTTTTAACACTGGAGACCATGGCACTTCTACATGGCAGCGACGTGAACAAGGCGAATTATTTTTGGTTCATCCAGTGTTCCTCCAGTTCTCCTGTGCTGACATCAGCACTGAAGGATTTGCTGGCTTGCAAAATACGATCAACTTCTCATTTACTTTCAAGACTCATACCCGAATACATAATTGTTTTGGTTTTGACACTGTCAGTGCCCGATCTGACTCAACCATAGATGTGAGTCGTGCATGTGCACAGATGCAGTGACAGAAAGGAGCATTGGTCAAGCGAGCTAGAGAGTGAATGAGGAGAGGGTGCAGCGATAGTGAGAATTAATGTTTTTCAAAGGTATTTAATCACTGCAACCATGAGAGGTTTTTCATCATACAGTCATAACTGCACAAAATGTTTTAGGCTGTTAGGTCCAGTAGTTTGCAAGATTAGCCATGGACAGACAGACACACACATCATAATCGTTGGCAGTCACTTGGGGTCGAGTATGACCGTCCTCCCAGGCTCCCCCTGTCTCCCCTGTAGTTTGCACCCTGGTTCTAGCTATCATTGCTTGCTCTCTTCATTCACTCTCTAGCTCGCTCACTCAAAGCTGTTCTCTGCCACTGCCTGCTCTGAGTCAACCATATGCATGTATGACTCACATCTACGGTTGAGTCAGATTGGACAGCAATAACGTTAAAACCAAAACTGATTTAGTTTATATCATCTAAATCACAATGGTTGAATATACAAACCCCAATTCCAATGAAGTTGGGATGTTGTGTAAAACGGAAATAAAAACAGAATACAATGATTTGCAAATCCTTTTCGACCTATATTCAACTGAATACACTACAAAGACAAGATATTTAATGTCCAAACTGATAAACTTTATTGTTTTTTGCAAATATTCACTCATTTTGAATTTGATGCCTGCAACACGTTCCAACAAAAGCTGGGACAGGGGCATGTTTACCACTGTGTTACATCACCTTTCCTTTTAACAACACTCAATAAGTGTTTGGGAACTGAGGACACTAACTGTTGAAGCTTTGTAGGTGGAATTCTTTCCCATTCTTGCTTGATGTACGACTTCAATTGCACAACAGTCCGGGGTCTCCGTTGTCGTATTTTGCGCTTCATAATGCGCCACACATTTTCAATGGGAGACAGGTCTGGACTGCAGGCAGGCCAGTCTAGTACCCACACTCTTTTACTATGAAGCCCCGCTGTTGTAACACGTGCAGAATGTGGCTTGGCATTGTCTTGCTGAAATAAGCAGGGTCGTCCCTGAAAAAGACGTCGCTTGGATGGCAGCATATGTTGCTCCAAAACCTGTATGTACCTTTCAGCATTAATGGTGCCTTCACAGATGTGCAAGTTACCCATGATGCCATGGGCACTAACACACCCCCATACCATCACAGATGCTGGCTTTTGGACTTTGCGCTGATAACAATCTGGATGGTCCTCTTCCTCTTTAGCCCGGAGGACACGACGTCCATAATTTCCAAAAACAATTTGAAATGTGGATTCGTCAGATCACGGCACACTTTTCCACTTTGCATCAGTCCATCTCAGATGAGCTCGGGCCCAGAGAAGCCGGCGGCGTTTCTGGGTGTTGCTGATATATGGCTTTCGCTTTGCATGGTAGAGTTTTAACTTGCACTTGTAGATGTAGCGACGAACTGTGTTAACTGATGATGGTTTTCCCAAGTGTTCCTGAGCCCACGTGGTAATATCCTTTACAGAATGATGTCGGTTTTTAATGCAGTGCCGCCTGAGGCATCGAAGGTCATGGGCATTCAGTGTTGGTTTTCAGCCTTGCTGCTTACGTGCAGAGATTTCTCCGGATTCTCTGAATCTTGTGATGATATTATGGACTGTAGATGATGAAATCCCTAAATTCCTTGCAATTGTATGTTGAGAAACGTTGTTCTTAAACTGTTGGACTATTTCTTCACGCAGTTGTTCACAAAGTGGTGAACCTCACCCCATCCTTGCTTGTGAACGACTGAGCCTTTCGGGGATGCTCCTTTTATACCCAATCATGACACTCACCTTTTTCCAATTAACCTGTTCACCTGTGGAATGCTCCAAACAGGTGTGTTTTGAGCATTCCTCAACTTTCCCAGTCTTTTGTTGCCCCTGTCCCAGCTTCTTTGGAACGTGTTGCAGGCATCAAATTCAAAATGAGTGAATATTTGTAAAAAACAATAAAGTTTATCAGTTTGAACATTAAATATCTTGTCTTTGTAGTGTATTCAATTGAATATAGGTCGAAAAGGATTTGCAAATCATTGTATTCTGTTTTTATTCACGTTTTACACAACGTCCCAACTTCATTGGAATTGGGGTTTGTATTTGAAGTCTTTTCATACCGTTGTTTTACTTTTACTTTTACCACTTTATTGATCCCCTTGGGGAAATTCTTCCTCTGCATTTAATCCATCCTAGCTGTGTAGCTAGGAGCAGTGGGCAGCCGCCGTGCAGTGCCCGGGGAAAAGCTTTTTATTGCTTTTGAATGAATAAAAGTTAATCAGCAGAGCAGCCATTCGCCTTCATTCATTTTATATCATGAAAACCACGATGGGTAAACACATTTGAAGACTTTTAATAAGAGCTTTGAAATTATGATAGCCTGATCGCTGCCATTTTCTGTCAGACTTGGTCACAATCGTGCAAGGGTCCGCCTAGGAGGCTGTGCATGCACAGTCTGACAGGCAAAACATTTTTATTAGGTAGAATGTTTTTAGCTTGAGCGCTGCATATTAACATCTTTTTCCATATTTCGTATTCAATCACCTTGGGTACTGCACAAAAGTCCTATAATGGCAGGAAAAACACTTTTTTTTTCTTGTCCATGGGTGCGGGTATTTCTCTTTTCCCGTAGGCCAAAAAAGGGGTGGTTTGTCGACAAGTCCAAACACCGGAGAAAGGGATATAGCGCCAGGCAGAGATCTGCTTTCTATTCAGAGCACTCCTCTAGTTTTTAACTAGAGGAGTTACAAGTCTAGACACAAACACACACAAAATCCCATTAGCCTACTCACATTACTCTCAGATCTTCGTATTAAAGAATTCCACTTTCTTTGCAGCCTGGGTCTCATTTTCCTAGTTTTTGCCATCATACATTTCAGTTATGGTATAATTTATTCCCTGGAATCATTTTCAAGATCTTGGATGTGGGACCAACACTTGACAAAGCTTCACAACAGTGTCTTATGGGGCCATAAAGAACAACCTGTCCTTTCAATAAATAAATGAATAAATGAATGGATAAATAAATAATGATAATGGTTTCCCATTATCTATGACTTCTCACTTGTAGTAGTAGTTGATGGTTACTTCTACCAATACTAAGTAAGATGGTCATTCCTGTAAGATGAACTGGGAAATAGCTCAGCAATGCAATTGTTGTTATTTGATTATAATGGGCATTTTGAGTAATAATATTCATCTCTAATTTTCTTCCAAATATATGGTTTAAATAATTCGGTTAAATCAGACTTGGTATTATTCAAAACAATTTAAACAAGAACATTTGAACTTTTTTTTTTTTAGATTACTGTGATATTTTGCTCAAAGTAAAGGCTTCCGTGTGTTCATGGCATGGTGGAATTTTTATTCTATTTTTTTAATGATTAATGCTTTTCAACATAGGTTCCCCATCCACAGGGTTAGTGGTTGTGTCAGGAAGGGCATCCGATGTAAAATGTTGCAAATCAGTATGCGGATTGACAAGATTGGTCAAGGCCCGGGTTAACAACGGCCACCATTGGTGCTGTGCCCTCACAGGGTACCGATGGAAACTATAAAATCTGCTGTGGCGACCCCTGAAAAACAGGGAATAAGCTGAAAGAAGAAGAAGGAAGAATGGTTTTCAAATATGTTTACCCTAGAAGAATCTGTCTTTGCTATGTGGTTGAGGTTGGTGCGTAAGCCTTCAAGGTCAGAGTTTCATCATGTTGCAAAACCAAATTTCATAATTTTTCAAAAGATCCACATAATCAACATTAATGAGGATAAGTGCAGGTTTTCGGGTTTCAAACAGTTTTCTCTCTGAATTCAGTCCTCTCATCCCTGTCTCATCCCGCTCATCCATCCATCCATTATCCGAACTGCTTATCCTGCTCTCAGAGCTGCAAGGATGCTGGAGCCTATCCCAGCAGTCATTAGGCAGCAGCCGGGGAGACACCCTGGACAGGTCACCAGGCCATCACAGAACCGACACACACACTCACATTCACACCTAAGGACAATTTAGTATGGCCGATTCACCTGACCTACATGTCTTTGGACTGTGGGAGGAAACCGGAGCACCCAGAAGAAACCCACACAGCCATGGGGAGAACATGCAAACTCCACACAGAGGACGACCTCAAAGGTTGGACTACCTCGGGGCTCGAACCCAGGACCTTCTTGCTGTGAGGTGACCGTGCTAACCACTGCGCCACTGTGCCACCCTGTACGTATTCCAGTAGCTGCTAAATTGTTGAAGTTGGCTGTTTTTCCCTGTCAGTTGTTTAATCATCTGGACCATGCTTACCAATTTAGTAACTGTAAGACTTCATCTTATTGAACTGAAGCATGTTGTTACAGCTAAAACTATTGAGTTGGAGACGATTTCTTTTGACAAGAGTGGCAGCACCCCCAAATTTCATTTCTAGTAATTTGCATAGCCCGTCAATTTAATAAAAAATGTACTATTTGTGAGCTTGTAACTTCCCCTCCTCTTTGTGGGTGTGTACTGTGCAATGATACATTTGTTCGTCATATGGATTTCTGAGGTACCATTTAAAAATTACGAAAAGAGATGCCTCTTGTGCCTGAGATGAGTTGTGTGGGTTTCCCTAAGGTTTCACATTAAGCAATGGACAAAATGTAGGTCGTATAGCATTATCAATAATATCTTGTATAGGCCTATTTTAGTCAACATTTTTTTTCAAAATAAGCTAGAAACGGGTACATACTTTGGTTAACAGTTGTTAGATAGATATAAATGATCGAATATATTTATTTTAACATAAAAAACATTATCTAGTCATTTTGTATGTGTGTGCCACTAGCTGTTTCAGCCCCCCTAAATGAAAATGTCTTCCAGTGTCCTTGCACTGGTGAGTAAAATGATACCATAACTGATATGCATGATGGCAAAAACTATGAAAGTAAGATCCGGGTTGTAAAAAAACCAACAAAAACAAAAAACGGTTGTGGTTAGTGCAGTTGCCTCACAGCAAGAAGGTCCTGGGTTCGAGCCCTGGGGTAGTCCAACCTTGGTGGGTCGTCCTCTGTGTGGAGTTTGCATGTTCTCCCCATGTCTGCGTGGGTTTCCTCCGGGGGCCCCGTTTCCTCCCACAGTCAAAAGACATGTAGGTCAGGTGAACTGGCCGTACTAGATTGTCCCTAGGTGCATGTGTGTGTGTTGGCTCTGATGGCCTGGCGGCCTGTCCAGGGTGTCTCCCCACCTGCCACCCAAGTCACCCAATGACTGCTGGAATAGGCCCCAGCGACCCTGAGAGCAGGATAAGCGGTTCAGATAATGGATGGATGGATGGACATTACAGCCATGAGAGACAAGAAGATTTGTTTGTTTTTTTCCTTGTTGTCAGGACTCTGCAGTAATGAGATCTTGGGAGTATCAGACAATACAATATCCAGAAACTCAAGTCTTAAAAGCCACACTGAAATGAAAAACGTAACTGCTGTTTTTATCGCTTGTAATCAGACCTAATCTGTGATGTCCCACCATTGAATGGCTCTCTGAACAATAGAGGAATATGGGAGGTGTAAACAGTGACTTCGGCAGCACCTATTTAGGTCAGGGTACACTTGTTTTTACAATGAGTGAAGGTTTATTACTATCATGTAAAGGTTCACTTTGATGTTACCACAGAAAAACAGCATTGTAATCAACCAAAGTTATTCATTCCTTGTCAGCAAAGCAGCTCCAGGCTGAAAATCACTAAGACATGAAAGATCAGAGTCGTCTTGGTACTTACGTTCCTACCTTTAGGGGGATGCTGTTCCTGTTCACAAATTATGAACTGACTGTCTTAGACTATAAAAAAAGGCATACGTGCATTTTTTTTTCAAAACAATTGTATTAAAAAAACACAACATGTTTACTGCTCGCTGAGGACTGTTGAGCTATATAAGATGTATAACATTTAATTGTTAACCATGTTAAGAGCCACTAAAATGGAATAAAATTTCATTGTCTTTCTTCTGGAAATGCAGTGGTCATGTGGTCATCATCCTCTGGTGGTACTAAAATATCCATGAGATGGATGGCCACACTGAAACCTGGCCTTTCAAGATAAGCAGGGATGGAGCATAAATAATAGATCATTAGCCATCAACATACCATTTCAGATGGAAGATCGCAGAGCGGCTATGCCACTGAAGTAGGTTTTAACATCACCTCCTCCCTGCTGCTCTCCAACTGGTCACTAGTAAATGGGGTATTAAGGGATCCTATTTTCCTTGGCACAGCACCGTTATTAGAGGAAGGTTTTGGTATATGAAAGAATTGTTACAAAGGAAGTCATACAACAAGCAGAGTTTCACAGTGGTGTATTCGTCTCTGATAAATTAACAACTTCTTGTAAATGTTTCCCATACCAGAAGTGGAAGAAAATGTTAAGAATGTGTATGGAGAAGGTCAGAAGGAGTTAATGTGTTTTTGTGGATTTAGAGAAAGCATATGACAGGGTGCCAAGAGAGGAGGTGTGGTATTGTATGAGGAAGTCGGGAGTGGCAGAGAAGTATGTAGGAGTGGTGCAGGATATGTATGAGGGAAGTGTGACAGTGGTGAGATGTGTGGTTGGAATGACAGATGGGTTCAAGGTGGAGGTGGGATTACATCAAGGATCGGCTCTGAGCCCTTTTTAGCTGGCAATGGTGATGGACAGGTTGACGAACAAGATCAGGCAGGCATCTCCGTGGACTATGATGTTCGTGGATGACATTGTGATCTGTAGTGAGAGTAAGGTTCAGGTTGAGGAGAGCCTGGAGATGTGGCGGTATGCACTGGAGAGAAGAGGAGTGAAAGTCAGTAGGAGCAAGACGGAATACATATGTGTGAATGAGAGGGAGGACAGCGGAATGGTGAGGATGCACGGAGTAGAGGTGGTGAAGGCATATGAATTTAAATACTTGTGGTCAGCTGTTCAAAGTAATGGGGGGTGCAGAAGCGAGGTGAAGAAGAGAGTGCAGGCAAGGTGGAGTGGGTGGAGAAATGTCAGGAGTGATTTGCGACAGAAGGGTACCAGCAAGAATGAAAGGGAGGATTTACAAGATGGTAGTAAGACCAGCTATGTTGTATGGCTTGGAGATGGTGGCACTGATGAAAAGACAGGAGGCAGAGCTGGAGGTGGCAGAGTTGAAGATGCTAAGATTTTTGTTGGGAGTGACAAAGAAGGACAGGATTAGGAACGAGTATATTAGAGGGACCGCTCAGGTTGGACAGTTTGGAGACAAAGCAAGAGAGGCGAGATTGAGATGGTTTGGGCATGCTGGGTATATTGGGAGAAGGATGCTGATTATGGAGCTGTGAGGCAAGAGGAGAAGAGGAAGGCCAAAGAGGAGCTTTATAGATGTGGTAAGGGAGGTTTGTGGTTGGTGTGACAGAGGAAGATGCAGAGCACAGGAAGAGATGATCCGCTATGGCAACCCCTAACTGGAGCAGCTGGAAGAAGAAGATAAATCAGAGAGGACAAGTAAATCTTAGTATTTATGAAACTCCAACCAACAAATGTTTGGTATTTTTACTTGATGAATAACTCAAACAATTACTACCAAAATTCATTTTGGTCAGTCAGCTAATCAATCAATCAACTAATAATTTCAGCACTAGTTGACTGAATTTACAGTTGCAGAAAAAGGGAGGATAACTAATGTAATAGTCATGTCAAGTCAGTTTTATTTGTATAGCCCAATATCACAAATTAAAAATTTGCCTCATTGGGCGTTACAGCAACACAACATCCTGTCCTTAGACCCTCACATCGGATAAGGAACAACTCCCTAAAAAAACCTTTTAACAGGGAGAAAAAATAGGAAGAAACCTCAGGGAGAGCAACAGAGGAGGGATTTCTCCCCCAAGATGGACAATGTGCAATGGATGTTGTGTTTACACAATTTACAGAATACAACAATTGAAAGAGGATAACAGAATTATAATGGAATTATAAAATATATGAAGAATATGATGAGGAGGATGTCAAGCAGTGTCCAGATGCCACCAGAACAGCCGAGGCCCCAAGCCACGCAACCATCATCACCGAGTAGAAAAAAAAAATTAAAAAAAGAGACTTTAGTCACACGTCTTGAGAGAAGGATATAACATTGAAACAAGATAACAAAATTATATGGCTTTATAAGATGTATAAAAAGAAAATGTGATGAGGGGAATGCCAAGCAGTGTCCAGGATTGAAAGAATACATTTCTTATAGTGTCCACCCTGACTGTCTAACACCAGCATTATTTAAGAAAAGGTACAGTGTCATGTGAAGCCCTTCTGTTATGGAGTCCAAGCAAGTAAGGATGTGGTGAATATGCATTTAGCGGACGTAGGTCATGGGTCCACTGGAAGCCTTGTAAAGCAGTATTTTTGTATTGTTTGCTATGGAAAGCTTGTGCTTTTTGTGCTCTCAATCCAGTGCAATGGACTGACTTCTTTTTAGAGCCTACACCATGTGCCCTCCACCACTTTGCAGAGTTTAAATAATTTCACCTGTTGGTGAAGCACATAACTTATCAATCTGATTTCTAGTTCCACCAATCAATAAGAATGAAGGAGGGGCAGGACCAGGGAGGAGACAGATGCAAAATCTTTTTTCTTTTTCCCATGGTTGATGCTAGATCCAACAGAGTGTAGGCACGGAAGTAGACATGATTGGTTGTTGGTTAGGGTTAGGGTTAGGGTTTAAACTCTTTTTGAATTTCCATTGTTAGCAAGTGTTAACATTAGCTATCGTTACAGTACAATCTGGCAATGTTAAGGTCAGTTGTAAGCTAGCTAGCTAAATGTTTCAGTGTGCATTGCTTGTTTCAAGTCAGCGCGCTTCGAGGTTCCGCGCTGTCTATTAGCTGATGCAACAGCCAATCACGGCTACTTCCGTGCCCTCCGTTGGATCTCGCATCAACCTTTTCCCATAGGCTCTGCTCTTTAGCCTTGCTTTTGGTTTACCCCTTCAGGAAAGCGTTTGTACTGAGCACTTTTTATTTAGCTCGACAGCCAATCATGCTGTGGGTCCAGATGGCTGCCTGTGTCTAAAAAGGGCAGCTCACCAGTCCTTCTGATCCCATTTCATCTTCAGCTTGACTAATTGTTGAAAAGCATAATGAGCAATTCACAAAAAGAGTAATAAATGGCCTTTTTCAGGGCCAGTGCTTCTGCTGAAGTGGTGTCCTAGATATCTGGTGGGCCATGATGGTCGAGTGTTTTGTTTGCCTGGGCAGTTTGCATGTCAAGAGGACCCAGTGCTGCCTTGCAAATAGCGTGATGGTCATTTTGGTCACTTCGACAAAGCAGTTCTATGATCACCTTTATCCAACATAATTTATTAGCTGAATGCTGAAATCATAGAGTAACAAGATCAGCCTGTTTTCATCCTTTCAATGGTTTTTAACCTGGAGTTGTCAGCAAACTCACTAAAATGGCTTTGGGTTTTGTTACTCTTTAAGCATTATAATCCACACATACACAAATCCAATACAAAATATAATATTAGTTAACATGAAAACAAATATGAAAGGGATAAAATTATACTATGGTGGAATTTTTACAACCTCATCTGTCACAGTGACGAATTATGATTGATTATAGCGCAACCCCTGGTGGCGCTGGTTCATCAGATGAGTTGGCTGATGACTTTAATTGCCAGTGCTCTAACACCAAGGGAAACTTTGTTTGCCATTGTTTTCCGGCAGTCAACCCATACCCATTGATGGAGCAGTTTCTGACCCCACCCTGTCTGCCATTCATAATGGTTGAGGGTAGAACAGAGAAGCAACACTGGTGTCCTGCCCTTAGAGTGCAGTATAGCTATAGCCACCTAATGAATTCAGCATGGACCTCGGATGAGTGACCCCCAACTGCAGAAAAAGCTGCATCAACTATTAACTAACAGGTCAAATTGCTGTATTGTCCAGTCTTCTACTGCAGCAAACAGCATTCCTCAACTGAGCTCCTACCTGTCAGTGATGTTGGTTGGGGTGGAAGCAATCATGCCCAAGGAGGTGGAGAAGGTTGGCAAGACAGCAACTGCCATATTTAACCATAAACATGTTATAGTAGTTCTTTCAGGGAGGATTATGGCTTGGTCCACAAACAGTGAAGCAGATATCTGTGTGGATTTCAAGTAAAACCACTCTGCTCTACCACCATGTGTGGCATTATCTGAGAGTGACAAAAGGAGCATCATTCATGGCCAGATATCTTCTGAGGGGGTTTATTTGGTCCTAAACTCTGAGATCACAGAGTTTTCCCAGCAAGGAGATGAGAAAAGGAGCTAGTCATGTACAGGGGTGTGCTGTCTTGGCAGCTTCACCTCCAATCCAGCAAATCCTGGGGCCAAATTTTGCTAGTGGAAGATGGCCCCCACTCAAATACAAGGTGTCTAATTCCAATTAATATTTCACCTATTGGTAACTCTAAAATTCTGGCTATTTCTGATCACTTCGACAAGATGCTTAAATTTGGTTTCATAAATATCAGATCACTGTCTACCAAAGCCTTACTAATTAATAAATGATCTGATTCTTGAACATATTTTTGATATGATTGGGTTATGTGAAACATGGCTGAAACCAAATCTTTTCCTTCCCTTAAATGATGCTTCCCCACCTGACTATACATATGCCCATGTAGCTCCGGAAAATAAACAAGGTGGGAGAGTTGCCTTAACATGAAGTCTATTTTCAATTTAACTTCTAAACTTGACTCTAAATTCCAATCTTTTAAGGCTCTTAATCTAAGTCTGTCTCCCCCAGCCAGAAACATAATGCTCAGTCCACATTGTGATACTCTATCAACCTCTTGGCTCTATTATTTCTTGAAGAACTTGGAGACTTTGTTTCAGGTCTTGTTACTCATTCTGATGAGATTCTAATTCTTGGTGATTTCAATATTCATCTGAATAAGCCTGGTGATCCTCAAAGTAAAGTGTTTCTGGCGCTTGTTGATACCATTGGGTTCGCTCAGTTTGTTCAGCAGTTGACTCATTGCAGTAGTAACACCCTTGATTTGGTTTTATCTAAAGGGATAGCGGTTTCTGATCTGAATGTCTTGCCAACCACATCTGCTGTGTCAGATCATTTTCTCGTTAAATTTAAAGAATCATTGGCCTGTCCAGTTAATGTTGGCACAGATGTAGTGCCACTCACCACATTGGTCCCTCTACTGTAGCTGCATTTGGCCAGCAGCTGCCTGAAGCCTTGGCTCCTTTCACTGTAGTGACTGACTCTGTTGAAAATTTCACTAGTGACTTAAATGTGGCCCTCTCTAGTCTCCTTGATTTAGTTGCACCTCTCACTACCAGAGCTAAGCGACTAAAGAGGTCCAAACCCTGGTTTAACGATGAGACATGTGCTCTTAAGCGGGCCTGCAGGAGACTGGAATGTAAATGGCAAAAATCATAATTATAACTTTTATACCTATCTTGACATGAGTGTTTATTAAATTACAAGCATGCTTTAGCTGCTGCGAAAGCAGTGTATCTCTCTCACTTAATCAATATTAATAAGCATAAGCCCAGATTTTTGACACTGCAGCTAAATTAAATAAAGCAGCTGTCTATTAACTGCTCACCATTCATGACCCATACGTTTCTATACTATTTTCTGCAATAAGGTTAATGAGATCATAAACAAAATTATGTCTTCAACTCCAGCTACCCCTGCAGATCCTGTCTTACCAAATCCATAGCTATATAATGAGCCATAGATAGTCCCTGTTATTACAGCCCCTGTTATTATCTCTCTTGATACTTTGACTAAGCTCTTGTCAGCTTCTAAACCAACTACTTACCTACTTGACCCTTTACCAGCAAAACTTTTTAAAGACTAGTGGCCTTTCCTGGGATCTGCAATGCTAGACATTGTTAATTTATCACTTACTACTGGGACTGCTCCCAGCAGTATTAAGACAGCTGTGGTCAAACCTCTACTTAACTCAGCTCAACTCAAAACTTTATTGCAGATAGACTCAGGTTCCATAACAGACAAAGACAATGTAAAAAAATAAAAAATAAAATAAAGCCATAAAAGATAAGAACCATTGGTAAAAGATAAACCCAAGACAATACATAAAGTAAACACAATAAAGTAACATAAAAGGAACAAATCAGTGTTTTACAAGGAGGCAGCTATACCAATGGTCCTACTGCCAGGATTGGTAGCTTGTGGCACTGAATCTTATATTTGTTAAACTCATGATGATTACATTATCAGACTCACTGAGCCGGCAAATAAATTTATACATGAAATTTTTTAGAACAGCCTGAAAAGTATTGACTCATGCAGCCACAAACATTTCACTTGCACTACACCATCTAGGTGTTTTTAGTTGTATTCTCGTAGCATCATTATAAGCTAATTGAAGTCTTTGTAAGCTTGCTTTTTTTGTAGTTTGACCACAGGTGTGCAGTATAAAGTGGTGTACAAAATGTTCTGAACAGAGACATCGTCACACTAACTGAACACATACCAAACTTGCGTGAGAGAGTGTTTGCTTGTGCATACATCATGCAGCATTGCCTATAAATGTCATCATCATCTGTCATTTCATCAGTAATATAATGTCCAGGATATTTCACCTTATTACATACCCCAAGATTATTATCAGACAATTTAAAATCAGGAAATTTTAGATAATTGTCCTCTTTGGTTCTGCAGATCAGGACAACACTCTTACTAGCATTGTATGTGATATCATGCTCCACACCACACACAGAACATATATTAAGGAGCTGCTGGAGACGGTCATTCGCATACATAATATGGTTCACCAAGGTTTACCAATCATGCACCCAGTGTTACAGACTTTCAACTGCTTGGACAAATCATCAATATATACATTGTAGAGAACTGGAGACAGAATTTCCCCTTGTCTGACACCATTGCAAACCCAAAATGGGGCTGAAACACTATTACCCCATTTCACTTGCATAGTCTGGTGGGCATACCAGTAAGCCAGAATTCGCACAATGTATTTAGGCACCCCTCTTTAACTCAATTTAACAAACTTTATATGATTAACATGATGAAAAGCTTTGGAAGCATCAGTAAAACACACAAGAACCTTTGAGTTATCTAGAATGCATACTTTACCAGCTTTGTCCTAAATGACTGGCACTAACAGAACAGACAGCATCGATTCTGGTAACAAGCCATGGACCATAAAGCCAGTAAAACAAATAGCAACGAGAGGAGCTATCCTCGAACTGGCATATTTAAGGTGTTCAGCAGTAACATGAACTAAATCACTTGCTTTGTTAATAGAAAACTTGTTTGTAGCTTGGTACACCTCATGGGACATGATCACCATTGAATCATCACTCTCAATATTGCCCACCTCATACTTAAGAAACCGCACCTCAATCCAGGGTCTCTAAATGGCTATCGAGCAGTCTCCAGTCTTCCATTCTTTTCTAAAGTGCTAGAGAGAGTTGTGTATCATCAACTGTTTTTTTGACCCATACAGAAGAAAACTATACAAACCTTTTCAATCAGCTTCCGGGGCCTGTCACTCCACTGGAACTGCTCTGACCAGAGTGGTGAATGATCTTCTACTAGCTATGGACTCTGATTCCACCTCTGTGCTTCTACTACTGGACCTCAGTGCAGCCTTTGACACCACTTATCACTGTATACTATTAGACAGAAAAAATTGTAATTTTGGTTTCTCTGTCTTAACTCTCTCTTGGCTTAAGGCCCACTTATCTGGAAGAAAACGTTATAATATTACATCAAAATTCTCAGACATTAAATGTGGTGTACCTCAGGGCTCGGTTCTTGGCCCTCTACTTTTGTCTCTTTATAGTTTGCGTCTCGGCCAAATTATACGCAGTCATAGAATAAATTTCCATTGCTATGTGGATGAAACTCAGCTGTATGTGCCTATAAGGGCTGATGATCATACTCAAATGACTAATTTAGAGGCCTGCTTGGCTGAAGTGAAAATTTGATCACTTAATTTCATGTTTTTAAACTCCGATAAAACTGAGATGCTGGTCATTGGCCCTGCTAAACATTGACACCAATTTGATCAAGAAACAATAACAATTGACAACTCTGAGATTTCACGAAGTGTGGCAGCCAAAAATCTTGGTGTTAAGTTTGATACCAGCCTTACCTTTGATAAGCATAGTAAAGAAATCATCAAGACTGCCATTTTTCCCTTTGGTAACATAGCTAAAATTGGAATTTTCCTGTCCATGGCTGATACAGAGACTCTAATACATGCATTTGTTTCATCCAGACTTGGTTACTGTAATGTTCTGTTTTCAGGTCTGCCACATGCTAGTACTAAAAGTCTTCATATGGGTAAACATGCTGCAGCTAGAATCTTACCTAAAACTAGAAAATTTGACCATATTGCACCAATTATTGCCTCCCTTCATTGGCTTCCTATCCATTGTTAGATCAGACTGACTTTCAAGGTGCTTCTGCTGACTAAATGGGCTTGCCCCATCATACCTGTTTGATATCCTTAAACCGTACAATCTATCTCGAGCTCTCTGTTCTCAAAATACAGGGCTCCCGTGTGTACCCAAAGTTAAAAAGAAGTCAGCTGGTGGCAGGGCCTTTGCCTATCAAGCCCTGTTCTTGTGGAATAACCTGCCTTCTGTCGTCAGACAATCAGAGTCTGTTGAGTCATTTAAATCCAAACTTAAAACTCATCTTTTTGCCTTAACCTACAGTTGGCTGCCTTTAAATTGAGAACTTCACGACCTGTACTGCATGGCAGGTCAGTTTCTGTCTCAATTAATTTACCAAGCACTGTTCTGCCGATGACATAGAATTTAGATTATTGATTATTGCAAACTATTCTCTTCTCTCACATGTCTTTTTTCTCTCTCTCTGAATGATTTCTTCTCATTTCTCTTCTTCTGTGTATGCCAATGGTCTAATGTGAGTTTCCCCTGTGTGCAAGTGTAGTCTGTCCTCCTCCCAGGTCTCCATGGTGATAGTGATCACCACCTGGACACTCCTTGTCATCACCCACATCACTTTATATATATAGTATATATATATATATATAATAAATCCATGTAATTTTGTTATCATGTTTCAGTGTTATGTCTTTGTCTTACTCCGATGTGTGACTAATGTTTTTTCTTGTCTCCTCTCATGCGTGTGGGAATGGTGTGATGTGAGTCATTCTTTTGTGCATGTGTAGTCTGTCTTTCTGTCAGGTTTACATGGTGATGGTGGTTGCATGGCTTAGGTACTAGGCTGTTCCAGTGGCATCTGGACACTGCTTGGCATCCTCCTCATCATATTCTTCATGTATCTTGTAATTCCATTATAATTCTGTTATCCTCTCTCAATGTTGTATTCTGTAAATTATGTACACACAACATCCATTGCACATTGTCTATCTTGGGAGAGAGAGAACCCTCCTCTGTTGCTCTCCCTGAGGTTTCCTCCTATTTTTTCTCCCTGTTAAAAGTTTTTTCTAGGGAGTTGTTCCTTATCCGATGTGAGGGTCTAAGGACAGGATGTTGTGTTGCTGTAAATCCCACTGAGACAAATTTGTAATTTGTGATATTGGGCTATACAAATAAAATTGACTTGACTTGGTTTGATAAGCATAGTTGAAGCTCTCTAGCCCAGCTGTCTTCCCAGGTCTCGTTGAAGACTTTTGGGGAGAAGAATGATGGATGAGGGGGCCTTTTATAGGGCTAGCCACTTGTCATGGCCCATGGCATGATTGGCTGTTGACAGGAAAGCGTTTACTATGATGTATGAAATATACATTATGGAAAGGTTGTAATTTTTCTTCAAAGTCAAAAAAGAAAAAAAATTGGTCAGATTTTAGCTGATTTGCAAGAATAAATGAGTGAGAATGTAAAAAAAAAAAGAAGAAAAAAAGCTTTTACTATGAACGCTGGTGGTCAGAGTAAACTAATAATGAAAGTAGAGGGCTTCACCTTTGCTCATACAACATGAGTTAACTATAATTAAAGCAGAAAGTAGAAACTAAATCAATGAACAAAAATGATTTAGTAAATAGTGTTGAAAACAGAAAACCCTTTTCACTATACATTTTATATGTTTATGACAATATTGATAAAGAGAAACCAGGAGGAACTGTTATTTTGTTGTGAAACTTAACTCATTGTCTAGCGACAACTATCTATGTATCAACTATAAGTATCTCTTCCCAGCTCTCAGAACCTGGTTTTCAAATGGCACTATCCAAGTGGTTACCTCCAGCGATAACATTCATGTCTTTGAAAGAGGTCTTTGATGGATACACTGCCTTATTCTATATATGTTCAGTAGGCATGGAACTTCTTAAAAGCATATTTCACTGAAGAGATGAGTTGCTCATAGAAGGAGGAAAAGTGGGATGATCCATCTCAAGGGGATTTGCAGGGGGCGGAAGATTGAGTTGTTCATTTTTAAGTTGTACTTGAAATTGTTAAATATTTTGTGTAATTTCTTTGTTTCCATATTCAAGCCTCCCAAGTCTTGCTGGATACATTTTAACTCTACAATCCACAGTCTTTTTTTTTTTTTTTTAAGAATTACGAGTTTTCAGAACAGGACACTAAAAGTGACTAAAAGTTGCCCTTAATCCTTCTGCTGAAAATGCAGGGAGATGTAAGGACCGTCAGCATGACTGCTCATCAGGGCGGACAGTGACAGTGTCAGGCATATGTGGGAGTTCCAGCAAAAGCTTTGAATTCAGACATGAAAGAGCCAAGCTGATGTAAGGGGCACTGAAGCAGAGATTGCTTGATCTTATAACTAATGCACATTTTATTCAATTATAATGTTCCTGTGACTTATCCACCCCTTTGGTTGGATTGCAGGAGGAAATAAATGTGGAGATGTGGATGTGGAGTGAAATAACCCGGACTGCCTGCTACACCACTGCCCACAACACATATTGCGCCATTCCCCATGCTGTGCTGGGAAACTCTGGCCATGTCTTGGTTCACTTGATTCCCGCCTACAGGCAGAAAGTTAAAGAAAGACTGATATACCCCTTCTGAACACATTTTTTTAACATTGGGAGTTTGAATCATAACTGAAAATAGGCATGGTTTTATGAATTCAAAACTATTGGCTACTGTCTTCCTGGGTGGGTGGGGCTTGGTAATGCTCGTCACTCGTCAGATAGCAAGAGCGAGAGGGAGATCCTCTGCGAGGATTACAGTTTCGAGGAGGAGGATTCGGTGATACAAATAACTGTTAGATAGATGATAGATATTTAGATAAATAGATAGATAGACAGATAGACAGATAGCAATATGTCATACCAAGATAGATAATAAAGTCTCAGCAAAATAGCACAAACTCGAGCCAAGTAGCTAGTGGGGGGAGGGGGGTGAAAGAACGGCTTCTCCGTGGTTTTATAGCATCTCGCTACAGACACACCCTATATGCAAATTGACTGGTGTCTACGTATCCACCAGCACAATTTGTCATTGGACACCGTCAATCACAGATCTCTCTTGAGTGGCCACAGACGCGCTGTTTTGGCCACTGAATTTTGCCATTGTCACATTCCAACTCGGAACATAGCCTATCAATAGGACTTTTCAGATTTTGATGTCAGTATCACTTTAAGCTGTCTTAATCTGTTGAGAGGAAAAATAAGAAGTGGAGCAACAAAGCAGCGCAGGATCTGTGTGTGTGCCTGGGCAGCACAGAATGGGAGATGTTCAAGGTGGCCACCGACACTCTGGACAAGTACACAGAGGCTGTGATGTCATACATCAGCTTCTGTGAAGACCGCTGTATACCAACATACACCAGGGTGTGTTATAACAATGAGAGCCCTGGTTCACAGCCAAACTCAGATGGCTTCATTTGGAAAAAGAGGAGGCATTTAGGAGCAGTGACAATGAAGGGGGTGGCACAGTGGTGCAGTGGTTAGCGCGGTCGCCTCACAGCAAGAAAATCCTGGGTTCTAGCCCTGGGGTAGTCCAACCTTGGGGGTCATCCTGGGTCGTCCTCTGTGTGGAGTTTGCATTTTCTCCCCATGTCTGCGTGGGTTTCCTCTGGGGGCTCTGGTTTTCTTCCACAGTCCAAAGACATGTAGGTCAGGTGAATCGGCCATAGTAAATTGCCCCTAGGTATGAATGTGTGTGTGTGTGTGTGTGTTGGCCCTGTGTGATGGCCTGGCGGCCTGTCCAGGGTGTCTCCCCGCCTGCTGCCCAATGACTGCTGGGATAGGCTCCAGCATCCTTGCAACCCTGAGAGCAGGATAAGCGGTTCGGATAATGGATGGATGGATGGGCAAGGAAGGGATTAAAGTGGAAAAATACACATTTGGTAAGGGAGTAAAGGAGGCCAAACGGATATATTCAAAGATAGAACAGCACTTCTTAGTCAATGATTCTGCCTCAGTCTGGAAAGGACTGAAAAAGATCAACTACAAAACCAAACCTTACCCCATGCTGAATGACTCCAGACTTGCTAATGAGCTGGTTCTACTGTATATTCGAAAGACAAAGGCCATGTTTACACGTGGCATTAACATGCATCTTGGGTGATCTGATCACAAGTGGGCAGCTCTAAGGGCAGGTGCGAATCCACCCAGGATGCATTGAGATCCAATTGCTCAGACCACATTTGGAGCTGGTTTGGGCCGCGTATGGCTACATTCTTTCAGAAATGTGTACGCGAATGTGTCCTGGGCCACATTGAGGGACTGCCTACTCAGATGTAACCAAGTGAAAGTATACTTAATTGTACAAGTGTACTTCTTTCGGCTCGGCTTCTTCCCTGTTTCTCAGGGGTCACCACAGTGGATTTTTGCCCTCCATAGCTTTCTGTCTGACGCATCCCACTCCCGCAGTCAAACCCTGCTCATGTTCTCCTCTATCTGGTCCCTCCATTTTTTCCTTGGTCTTCCTCTTTTTCTTTTGCCAGGTATTTCCAGGTCCAATACCTTCTTTCCTATATAGCCTATGCCTCTATGTACATGTCCAAACCATCTCAATCTTGTATCTCTCAACTTCTCATCCATTCCACTGATCTTGAACGTAGCTCTCACTTCTTCCTTTCTCTTCCAGTCTTTTCTAGCCACTCCCAAGGACCAATGCAGCATGTTAATCTCTGCTACCTGTAATGTAGATTCTAGCCTCTCTGTTGTCACTGCTTCCATACCATAGAGCATGGCAGGCCTAACCATTGATTTGTATACCTTGCCCTTTACCCTTGATGGCATTCTCTTTCACAAAGTATTCCAGCTACCTTTCTCCTCAAATTCCACCCCGATTATGTCCTTTCCTTGACTTCCTTCTTACCACCCCCTTCTGTCTGTATTGCCAATCCTAAATACTTGAATATGTTGACTTCTGGGACATCTTCTCCGCCTAAGGTCAATCGTGGACTTTCTACTTGCTCATTTATACACAGGTACTCAGTCTTTGTTCCGCTGATCTTTAGTCCTCTAATCTCTAGCACTTCTCTCCAATATTCAGAATTGCTCTCCAACCTTTCCTTGTCCTCATTTGCTAGCATGATGTTATCAGCAAGCATCTTGCTCCATGTTGGCTCTTTCTTAAGATATTCTGTGAGGCTGTCCATCAGTATCACAAACAGGAAAGGGCTCAACACTGATCCTTGATGCAGTCCTACCTTTACCTCAAACTCGCTTGTTGTTCCCACTGCACATTGAGCTACAGTCTTACAGTCCCCCTGTACATGTACAATATTCAGCTACTCCCTGCCTGCTTCCCTTTGTCCGTCTGCTGTTATATCCCAGTCTAGTGACAATCTATCTCCCAACAGCTCTCTTACCTTCATCCTAAAGCTTTCTCTACAAGGTTCCTCGTTCAGCTTCCACCATTGAATCTTCCATACTGCTGGTCTTTGTACTCTTGAGTTTGCTTCTTGTCTTTATTTGACATATCATTGGTCTATGTTGTTTTGTTACACACTTGCTTGGTATTACACTTGGCAGTTTACAGCTTCCCTCAAGTGCCGTTTTCTGTAAAAAATATAGTCTATCCGTGTAGTTCTGCCTCCACTCTTGTAGGTTGCTGTCTGATGTTCCCTCTTTTTGAAATGTATTAACAATAGCCATATCATTCCTTGTAGCAAAATCAATTATCGACCCTGTACCTCCATTTCTCATTCCAAACCCAAATTTTCCTATGACATCCTCATCGCCACCATTTCCGTCTCCCACATGTCCATTCAAGTCTGCTCCAATAAAAATTCTTTCATCCCCTGGTATGCCTGCCATTACATTGTCCAATTGTTCCTGAAATTCACCTTTTCTTCCTCATTGCAACCCACCTATGGTGTGTACGAACTTATATTTGCCAGATGTCCATACAAATCCAACCTCATCCAAATAAGCCCATCCGATTCCCTCTTTACTTCTGAATCTCTGTTGTAGCTCTCTGTCTAGGATTATTCCCACACCATTCCTTTTACTATTTGTCCCATGGTAGTATATCTCATCATCTCCAATCTCTCTTGCTTGCTTCCTTTCCACTTTGTCTCCTGAACACACATCACTTGTACTCTTCTGTTCATCATGTCTGCTATTTCTCTCCCTCTGTTTGTCATTGTCCCAGCATTAAGTGTGGCTATTCTGAAGTCTTAATTCTTCAGTTGTGTCTTCTCTCTTTCCTGTCTTGCTTGTACCCCTCTTCTCCTCCGTCTTTTCCTACATTCCCCAACAGGCACATAGTTTCTATTAGTACCCTGTGAGGGCACAGTACCATTGGCAGTCGTTTTTAACCTGGGCCTTGGCTGATCCGGTATGTAATTCCTGGTCTTATCGATTCGCATAATGATTACAAGTGCACTATAAGTATATATAATGTATGTTCCAAGAGCAGTTGTACTATTTATGCACTTACTTAAAATGCATACTTAATACTGATGTAATAAAATGTATTTTTTAAATATATGATTATCTCACACTCAATTGTAATAATACTGTATTATACTTTCACAAGTATATTTTTTTATTATATCAAAGCCAGTGTATTGCAAATTTAATGCTTAAGTTAAATTTGTCTGAAAAAACTTACAATATACTTGTATGACTTATACTGTAAATTCTTACAAAATTAAGATATGCTTAATCTTAAATCCCCTCATCCATCCCTTCATCACCTCCCGTCTGGATTATTGCAATAGAGTCCTGTCTGGGGTACCTAGCAAAGCCCTAGACAGGCTTCATTCAGTACGTGCAGAATTCAGCTGGCAGGATGCTCACCCACACCAAGCCCTGGCAACACATCACTCCCACCCTTGTCCACCTTCACTGGCTCCTGGTCAAATCCCGCATTTCTTATAAAATCCTGTTCCTCGCCTATAAATCCCTCTATGCCCATACCCCCCAGTACCTATCAGACCTCGTTAACAAGCCTAAAAGTGGGAGACTGATATGTTCTATGGAAGAAGTGGAGAATAGTGTGGCTGCAGCACATGGTGAACCCAGCAGAGACATTTCACTGAGAGACTGTCCTTTCCAGCTGCAAACACTCATGCCACACACCCCTTTCAACATGACAGACTTCACTCTTGATGAAGTAAGGGCAGTAGTGGAAAAAGCTCGAGCAGGATCTTTTCCAGGACCATCAGGCACCACTTACAAGGTCTACAAAACCTGCCCACAGCTACTGAAGAGGCTATTGAACCTTTTGCTCACTCTGGATGAAAAAGTAGGAACCCTGGCTCTGAACACTCACTGAGGGTTGCTTTGTCCCTAATGAACTGAACTCATTAGGACTTGACCAGTTTCAAGAGAGCTCCCTGCTAGATGTTGAAGGGAAAATATTTTGGGCCATTGTTGCTGAAAGACTTAAGATCTTATCTACTCACCATTGAGTACATTGACACGAGTGTCCAGAAAGGAGGAATCCTGGAGTACTCAGGATGTCTGGAGCATACATCAGTGATCAGCCAGGTCATCAAGCAGGCAAAGAGCAACAACAACACACTAAATGCATTGGAGTGCTACCAAATACCATCAGAAGTAGTCAAACTCATGATGTCACACAAGGATTTGCTGAAGATGAGGTTCACTGTTGGTAATTTCACCACCAAATGGCAGAGGCTTGAGAAGGGCAACATGGCAGGATGCACAATATCGGTGGAGCTGTTTGTCACTGCCATGAACCTACTACTAAAAGCAGCAATGTAGAGTGCAAAAGTGGATGACGGAATAAGACATCCGGCCAGCAGAGCATTCATGGATGATATAACTGTGATGTCTCCATCGATCCAATGAACACGGTGGATCGTAAGCTTGCTGGAGAAGATGGCTACATGGTCACAGATGCAATTCAACCCAGGAAAATTTCCTCAAAATGGAAAGCTGACAAAAAGCATCTTCAATATTCAAGAGGTGAGATTCCAACACAGCTAAAGCTACTCACTCTTGCCATGCTTTTAAGACAGAAGATCAACTCTATGTGCACTCCTTCAGGGAGACCTTGACATTAAGGATCTCTACCAAAGTCAATGGAAGCAAGTCCAGAACCTTGCTGATTCTTTCTGGAGACGATGGTGTCAAGAGTACCTTGCAAAACTACAGCCAAGAAGGAAATGTTAAGCAGACCAATCGAACCTGAAAATTGGAGATGTTGTCCTCCTGAAGGTCAGCCAGGCCAAAAGGGTTGAATGGCTTACAGGACTTATAGTAAATACCGTTCCACGTCAAGCCAACAGGGTCCATAAAGTGGAGGTAAGGGTGGTTAAAGGGGGCTCCCCCAGGGTGTATTCAAAACCCACCTCAGAATGTGTGCTACTCCTTAAAGGGGCATAGTGGTATAGTTAAGTTATATAACAGGTGGAGAGTGTGCTGCCACTTTAAGAGAGTTGGCATAATGTTGACTGTGTAATGCTGTTTGTCTTATGTGGACTCACCATAGTTTAATTTGTACTGAAAAGCCTTTGGAGCACAGCTATAGTTTTTCCCCTTCTCATTCATTTTTTTTCTCTCCTTAACCCTAAAGGACTCATATATTTTCAAAGTCCCTCTGATAAACATCTTAAACTGACAAGCTGTTTCCTGGATGTTTACTGATCCTGATTAGCTATCTGCCAAGCGCGCAATCAGGTCTACGTTCTAGTAAGGGCATGTATACGTATGTATGTGTATATATATATATACACTACCGTTCAAAAGTTTGGGATCACCCAAACAATTTTGTGTTTTCCATGAAAAGTCACACTTATTCACCACCATATGTTGTGAAATGAATAGAAAATAGAGTCAAGACATTGACAAGGTTAGAAATAATGATTTGTATTTGAAATAAGATTTTTTTTACATCAAACTTTGCTTTCGTCAAAGAATCCTCCATTTGCAGCAATTACAGCATTGCAGACCTTTGGCATTCTAGCTGTTAATTTGTTGAGGTAATCTGGAGAAATTGCACCCCACGCTTCCAGAAGCAGCTCCCACAAGTTGGATTGGTTGGATGGGCACTTCTTGCGTACCATACGGTCAAGCTGCTCCCACAACAGCTCAATGGGGTTCAGATCTGGTGACTGCGCTGGCCACTCCATTACCGATAGAATACCAGCTGCCTGCTTCTGCTCTAAATAGTTCTTGCACAATTTGGAGGTGTGTTTAGGGTCATTGTCCTGTTGTAGGATGAAATTGGCTCCAATCAAGCGCTGTCCACTGGGTATGGCATGACGTTGCAAAATGGAGTGATAGCCTTCCTTATTCAGAATCCCTTTTACCCTGTACAAATCTCCCACCTTACCAGCACCAAAGCAACCCCAGACCATCACATTACCTCCACCATGCTTAACAGATGGCGTCAGGCATTCTTCCAGCATCTTTTCATTTGTTCTGCGTCTCACAAACGTTCTTCTCTGTGATCCAAACACCTCAAACTTGGATTCATCCGTCCACAACACTTTTTTCCAGTCTTCCTCTGTCCAATGTCTGTGTTCTTTTGCCCATCTTAATCTTTTTCTTTTATTGGTCAGTCTCAGATATGGCTTTTTCTTTGCCACTCTGTCCTGAAGCCCAGAATCCCGCAGCCGCCTCTTCACTGTAGATGTTGACACTGGTGTTTTGCCGGTACTATTTAATGAAGATGCCAGTTGGGGACCTGTGAGGCGTCTGTTTCTCAAACTAGAGACTCTAATGTACTTATCTTCTTGCTCAGTTGTGCAACGCGGCCTCCCACTTCTTTTTCTACTCTGGTTAGAGCCTGTTTGTGCTGTCCTCTGAAGGGAGTAGTACACACCGGTGTAGGAAATCTTCAATTTCTTAGCAATTTCTCGCATGGAATAGCCTTCATTTCTAAGAACAAGAATAGACTGTCGAGTTTCAGATGAAAGTTCTCTTTTTCTGGCTATTTTGAGCGTTTAATTGACCCCACAAATGTGATGCTCCAGAAACTCAATCTGCTCAAAGGAAGGTCAGTTTTGTAGCTTCTGTAACGAGCTAAACTGTTTTCAGATGTGTGAACATGATTGCACAAGGGTTTTCTAATCATCAGTTAGCCTTCTGAGCCAATGAGCAAACACATTGTACCATTAGAACACTGGAGTGATAGTTGCTTGAAATGGGCCTCTATACACCTATGTAGATATTGCACCAAAAACCAGACATTTGCAGCTAGAATAGTCATTTACCACATTAGCAATGTATAGAGTGTATTTCTTTAAAGTTAAGACTAGTTTAAAGTTATCTTCATTGAAAAGTACAGTGCTTTTCCTTCAAAAATATGGACATTTCAATGTGATCCCAAACTTTTGAACGGTAGTGTATGTATATATATATATATATATATATATATATATATATATATATATATATATATATATATATATATATATATATATATATATATATATATACGCATCCGGAAAGTATTCACACCCCTTCACTTTCCCCACATTTTGTTGTTACAGCCTTATTCCAAAATGGATTAAATTCCTTTTTTTTCTCAACAATTTACACACAATACCCCATAATGACAAAGTGAAAAAGGTTTTGTAGAAATTTTTGAAAATTTATTAAAAATAAAAAACTGAAATATTGCATGTACATAAGTATTCACACCCTTTGCTATGACACTCAAAATTGAGCTCAGGTTCATCCTATTTCCACTGATCATCCTTGAGATGTTTCTACATCTTGATTTGAGTCCACCTGTAGTAAATTCAATTGATTGGACATGATTTGGAAAAGCACACATCTGTCTATATAAGGTCCCACTGTTGACAGTGCATGTCAGAGCAGAAACCAAGCCATGAAGTCAAAGGAATTGTCTGTGGATCTCCGAGACAGGATTGTATTGAGGCACAGATCTGGGGAAGGGTACAAAAAAAATCTACAGCTTTGAAGGTCCCGAAGAGCACAGTGACCTCCATCATTCGTAAATGGAAGAAGTTTGGATCCACCAGGACTCTTCCTAGAGCTGGTCGCTCAGCCAAACTGAGCAATCGGGGGAGAAGGGCCTTGGTCAGGGAGGTGACCAAGAACCCGATGGCCACTCTGACAGAGCTCCAGCATTCCTCTGTGGAGATGGGAGAACCTTCCAGAAGGACAACCATCTCTGCAGCACTCCACCAATCTGGCCTTTATGGTAGAGTGGCCAGACAGAAGCCTCTGCTCAGTAAACGGCACATGACAGCCCGCTTGGAGTTTGCCAGAAAGCACCTAAAGGACTCTCGGACCATGAGAAACAAGATTCTCTGGTCTGATGAAACCAAGATTGAACTCTTTGGCCTGAATGCCAAACGTCACGCCTGGAGGAAACCAGGCACCTTTCATCACCTTGCTAATACCATCCCTACAGTGAAGCATGGTGGTGGCAGCATCATGCTGTGGGGATGTTTTTCAGCAGCAGGAACTGGGAGACTAGTCAGGATCGAGGGAAAGATGAATGGAGCAAAGTACAGAGAGATCCTTGATGAAAACCTGCTCCAGAGCGCTCAGGACCTCAGACTGGGGCGAAGGTTTACCTTTCAACATGACAACGACCCTAAGCACACAGCCAAGACAATGAAGGAGTGGCTTCGGGACAAGTCTGTGAATGTCCTTGAGTGGCCCAGACTTGAACCCAATTGAACATCTCGGGAAAGACCTGAAAATAGCTATGCAGCGACGCTCCCCATCTAACCTTACAGAGCTCGAAAGGATCTGCAGAGAAGAATGGGAGAAATACCCCAAATATAGGTGTGCCATGGTTGTAGCTTCATACCCAAGAAGACTTGAGGATGTAATCGCTGCCAAGGGTGCTTCAACCAAGTACTGAGTAAAGGGTGTGAATACTTACATACATGCAATATTTCAGTTTTTTATTTTTAATAAATTTGCAAAAATTTCTACAAAACTTTTTTCACTTTGTCATTATGGGGTATTGTATGTAGATTGATGAGGGAAAAAAAGGAATTTAATCTATTTTGGAATAAGGCTGTAACATAACAAAATGTGGGGAAAGTGAAGGGGTATTAATACTTTCCGGATGCACTGTGTATATATATATATATATTATATATATATATATATATATATATATATATACACTACCGTTCAAAAGTTTGGGATCACCCAAACAATTTCGTGTTTTCCATGAAAAGTCACACTTATTCACCACCATATGTTGTGAAATGAATAGAAAATAGAGTCAAGACATTGACAAGGTTAGAAATAATGATTTGTATTTGAAATAAGATTTTTTTTACATCAAACTTTGCTTTCGTCAAAGAATCCTCCATTTGCAGCAATTACAGCATTGCAGACCTTTGGCATTCTAGCTGTTAATTTGTTGAGGTAATCTGGAGAAATTGCACCCCACGCTTCCAGAAGCAGCTCCCACAAGTTGGATTGGTTGGATGGGCACTTCTTTGAGCAGATTGAGTTTCTGGAGCATCACATTTGTGGGGTCAATTAAACGCTCAAAATGGCCAGAAAAAGAGAACTTTCATCTGAAACTCGACAGTCTATTCTTGTTCTTAGAAATGAAGGCTATTCCATGCGAGAAATTGCTAAGAAATTGAAGATTTCCTACACCGGTGTGTACTACTCCCTTCAGAGGACAGCACAAACAGGCTCTAACCAGAGTAGAAAAAGAAGTGGGAGGCCGCGTTGCACAACTGAGCAAGAAGATAAGTACATTAGAGTCTCTAGTTTGAGAAACAGACGCCTCACAGGTCCCCAACTGGCATCTTCATTAAATAGTACCTGTTAGAGCCTGTTTGTGCTGTCCTCTGAAGGGAGTAGTACACACCGGTGTAGGAAATCTTCAATTTCTTAGCAATTTCTCGCATGGAATAGCCTTCATTTCTAAGAACAAGAATAGACTGTCGAGTTTCAGATGAAAGTTCTCTTTTTCTGGCCATTTTGAGCGTTTAATTGACCCCACAAATGTGATGCTCCAGAAACTCAATCTGCTCAAAGAAGTGCCCGTCCAACCAATCCAACTTGTGGGAGCTGCTTCTGGAAGCGTGGGGTGCAGTTTCTCCAGATTACCTCAACAAATTAACAGCTAGAATGCCAAAGGTCTGCAAGGCCGGCGAGGGCTGCAAACTACCACGTTTCCTCCGATACATGTGGAGTCACCAGCCGCTTTTCACTTGACAGTGGGGGGCGCCAGGGGGACATAGCGCATGGGAGGATCACGCTATTTCCCCCAGTTCCCCCTCCTCCCTGAACAGGTGCCCCGACCGACCAGAGGAAACGCTAGTGACGCGACCAGGACAAATACCCACATCCAGCTTCAGCTAATTTTGACTGTTTCAACAGGAACACAGTCAGAATTAGCTACAGCTGCATGCCAGATGTTCAAGTTATATCATCCCATTATACAAGCATCACAATCAAGGTACAGGCCCCCTCAAAGCAGCCAAACACCACCATCTGCAACTGCCATGCTAAGGTATCGTGCCCTCTTAAAGGAAAATGCCAGACAGAGGGCGTCATTTACCAGGCATCAGTGACAAGAGAAGACAACTGCAAAGTGGACACTTACATTGGACTAACAGAGGGCCCTTTTCAAATTACGTTTAACGCCCATATGAGTAGCTTCAGGGATGATCATTCAAGAAATACAATGGCCTTAAGCCGCTACATTTGGTTATTGGTGGACAAGAATATTAGTTACTCTATCTCATAGGAAATCCTTACTAAGAGCAATACATATTCAATTAACAGCAAAAGATGCAACCTATGCTTAGTAGAGAAATATTGTATTATTTGCAAACCTGATATGTCCACCTTGAACAGTAGAAATTAATTGGCCACCAGCTGTAGACACAAAAAATATCTGCTTTGCAATTACAAATAAGCCATTGTCTTTATTATGCCACCCCCTCTACCCCACACCTTCCATTGGATGATATACACGTGATGACCGTTATTGGATGTTGTATTTTTATGTTTTGCCTGTCTACTCTTTCAGCTGCGCTTCGGACCCACTCCACTAGATGATGTACGTAAAGTAACACATTGGATGTTATTTTATTTTGTTATATTTTAAAAGTATGCTATTTCAACAGTACCCTGGCTCTTTAAGCCCTTGCTTTTTCAAAACGAGCCCGTCCCTCCCTCATTGGTTGTAATGTTTCTGATGTTACTTTTTAAATGCTTCCTATCCTCCCATTGGTTGCTGTGCACCGTAACTAGGGGCGTGGTGCGAGGACACTATTTTCTCGCTGGGTGTATTTTCTTGTTTTCTTTGTTGTTTAGCCAACTTGGCAGCTGATGAGTGGGTGATGCACAAAACAGGCTTGTACTGCTATGCATTAAAGTTTTTTTCCTACATCTATCTTATATATATACACTACCGTTCAAAAGTTTGGGATCACCCAAACAATTTTGTGTTTTCCATGAAAAGTCACACTTATTCACCACCATATGTTGTGAAATGAATAGAAAATGGAGTCAAGACATTGACAAGGTTAGAAATAATGATTTGTATTTGAAATAAGATTTTTTTTACATCAAACTTTGCTTTCGTCAAAGAATCCTCCATTTGCAGCAATTACAGCATTGCAGACCTTTGGCATTCTAGCTGTTAATTTGTTGAGGTAATCTGGAGAAATTGCACCCCACGCTTCCAGAAGCAGCTCCCACAAGTTGGATTGGTTGGATGGGCACTTCTTTGAGCAGATTGAGTTTCTGGAGCATCACATTTGTGGGGTCAATTAAACGCTCAAAATGGCCAGAAAAAGAGAACTTTCATCTGAAACTCGACAGTCTATTCTTGTTCTTAGAAATGAAGGCTATTCCATGCGAGAAATTGCTAAGAAATTGAAGATTTCCTACACCGGTGTGTACTACTCCCTTCAGAGGACAGCACAAACAGGCTCTAACAGGTACTATTTAATGAAGATGCCAGTTGGGGACCTGTGAGGCGTCTGTTTCTCAAACTAGAGACTCTAATGTACTTATCTTCTTGCTCAGTTGTGCAACGCGGCCTCCCACTTCTTTTTCTACTCTGGTTAGAGCCTGTTTGTGCTGTCCTCTGAAGGGAGTAGTACACACCGGTGTAGGAAATCTTCAATTTCTTAGCAATTTCTCGCATGGAATAGCCTTCATTTCTAAGAACAAGAATAGACTGTCGAGTTTCAGATGAAAGTTCTCTTTTTCTGGCCATTTTGAACGTTTAATTGACCCCACAAATGTGATGCTCCAGAAACTCAATCTGCTCAAAGAAGTGCCCATCCAACCAATCCAACTTGTGGGAGCTGCTTCTGGAGGCGTGGGGTGCAATTTCTCCAGATTACCTCAACAAATTAACAGCTAGAATGCCAAAGGTCTGCAATGCTGTAATTGCTGCAAATGGAGGATTCTTTGACGAAAGCAAAGTTTGATGTAAAAAAAATCTTATTTCAAATACAAATCATTATTTCTAACCTTGTCAATGTCTTGACTCTATTTTCCATTCATTTCACAACATATGGTGGTGAATAAGTGTGACTTTTCATGGAAAACACAAAATTGTTTGGGTGATCCCAAACTTTTGAACGGTAGTGTATATATATATATATATATATATATATATATATATATATATATATATATAATGACATATTTTTTTCACATACTTATTTTATTTTTATTTTATTTTATTCAGAAGACAATATTTTTTCTTTCACTCACAAGTGCACTGTACCAACAATGCCAAGATAAATTCCTAGTGCATGTAATGCACACGGCAATAAAATAATTTCTGATTTTGATTTCTGGTGTGGACTCGTAAAGTCAATGACTTCTTCCTGGCAAAGTGTGCTGGATGCGAACACAGAGGAGGTGGTTAGCACTGTTTTCTCACAGGAAGAGGGTCCCAGGTTCAGTTTTGTCTCTTCAGTGTCAAGTTTGCTAGCTGTGTTCTCCCCGTGTTTACACTTGTTCCCTCAAGATATTTTGATTTCCTCCCACAACCCAAAGAAGTGTAATGTGTTGGGTTTCCTGAAGCACAATATGACTTAAAACGTCATCAGAGATTGCTGAATGTTACTGTCAAAGTAGATCACCCCACCCCCACCCCACACACACTCACTACCCCCCCGACACACACCAACACTCCTCAGATTTCTGCATTCAAAAACACAGAAGCTTGGCCGGCTGAGTTGTTTATGCAGTTTGACACCCCACATGCTTAAAGATTTGGCTCACACTGGCCAACCCCATCATATCATGCAGCGATAACAGCAAACTGATCTACTGAGTGTGGTCAAAAAAGCAGGATCGGTATCCATCTGCTACCTTTCCATTTGAATTAGTTTCTTCTCCTTGTTGTCACCATTCTCATCACCCACCCACCCTGAGCACGTATGCAAGATGAATGAATGGATGAATAGACCCACAGGCCACTGCTACAAAAACCAGCCCAAGCTCCAATAAGTTGCACTTGCCTACATAAGCCTTTCCATGTACAGCCCACTGGATTTAGGTCAACTGATGGACCACACCCAGAGAATGGAATTAAACATCATGGCTTGTAGCTGCCACTAATGACTTAAATCGCACACTATTTTATTGAGGCATGGAGGCCTACATCTCTGGGTGATTCATGTTAAATGGAGCCCCTATATAACAGGCCCTGCATTTGAATGTTTATGACAGTTGGGAGAGTGAGTGAGCGAGTGAGTGAGTGAGGGAGAATATGCCCGGCTTGTCTCTTTGTTACCTCTCAGATGCCCTTAACAGAAACCTTTTTGGCAACTGTTTTCACGGATGACTGCTTATCCATATGCTGCCAAGGGGAATGATGTGATTTTACTGTTGATTACCTCTGCTGATCAGTGTGATTGGTTTCGCGTTGAGTAAATATGGTGGAATGTCGCTGGGCATGATTAGTAGACCGATAAAGCCTTGGCCATATTGAGGCAAACAATGCATGGATTATGTTGGAGGGTGGGGGGTGAGGAGGGTCATGGTGGATAAGGTAAAAGGGAGATATCAGTGATTTCAGTAACCCTAACACATTTATCAGACCGCTTTGGCAGTTATGTCTTGTGAGGTCTGGTTAAAGTAAAGGTTAAGGTAAAGGTTTTAAGTACCCCGACAAACACATTAAAGTTTAAAAAATACTCTTGAGATGATTAATATATTGTTTAACGTGGTTTTTATATATGAATATATATATATACACACATACACACGCACATATATATATATATATATATATATATATATATATATATATATATATATATATATATATATATATATACACTACCGTTCAAAAGTTTGGGATCACCCAAACAATTTTGTGTTTTCCATGAAAAGTCACACTTATTCACCACCATATGTTGTGAAATGAATAGAAAATAGAGTCAAGACATTGACAAGGTTAGAAATAATGATTTGTATTTGAAATAAGATTTTTTTTACATCAAACTTTGCTTTCGTCAAAGAATCCTCCATTTGCAGCAATTACAGCATTGCAGACCTTTGGCATTCTAGCTGTTAATTTGTTGAGGTAATCTGGAGAAATTGCACCCCACGCTTCCAGAAGCAGCTCCCACAAGTTGGATTGGTTGGATGGGCACTTCTTTGAGCAGATTGAGTTTCTGGAGCATCACATTTGTGGGGTCAATTAAACGCTCAAAATGGCCAGAAAAAGAGAACTTTCATCTGAAACTCGACAGTCTATTCTTGTTCTTAGAAATGAAGGCTATTCCATGCGAGAAATTGCTAAGAAATTGAAGATTTCCTACACCGGTGTGTACTACTCCCTTCAGAGGACAGCACAAACAGGCTCTAACCAGAGTAGAAAAAGAAGTGGGAGGCCGCGTTGCACAACTGAGCAAGAAGATAAGTACATTAGAGTCTCTAGTTTGAGAAACAGACGCCTCACAGGTCCCCAACTGGCATCTTCATTAAATAGTACCTGTTAGAGCCTGTTTGTGCTGTCCTCTGAAGGGAGTAGTACACACCGGTGTAGGAAATCTTCAATTTCTTAGCAATTTCTCGCATGGAATAGCCTTCATTTCTAAGAACAAGAATAGACTGTCGAGTTTCAGATGAAAGTTCTCTTTTTCTGGCCATTTTGAGCGTTTAATTGACCCCACAAATGTGATGCTCCAGAAACTCAATCTGCTCAAAGAAGTGCCCATCCAACCAATCCAACTTGTGGGAGCTGCTTCTGGAAGCGTGGGGTGCAATTTCTCCAGATTACCTCAACAAATTAACAGCTAGAATGCCAAAGGTCTGCAATGCTGTAATTGCTGCAAATGGAGGATTCTTTGACGAAAGCAAAGTTTGATGTAAAAAAAATCTTATTTCAAATACAAATCATTATTTCTAACCTTGTCAATGTCTTGACTCTATTTTCTATTCATTTCACAACATATGGTGGTGAATAAGTGTGACTTTTCATGGAAAACACAAAATTGTTTGGGTGATCCCAAACTTTTGAACGGTAGTGTATATATATATACAATCTGAAAAGGGGTTGGAAGAACATCTACTCTTTCTCCCTCATTGAGAAATTCAGTATCTATGAATATTCAAGTATCACAGCTCTCACGCCCCACCCACCACCGCTGCTTGCTCTAGATAGCCTATATGCGCACAGTGGTGCTGATGTATTGGTTCCAGTAAAACCTCTGCCAACTTGTTCACGTCCGCTCCGCTTCCGCTATCCGTACTGTTCATATGGTTTTATCAAATGGTGACACCGTCTTGGAAAAGACGTTTAAGTTTCAACTTATCGATACCACAACAGCTGAACATTGCTGTGTGCCTTTGTGCCAAGCCTCCAGTAAGTACAACAAAGTACTTAGTTGTCATACGTTTCCCTCTGATGCGGAAACAAGGCGAAAATGGGATTGTCACTATCCGGAGGGACAACTTCACCATTAACCACCATACCCGCGTTTGTAGTCAGCATTTTAAAAAAAGGGGGTGTTCGTGAGTCAGGGTCCGACACAGGTCAGTGAGTATTAAAGAAGGGAACGGTTCTGGCGTTATTGGAGTGGAACAATTTCTCCTTCCCGCTTCCAAGACCGGAGGTTTGGGAGAGGAGAGAGCGACCAGCGAAGAAGGATGACACGCCGAACGAAGAGGCAGAATAAATCCATGGGGACCACGACTACGCACCGGATCTTGCAGTTGTCGATTTAGCTCTCGATGAAAACATGTCTTGTAAAGGCATGGGCAAAGAAGCCCGAGTAGCTTTATTGAAGATGCCACCTCCTCCATCCCCAAAAAAGCCTAGCAGAGGATGTGTATTGTCTTGAGGACAAAATGTCAATGCTGTAAATAGCAATTATCTGTACACTTACATGAAATCTGTTTATAGTTCAAGTTGTTAGATATTGGTCTACTGAAATCATTTCACTTTGTTCAATGATGATGAAATGAGTTGTATACTATCTTGAGGATAAAATGTGAATCTTGTAAATAGCAAGTATTTGTATATACACTACATTAAATCTGTTTTATATTGTTCAAGTTATTCAATATTAGTTTACTGAAACACATTCACTTTGTTCAATTTAACTGGTACTCAGATTTTTCTGGTCACCTTTCTATAACAATTACTGTAGTTAATACAAGACACAACATTCCAATCTACTACTACTGCTACTACTAACTACTACTACTATTACTTTTGGCTGCTCCCGTTAGGGGTCGCCACAGCGGATCATCTGTTTCCATCTCTTTCTGTCCTCTGCATCTTCCTCTGTCACACCAGCCACCTGCATGTACTCCCTCACCACATCCATAAACCTCCTCTTTGGCCTTGCTCTTTTCCTCTTCCCTGACAGCTCCATATTCAGCATCCTTCTCCCAATATACCCAGCATCTCTCCTCCATACGTCCAAACCATCTCAATCTTGCCTTTCTTGCTTTGTCTCCAAACCGTCCAACCTGAGCTGTCCCTCTAATATACTCATTCCTAATCCTGTCCTTCTTCGTCACTACCAATGAAAATCTTAACATCTTCAACTGTACCACCTCCAGCTCCGCCTCCTGTCTTTTCATCAGTGCCACTGTCTCCAAACCATATAACATAGCTGGTCTCACAACCATCTTGTAAACTTTTCCTTTAACTCTTGCTGGTACCCTTCTGTCGCAAATCACTCCTGACACTCTTCTCCACACACTCCACCCTGCCCCGTTACTTTGGACAGTCGACCCCAAGTATTTAAACTTATATGCCTTCATCACCTCTACTCCTTGCGTCTGCACCATTCCGCTGTCCTCCCTCTCATTCACGCATATGTATTCAGTCTTGCTCCTACTGACTTTCATTCTTCTTCTCTCCGGTGCATACCTCCCCCTCTCCAAGCTCTCCTCAACCTGCACCCCACTCTCATTAAAGATGACAATGTCATCCGCAAACACCATAGTCCACAAAGACTCCTGCCCAGAGTTGCCAGGTCTTTGTGATAAAACCAGCCCAATGGCCAACGAAAACTAGCCCAAAGCTAGCCCAATGGCAACTAAAACTAGCCCAAAAACAGCCCAGTTAATGTGTTTCTCTGTTTTGCTATGGGTTTGGAGATCACCATGAGGCGCTCGAATCTCAGTTCTGCACTACTGACATAAAGCTTTGGTTTCCTCCCCAGCCACACGTTCTATCCAATCCTTCAGGCCGTTTTCACTTTCCCACTCCTTATTGTATCTCTTTCCATATTTTGCCCACTTACCGGGGGTCATCTCTTTCTTCCTGGATTGATAGCTAGGTAGCATAGCTTCCGTTAGCTCAACAAGTCACTGTGAGAGCGGGAGTCAGGCAGGAGTGCAGGCTCACTCTGTGTGCCAACCAGTGAGGGGTGTGTCCCATGGCCATGTGTGTAAGTGCTGATCTGGAGTCAGTTTGGCTTGTTTCTAACTAATAGTTGAGATTAGGATTTGAGTACGATCGTATCAATGCTATAGTTGTGTAAATTGCTGAGTTTGAAATGTGTTAAAATATATCCAATTTTTAAATTATTTTATTTAAATATACAGTTAATGTAATTTGAATGCAAAACCTCAACCCGCGGGCAAAAAAAAAAAAAAACCCGCAGCAACATCTTGAAAGTAGCCCAATTGCTCCTGCCTGATCTCATCCATCAACCTGTCCATCACCATTGCAAACAAGAAAGGGCTCATTCCAACCGCACACCTCACTACTGTCACACTTCCCTCATACATATCCTGCACCACTCCTACATACTTCTCTGCAACTCCCGACTTCCACATAAAATACCGCAACTCCTCTCTCGGCACCCTGTCATATGCTTTCTCTAAATCCACAAAGACACAATATAACTCCTTCTGGCCTTCTCTATACTTCTCAATCAATATTTTCAAAGCAAACATTGCATCTGTGGTGCTCTTTCGTGGCATAAAACCATACTGCTGCTCGCTAATAGTCACCTCTCCTCTTAACCTAGCTTCTATTACTCTTCCCATATCTTCATGCTCTGGTTGATCAACTTTATACCTCTGTAGTTGCTACAGTTCTGCAGAGGAAAAGAAGAAGGCCAAAGAGGAGGTTTATGGATGTGGTGAGGGAGGACATGCAGGTGGCTGGTGTGACAGAGGAAGATGCAGAGGACAGGAAGAGATGGAAATAGATGATCTGCTGTGGCAACCCCTAACGGGAGCAGCTGAAAGTAGTAGTAGTAGTAGTTGCTACAGTTCTGCACATCACCCTTATTCTTTGAAATTGGTACCAGTATACTTCTTCTCCACTCCTCAGGCATCCTCTCACTTTCCAAGATTGTGTTAAACAATCTAGTTGAAATGTCTTCCTGTGTGTAGACAACAAAGTCACACCATTCAGTTCCAGAAATTAACAGCTGACCCTGGATCTGCCAAAAGTACGGATAGGATTTATTTAGTGTATTTGTGCCCTCACTGAGCTTAAAGTATGGCCAGTCCATATAACTCGAAAAATTTGGGCATTTAATTTCAACAAGGCCAAACTCTGGCTGCCCATTTGGATCATACACTATGCCATCAGGTGATGACCCCATCCAAGGTGCATCAGGGTGGATAAGGAACCCACAAGGATATTGATTGACCTCCCTTTCTCTGCAGTACTCTTCTACTGCTGCAGGTTCCATGTCCAGCCCCCTCCTCATGTCTGCAGTCTGACGGCTGGGTCTCAGAACCCTTTTCGCCAGATTTTCAGCAGAGGTCTGTACCCTGGTGTGACAGACCTCTCTGAATTTGGTGGCGGTGACGCGGGACCGCCTTAGTTGGTGCCACTCTACACAGGAACTCTGCTGTGTTGTGCTGTTCTCAATTTTGTGAGGTGTCTCGAATGATGTTGCCAGGGACATCATAAGATTACTATAAAATATATTCAATAATAATAATAATAATAATAACCTGATGCCTTCTACCAGTCTCCTTTCCTGAGGTCTGGCTGAAAGAATCACCATGTCATTCACCAGTCCAGGTTTAACACCCTGCATTTAAACAAAAACAAGGTTTCAATAAACATAAACAAACATCCATAAATAAAATAAAAGTACCATGTTAAAAAAGTTAGTTACCATGGTTCTCGGTTTATGCCAATCCTGTTCAGTTTCCGTGCAGCTGTGTGTTGGGGGAACAGAGGTGATCTTCAGCTGGGAATAATGTACCGTCTGGTAGAGAAGTGCTGCCACATGGTTGCATAAAGCTGTACCTGCCACACAGGTACACTGGCAGCTTTGTAGTTGCACAGGATGGGAATCCCTTGGTACAATCTGTGAAAATGCACATATCTGTTACATTACATACTGTACTTTCTGCAAGTGCAGTTAAACGTTAAAACATTCTTTTTATAATCAATAAATTGGTGAAATTTTGTTATAAAGGAGAACACATGAGTACAGTGAGAAAAAATTATGAATGATGTATGAATTGGTTATATGAATGAGAATAAAATGACCCAAAAAAACCCTCGGTTGATATGCACTAATGTGTAAATCAAAACTTGTAGCCAAATCATTACTAATCTCAATTTACTCATTTAAAGTAATAGGAAACACGGAACATGTGTAAAAGAACTCAGAACGCAGTATAGTTTCTGTGAATCCCATTACTTTTACACATACAAAATATATATTTGACATAGCCTTTAACAGTATTCATAGCAGTGATATGATTCACAGAAACTTTATTGATTTGACAAACAGGAACCTGTCTCATGAATCAGTCTGCACTGAACCTGCAGGATAATGTTCCCTTACGCTCAAACTGTGAGGCCTTTGGCTTTTCCTTATAGATCTGTAGTACTCAGCCCTAATGAAAAGTTCTCCTGTTGAATCCTTGCTTGAAACTGAGGTTGACATTGACATTAGGAAAATTGTAACAGTGATTGTGTTAGAAGTGATGGCGGTTATATTTGCCTTTTTCCCTTCTTCCCTTTCTTACATACTTGGGCTGGTTTTCACTGAGAAATCATTGGAGGTGTGGTTAACCAGTGTTTATAAGAGGACGTCACTGTGAGGTGTGGGTGCATCCCCTGGAGTTAATTAATACCGGCAGTTTGCATACATGCACCTCAGGATATGCCATTTTGAACACACTGTTCAGGACACTATAAGTCCACACCTTTCCAGCTCAAGACCATCAAACCTAAACTGAACTAGCATACCAAGATGGAGTCCGCCGCTTACGGGAGGTGAGACCCATATGGCTGAGGCCTTGTCAGAGGGACCTGCTAACTGCTAGCCTGCTACCTTGGTAAGCTAGCCCACCTCCTGGCTATTTCTCTAGTCTTGGAAACCAGTCCTTCTTTCTGTTTCTTCCCTAGTTTTTAATCTTTTCTACACACCCTAGTTTAGGACTAGTATTGCGTGCTTAACCCTTAACCCTTAGACTCGACTAGACCGTAACATAGATAACGTTACATATGTAAGGTAGTAATGTAAATCCGCCACAGGGTGGCACTGTTACGCTGTATGTTCCCCTGGGAATGCCGCAAATGGCCATGTTTGTCCCTCTTGCAACACCGTACCCCTAGTTCTTGTCCCGGGCAAAATGCTACGTTGATCAAACGTTTTTGTTTCTTCTGCCGGAAGATAAGCAGTGTTGCTGGCGGTCTGCATTATCATAAAAATATTGATTTATATCGCACATATTGTCTAACTGTTTATTCTGTGGTGTTAATAGACAAGTTTGCTTATAACCTAGTTAAAGTTTGATGTCGAACATCGTATTTGGTAAGAGAAATGTGACAAAAAGTGTTGGCTAGCCTGTTGAGCATTAGCATGGCATATAACGCAGGATGCAGTATTATTTGAGCAGATTATCGATGATTTTTTTTGTTTAATTTTATGAGTAATAAGTGCCTTATTTAATTTATAATGGATGAAATTTGCTTTGGTTTTGCCGTAAGGTAGCATTTTGATATGAGATGTGTTTATTTGCACATTTGCACTTTTTATTTTAATTTTATTGAGAAAGAAAATGTTTTTGTTTCTTCTGCCGGAAGCTGTGAGTATGATGAGGCCAGCGGTCAGCTGATTGATGAGAGGTGAAGTGTAAGCGAGTGCCAATAAAGTGTCCAGGTCTCAGCCACGATCCCAAGCCTCCGCCTCCTTCCTTTTCTACGCAAACATCATACTACAACAAACACAACGCAGAGTCCCAGGGCGTGTAGGGAGACGACGGCCGAACGCAAAGTGCGGGTTACACATACATACATACATACAAAAAGCGACTTTGAGTATTAGAAAAGCGCTACATAAGTTTAATTTATTATTATTATTATTATACAACATACTTTACATACATAACAAACATAACGTTAGTAGTAACATCACTATGCTAGCGTCGGCTAGTAAAAAAACATGCTAGGTGCTAACATTACATGTCCGATCTTACCTTCGTAATTATGGATGTAGCTTGAAACATAAAGTTTGAAGCCCTTCTCCTTTTTGGTAACTGACGTATGGCATGCTTCTTGGATAATGCGACTAACGTCATTAACCGTGAGTTTGGGTAGATTTTGAAGAGACTGAGTGAAAAACGCCATTACTTGGCTGTTGTTATCAGTTGTCTGTATCACTTCCGACACTGCCCGGAAATAGTCGAACTGGCCGAGTGAGAATGCGGAAGAGAGTGTTCATTGACCGGTGAAAGAGCGGTGCGCATCAAGATGGCTAGCGTTAGAGCAAACATCGGAGATATTCCGCCGTATGTTGGAGCCTCAGTCGCCACAAAAAAAATTAAAAAAAATGTTGGAGCCTTAGTCACACCCCGACTAAGAAGAGGAGTCTGTTGTGCACCAAAGTCAGCGACTGGCAGACGTATCAGAATGGTAAGTGTAGTTACCATTGTAGTGGTTATGGGGCTACATAATTCCCCTTATTGAGCTAGTAGGAACGTTAGTTTACAGCTGCTGTTTCCTCGCTCCGGGTTTACAGTGACACACTTCCGCTGCGCGGGTTTTTTGTTGTTGTAATGGTGGAAGGAATAAATGGTGCACGTTGTGTAGCCGAAAGAGAAAGTTGTCACGACTCCTGCTTGAGCTCCTCTACACTGGTGACCCCGACGTTTGTCCCTTGGTAGTTATCAGAGACAATCTTTCGAACGAACATGGTTGACGAAATCAACGCGGTTTCTCTCAAATTGCCAGAGTTCTGGGAGTCATCGGCAACGACATGGTTCGCCCAGGCGGAAGCGCAGTTTGCCATCCGCAAAATAACGGATGATGATACTAAATACTACTACGTGGTATCGGCGCTCGGATGTTCGACTGCAACTAGAGTGGTGAGTCTCCTTACAAATCCTCCGGCGGCAGACAAATACAAGGGGCTCAAAGACCACCTCTTGAAGATTTTTGAACTTTCCGATGCCGAGAGGGCCCACCGTCTCTTTTCTCTGCAAGGCTTGGGTGACAGCAAGCCATCTGAGCTCATAGACAAATGCTGAATCTGCTGGGACTGGCGCACACACCTGATTTCCTCTTTGTCCAACTGTTTCTGCGACAATTGCCTGCTCAGGTGCGGACCGCTTTGGCTAACACCAGCATTTCCGATTGCCGCAAGCTAGCTGAAGAAGCTGACAAGTTCTTCCTGGCAAGCCAACAGCAGCACTGCGCGTCCGCGCTCACCCCTGCCCACCCCCACAAGCCACCACCTGGTGACTCCATGGTGGTCCCCGCGGCAAGCCCCGGTCGGCGACAGGAGCCCGGCCTGTGCTTTTACCATGCAAAGTTCGGGTCCAAGGCGAAAAAGTGCACCTCCCCATGCAATTTCAGCTCGTCGGGAAACGCCAAGGCCGGCGCTCACTAGTGGCCATGGGCGTCGGCGTGGAGGACAACAGGCTACTTTTCCTGCGAGACTCCATCTCGGGGCGGCGTTTCCTATGCGACACTGGGGCGCAGAGGAGTGTCGTACCTGCATCGTGTGTGTACGCACTGTCGGGCGCTCACGGTCCTCCCATGGAAGCTGCTAACGGCAGCTCTATCCGTACGTACAGCACGAGGCACATTGACATGTGTTTTAATGGACAGCGGTTCAGCTGGGATTTTGTCACCGCCGACGTGGCATTTCCCCTCCTCGGTGCAGATTTTCTTTGTGCTCATGGGCTGCTGGTGGACGTCAGGAATCGACGCCTTATTGACGCCGTCACCTTCGCTTCACATGCGTGTGCACTCAGCAATACAGTCTCCGTCAGGCTGTCCAGCATGCTCTCCAATGAGGACGTGTTTCTCCATCTTCTCTCCGAGTTCCCTGACCTCACTCAGCCCATCTTCTCGTCATCTACGACCAAACATGGGGTTGAGCACCACATCGTCACCACCGGCCCGCCGGTGCACGCCCGAGCTCGGCGCCTCGACCCGACCAAGCTCTCTGTCGCCAAGGCGGAGTTTGAGAACATGGAGTGCCTCGGCATCATCCGTCGCTCCAGCAGCCCGTGGGCTTCACCCCTCCACATAGTGCCTAAGCCTGGCGGTGGGTGGCGTCCATGTGGTGACTACCGTCGGCTCAATGACGCAACAACACCGGACCGCTACCCGGTCCCTCACATCCAAGATTTCTCCGCCCACCTGGCTGGGAAAGTGATCTTTTCCAAGGTGGACCTCGTCCGTGGATACCACCAGGTGCCAGTCCATCCCGCTGATGTCCCCAAAACAGCTGTGACAACTCCGTTCGGACTGTTCGAGTTCGTGCGCATGCCGTTTGGGCTTAAGAACGCCGCGCAGTCCTTCCAACGCCTCATAGACTCAGTGTTGCAGGACCTGCCTTTCCTATTTGTGTACCTGGATGACATCCTGGTCGCTGGCACCTCCGTGTCCTAGCACTTGTCCCACCTCAGGGCCCTTTTCGAGAGACTCAGCCTGCATGGGTTGATAGTTAACCCGGCCAAATGCCAGTTTGGTCTGAGCACCATCGACTTCCTGGGCCACCGGGTCACCAAGGACGGGGCGGCCCCCCTTCCATCTAAGGTGGAGGCCGTCGCAGACTTTCCACGCCCACACACGGCCCAGTCCCTCCGGGAGTTCATTGGCATGGTGTCCTTCTACCACCGGTTTATCCCCCGGGCTGCCGATCTCCTCCGCCCCCTATATGAGGCTCTGAAGGGCACAGCCCCCAAACACGCTGTGGACTGGTCTGCAGAGAGGGACACGGCCCCTGGCTGACGCGGCGATGCTGGCACACCCTGTGTCTGGAGCGCCCATTGCCATCACGACGGATGCTTTGGACTACGCTGTCGGTGCGGTTTACGAGCAGTGGGTGAGCGGTGCATGGCAGCCGCTTGCCTTCTTCAGCCGGCAGTTGAACCTGAGAAAGCGCAAATACAGCACCTTTGATCGTGAGCTGCTTGGCCTTTTCCTCGCTGTTAGGCACTTTCGTTTCCTACTGGAGGGCCGTCAGTTCATGGCTTTCGTCGATCACAAACCACTGGTGTTCGTGATGGCCAAGGTGGCAGAGCTGTGGTCAGCCCGCCAGCAGCGACAGTTGGCCTACATCTCAGAGTTTACCACCGACGTGAGGCATGTCGCTGGGAAGTCCAACCCGGTCGCTGACTGTCTCTCCCGGGCCATCGCTGGTGCCGCCCATTTGGGACTCGACTACAGCCAGATGGCGGCTGACCAGGCCGCCGACCCAGGAGTGCAGGCATGCAGGACCGCCGACACAGGGCTGCAGTTGGAGGATGTGGCTTTCGACGACGCCGGCACCACGCTCCTGTGCGACGTCTCTACGGGTCAGCCCCGACCAGTCGTTCCGACTGCTTGGAGGCGACGGGTCTTTGACGCAGTCCATGGGCTGTCTCACCCTGTCAGAAAGCCTTCACAGAGGTTGGTGGCGGCAAAGTTTGTCTGGCATGGACTCAAAAAGGATGTGAGGGACTGGGCTGACACCTGTGTGGAGTGCCAACGCTCCAAAGTGCTCCGGCACGTCAAAGTGCCCCTGATACCTTTCACGGTACCTGAGAGGAGGTTCGATCACGTGAATGTGGACCTGGTAGGCCCCCTACCCCCCTCCCGTGGTTTCACATACGTCCTCACCATGGTTGACAGGACCACGCGATGGCCAGAGGCTGTCCCGCTTTCGTCCACGACAGCGCCTGAGGTTGCCCAAGCGTTCATCGGAACCTGGGTCGCCCGCTTTGGCACCCCATCTGACCTCTCCTCGGACAGCGGGCCGCAATTCACGTCAGCGCTCTGGGAGGAGATCACCGCGGGTTTAGGGGTGAGGCTCCATCGCACCACAGCATATCACCCTCAGGCGAATGGATTGGTCAAGAAGTTTCATCGCTCGATGAAGGCCGCATTGCGGGCTACCCTCAAGGACGACCGCTGGGTCGACAAACTGCCTTGGGTCATGCTTGGGCTCAGGACGGCTCCCAAGGAGGACCTCCAGTCCTCATCCGCCGAACTGGTCTTCGGACAGCCACTTCGGGTCCCGGGGGATTTCCTTCCCACCGCCACAGCTCCCTGGTCCGCCAGATGCCAACGGACTGCGCTGCAGGAGGAATCCAGGGCTTTTGCACCGGTCCCCACTTCTCAGCATGGCGGCTCTCAGTCCTATGTCCCCACGGAGCTGCGGTCGGCGGAGTATGTTTTCATCCATCATGATGCGCACCGCAGTCCCCTGCAGCCACCCTACGACGGCCCATTTCGGGTACGGGACACTGGAGATATGCACTTTGTGGTGGAGGTTGGCAGCAGGCTGGAGCGTGTTTCTGTGGACCGCCTCAAGCCTGCTCACCTGGACTTAGACCGCCCTGTTGGTCTTGCCCTGCCCCCACGGCGGGGGCACCCCCCGGCTCTGCCCCCCTCCCCCGGCGAGCCACCCCCTGCTTCCCCAGCCCCTCCCTTTCCCCGGTCCAGCTGTGAGGACTCTGCTGCTTTGCCTGCGGTTAACCAGCCCCCAGCTCCTGTTCAGCGGAGCCGTTGGGGCAGAGAGATCCGCCCCCCTCGCCACACTGACTTTTCGTATTAAGGCGAATTCTGGAGGGAAGTGTGTAGTGGTTATGGGGCTACATAATTCCCCTTATTGAGCTAGTAGGAACGTTAGTTTACAGCTGCTGTTTCCTCGGTTCGGGTTTACAGTGACACACTTCCGCTGCGCAGGTTTGTTGTTGTTGTTGTAATGGTGGAAGGAATAAATGGTGCACGTTGTGTAGCCGAAAGAGAAAGTTGTCACGACTCCTGCTTGAGCTCCTCTACACCATCTTGTATTTATCTTGTCAACTTGTAACAGGCAGTGGCTGACAGCAATGGTTGTGAAATATACAATAATACCTGCTGTGATGTTACAGAGTGTTCACGTTGTCATTACATAATTATTTATCAGAGGTCTTATTAAAGTTTGCAAAAAGATATATTCCGTCTGGCTGAGATTTTTAAATTCCGTGTTATATGTTTTTATCTTGATAGCCAAACAAGTTTGCCTTGGAACTGGTTCATTGGCAGTAGTCTAAAATTACAAACCACCGGGACTTCAGGCCGAGGCGACCTGCACCGCACCTAAATTTGTCATTCCGACATTTTTGTTTGGGACCAAGACAGGAATGCACCGGAGGGGGGGGGGGCCCCGGGGAGGGGACCCCGCCGCCGACGGCTCCTGACGTCGCTCCGTCAGCCGTCGGAGCACGCGGCGACGCCAGAGCAGGGACGGCCCGCGCGAACCCTGTCGGGATCAAAGTCCAGACTAGAAGAGGTATAGTACATTGTACATTGCACCATCTTTCTGGTGAAAAACGACGCACCCTGTGCCACTGTCATTGTTTCATATGGCTGATTGTAACGTCAGCTAAATACATAGCTTACAGTTTTACTATTACCAAACAACTAGCTGCAGCCAGCAAAAAGCTAATGTAGTTAATACTATTTATAAGTTACAAAGGAAATATGTTACATGCAGAAAGCTTTCATTTGACTGTTGGTTGAGTAATAGAAATACATAACATACAGACTCCCACTCGCAGTCCGTCCCAGGATAAGTAGTCGGCACTCACTTTGGCACTGGATTATGGAAACACGCCTTACTGAAATGAGCATTGCAGATACGCAGTTCGTCCAAGTATGTAGGCATGTGAGCCCGATGTCTGTAAATAAATTCCAACAGTTTCAGCAGTATAGTGTCAAGTTTTGGTAGATAATGGAAGGACGCTCCAGAGCCCGGTTTACATCCACAAACTGTACACTCTACCATGTTTGCTATCAAAACTTTCTCTACACTAATGCAAACTCATGCTCTGTACTGACAGGTCTGCTCTGCACAGGAGGTTTCAGGTTTCCTTGCCCACCCTGTATTTGCATATTAGACAGCGATTGGCTTTCGAATTTGTGACATACCAAATCTAGTTTGCCTGGGGGATACGTTCAAATCTCGAATTTTTTGTAACACCGCTCTCAGGAAAACCTTTAACCCAGCCACTAAAGTTGCACAAGCCAGTACTTTCTTAGTGCCGGTCTCAAGCCTGGATAAATGGGGAGGGTTGCGTCAGGAAGGGCATCCGGTGTAAAATCTTTGCCAAATCAGATATGCGGATCATAAATCAGATTTCCATACTGGATCGGTTGAGGCTCAGGGTTGCCAACGACCGCCATCGGTACTGTTGGCCAGCAGGGTGCCGATGGAAACTATGCTACTGTTGGGCGAAGGAGAAGGAGAGGGGAAAGGCATGTGCAGCAGAGGCAGTGGAAGAGGAGGAAGGGTATGGAGATGCCAGGGAAGTGGAAAAGAGGGAGGCCAAAAAGGTTTATGGATGTTACGAGGGAGAGCATTTAGGTGGCTAGTGTGACAGAGGAAGATGCAGGGGACAGGAAGAGATGGAAACGGATCATCCGCTGTGGTGACCCCTAACGGGAGCTGCCAAAAGTAGTAGTACTTCCAATGTGGGAAGATGGCGGCACAGACTCGCATTTGCAGCGGCCACACCCAGTGCTGATTATGCAGTGTTTTTGTCATCATCTACATCTTCGTCTAAGTTTGTGTCATCGTGTGAAGTTTTTATTTTGATTGTCGATTTTGCTTGGCTGGGAGAGCTGGTGCTGGATCGGCTGAGAGAGCTTGGTCTGCTACGTCCTGTGAGCCTGAAGAGGAAACACTGAGGGCGATCTGACAGGATGTGGAAGCAGGGCAGGCTAAGCTAACTGCTAGCCCACGGCCCTGCCTGAGAGGAAACACTGAGGCGGTCTGGCGGTGGCCTCGCCTAGCATTGACTGTGCAGTGTTTTTTTCTGCATTTGTGTTGTCGTGTGGAGTGCAGGGGAGGTGTATCAAGGGTGTCTGGCTGGAGAGGTGGCATTGGATTGGCTGGAGGAGCCTGGTCTGCTGCATCCAATAGGCCCAGGGACCACAGCCCTGCCTGGAGCTACGCCTGAAGGGGAAAGACCGAGGGCAGTCTGACGGGACATGGAGGCGGGGCAGGCTAGGCTAACTGCTAGCCCATGCAGACCGGCAGTTCCAACAGTCATCCTGGCTGGCATTCATTCTCTGGACGTGGGGTTTTTGGACTGTGTTGTACTGGGTGGACTGTGTTGTTGGCTTTTTTTTTTTTGCTTTCTCTTTTTGTATTTTTTTTGGTGGTGTTGTTTTTGCAGGTTTTTGGATATGTGTATTTGTGTTGCACTGCTGTGGGCTGAGGGAAACGCAATTTTGTTTCTTTTGTGTACAAAGTACAAAATATAAAATGACAAATGAATTGTTCCTGATTCCTAGTAGTAGGAGTAGTAGCGGCTCTAGTGAAAACTTTTGCACAGATACAAGTCAGTGTAGTCAAAGCCAGACATTTTAGGGACACAAACATAACCAAAACACATTTTTGAGTAGAGAGGTACATTAAGTGAAACTCAACCAATACTTGATTCCTGTGGAAAGTTTGACCTCGACTGACAAGCTATTTGGAGCATGTAATTTCGTAGGATTAATATGATAGCAATCTGGTGCCTTTAATTCTCCGGTAATTTAAAACCCCAAATTGATCTCCATGCCTAAATGGACATCCTTTTTTCTTTTTTCAATTTCAAATCTGCACCATATCAGATGCGTTGCCGCTTTGAGATATGTTATCAGAACAACTCAAAGTGACACACATTTGGCAGGACTGATTTTCTCCTGGGTCGACCCTAAAAGGCCCTTTCCTTCACCGAGTTTCAAGGAATACTGACAAGGAAACCCTACTCCTGCCAGACAGGTGGCCAAGTGGCCTCAGCCCCTGATGCATAAAGCATCTGATTTTATATGAGTACCAATCCAAACAACTCGTCATGGAAAGCTATTTCCTCTCGGCTTCAGACGTTATTCACCCACAATGATACCCTTGGTGGAAAAAGAAGCTGTCTTGGTGTGAAAGAAGAGTATTCATTCGCTTCTTGCGAAGGAGAGAACAGAGAGGAAGGCCATATGAAAGACGTGGGGAGACGCTGAGCAAATGTAGAGTTAAAGATGGAGGGAGAAGAAAAAAGTAGGAGATTTTGACAGAGATGAAGAAGATAATAATGATAGGCATGACAGTGGATCAAGGCCATGTGGGCGCTAGACCTCACCTTGTCTGGTCTCTGCACTATCAAAGCAGTCCAGTATAACCACCCAGAGACCACAGCCCAGTCAGTTGTAGAATAAATAAGTGCTAAATGCTTCAGTGAGCTCTGTTTGAAAGTAACCAGATTCTGAAGATGAAAACCATCAGTGTCACGTGGTTTAGCCTCAGGAAGTCGGTTGGTTTACTTTCAACTCTCAGCATGGACTTCACTGAACTTTGTTGCTCCCATGATCCACACTTATTGATCATTTTGACTTTCCTATGTTCTTGTTTATGTGAGTCTGTGCTGTTGCTTGCATGAAAGTTGTAGGTTTTACAAGGTGGACATATCCTTCGATGTGGCGCGTTTTTTTTCTTTTCTGTACATTAAGTACAATGTGGTAGTGAAGGGTGCTGTGTTTTAAGTTGTAGCACTGGCTGAGAAAATTAAACTACATTAATTCAGGGCTGTTGTATTTAGTATGAGAGAATAGTGTGTGTCTGTATGAGAGTGAGTCTGTATGTCTCCCCATGTTTTGTATACCTGTGTGTGTGTGTGTGTGTGTGTGTGTGTGTGTGTGTGTGTGTGTGTGTGTGTGTGTGTGTGTGTGTGTGTGTGTGTGTGTGTGTTTGTGTGGCAGCAGCTCAGCACAGAGATGGATACCGCCTCCCAATTGACTGTCTATCCTGCCGGTGTAAATTGTCTCTGTCACAATCAGCAGCCAACCATTATACAGAGCCTCATTAAATGTAACCACACAAGATCTGCCTCTCATAGAAAGCCCAGAAACTCTGCTCTCTGCAGCATACATAGCTGCCAGCAGCTACTGCCGGTTGTGCACTCAGTTTTGTAAATGTATGCAATCCCCACTCAGGCACACAGGCGAGCGAGCACAACACATAGTCTCTCTCACTTCCTCACACACACACACCAAAAATCTCTCTCTCACCCTTTTTTCAGGTGGTGTGTGTCTTCCTCAAGCTTGTGTACCCTACCAGAGGCCTGGGACTTTAAGGGTTTTGCGCAGTATCTTAGCTGTTCCTAGGACTGCACTCTTTTGGACAGAGGCCTCAGCAGATGTTGTTCCTGGAACCTGCAGCAGCCACTCTCCCAGCTTGGGGGGGGGGGTGTCACAGCCCCTAGTGCTCCTATTACCACTGGGACTACTGTAGATTTCACCTTTCACATCAGAGCTAGTTCTTCCGTCAGCTGTTGGTATTTCTTCTCCAGCCTCTCATGCGCTTTCGTCCTGTTGTTGCTGTCGCTCGGGATTGCTACATCAATCACTACTGCTGTCTTCTGTTCCTTTTCGATCACCATAATGTCTGGTTGGTTAGCCAGCACCTGCTTATCAGTCTAAAACTTTAAGTCTGACAGGATCTTACTTCTGCCTTTCTCAACCATCTTTGGCAGTGTCTCCCATTTGGACGTGGGGACTTCCAGTCTGTATTCCTGTGCACTATCCCAGCCAATTGGTTATGCCTTTCAGAGTATGCTTTCCCAACGAGCATTTTAAACCCTGCTACAAAGTCCTGGACTGTCTCGGGCATGTTTGCACAGCCTGCATCTTGGGTCTTGTCTGGTGTGGTAGACCCCTGCCTAAACCGATCTGGTAGTGAGTGCCTGTTCTTGTGCTGTTATGATCAGAGCCTTTGTGCTGTCCTTAAATCCAGCCACATCTTCTATTTGTTGATGGTACATCCCATGGAGGGGCTTACTCTTCCATGATACCTCCTCTTCTTTTTCCTCCCCACTCTCTGTCTTCTGCTGTCTGGGGTGCTCACTTAGCAGTTCACCCTGGGGGGACCCTTTTTCTGATGTACATGTGGATGTTTCATCCTGGATAGTGGCTCTGACATTCACTAAGCCTCAACCCCCATCTTTTTGCTTATCATACAGTGTCAGGCTGCTGGACTTCGGGTGGAACCCTCCATAAATTGTGGGGAGTTTTTGTGCCCTGATGTCTGTGGCCTTTATCACCTCCTTTGGCCATCTTATGATTCCAGCTGGGTATGGTAGGTCATATATGTGTTGATGGCTTGGATCTTATTCTTCCCATTGAGCTGGCTCTTCAGGATGTACCTCACTCTCTGGAGGTATTTGGCTATATCTGACCTCCTTGCTGTCTCCTCATGGTTTACATTTGCCTGTGGAATACCCAGGTACTTGTAACTTTCCTGTATGTCTGTTATCCTGCCATCTGGTAATTTAATCCTTTCCTCACCACCTTTCCTCACCACCTTTCCTCTTTTTGCCACCATTCGCCCGCACTTGTCCAGTCTGAGTGACATCCCGATGTTTTTGCTGTAGATCCTAGTGAAATGGATCAGCGAGTCTATGTCTTGCTCATTCCTGGCATACAGCTTGATGTCATCCATGTATAGTAGGTGTCTGGTGGTAACTCCACTTCTGAACCTGTATCCATATCCACTCTTTGTGATGATCTGACTGAGGGTGTTCAGGCCTATGCAGAACAGCAGTGGGGATAGCGCATCACCCTGGTTTAAGCCACATTTGATCGTTAGCTGTGTGATTGTCTTTGAGTTGCCCTCTAGTGTTGTTTTCCACTGCCACATTGAGTTCTTGATGAAGGCTATTAGTTTCTTGTTGGCTTTGTATAATGCCAAGCGCTCCAGTAACCATGTGTGGGGCATTAAATCATAGGCTTTGTTGTTGTCAATCCAGGCTGTGCTCAGGTTGTTCTGTCTGGTCTTAGAGTCTTGGATGACTGCTGTATCAACAAGTAGCTGATGCTTTGACCCACTGGTGTTGTTCCCAATTCCTTTTTTGAATTTTGCTCATGCATTGTTTCATATGCCTATTCAGCTTAGCTGCTATGATGCCTGACAGGATTTTCCATGTTTTGGAGAGACAGGTTATCGGATGGTAGTTTGAAGGTGTTTTACCCTTGTGGGGATCCTTTATGATCAGTATTGTTCTCCCCTGTGTTAGCCAGTCAGGGTCAGTTCCTGATGTTAGCAGCTGGTTCATCTGTGTTGCCAGGTGTTCATGGAGTGCCGTTAGCTTCTTCAGCCAGTAGGCGTGAATTATGTCAGGGCCTGGTGCGGTCCAGCTCTTCATATATGAGACTCATTCTTGGATGTCTGCCACTGTGATGATAACTAGTTCTTGTTCTGGGATATTGATGTGGTCTGCTCTTAGGTCCACCAGCCACTGGGCAATGGTGTTGTGTGATGCCTCCTTTTCCCATATATTCATACAGTATCGCTTGGTCTCTGCTCTGAGTGGGTCTGATGTTGCTCCCTTGTTGAGCTGAAACCGGGAGTACACTTTGGATGTTTTTTTTGAGAAACAGGCAATATTTTTTTTTTTTGCTTCCGCTTCTCTAATATATATATATATCCATCCATCCGTTAGCTGAACCACTTATCCTGTTCTCAGGGTCGCGGGGATGCTGGAGCCTATTCCAGCAGTAATATCTTTTTTCTTTAGTGTTGATGAAAGTGCTCAACAAATGAGGAGCGGAATATTAAGATAGATGTAGGAAAAAAACTTTAATTCATAGTCAACTTGGCAGCTGATGAGTGCGCAACGAACGAAACAGGCTTGTACTGCTATGAATTAAAGTTTTTTTCCTACATCTATCTTAATATAAATATATATATATATATATATATATATATATATATATATATATATATATATATATATATATATATATGTAACTTTGTTAGAAGAAACACTCACTGGTAGGGAAAGTGCTCAACAAATAAGGAGCAAAATAATCCAGTGAGTCAAGTAAATTCTTTATGAGACAGTACAAGCCTGTTTCATGCCATAAGCATGACAGCTGATGATTGCTTATGGCATGAAACAGGCTTGTACTGTCTCATAAAGAATTTACTTGACTCACTGGATTTTTTTTTTATATATATATGTGTGTGTGTGTCTGCGGCATGGTGGTGCAGTGGTTAGCGCGGGAGCCTCACAGCAAGATGGTCCTGGGTTCGAGCCGGTGGGGTAGTCCAACCTTGCCGGTCATCTTGGGTCGTCCTCTGTGTGGAGTTTTCATGTTCTCCTCATGTCTGCGTGGGTTTCCTCCGGGTGCTCCGGTTTCCTCCCACAGTCCAAAGACATGTAGGTCAGGTGAATCGGCCATAGTAAATTGCCCCTAGGTATGAATGTGTGTGTATGTGTGTGTGTGTGTGTGTGTGTGTGTGTGTGTGTGTGTGTGTGTGTGTGTGTGTGATGGCCTGGCGGCCGGTCCAGGGTGTCTCCCCACCTGCTGCCCATTGACTGCTGGGATAGGCTCCAGCATCCCCGCGACCCTGAGAGCAGGATGAGCGGTTCAGATAATGAATGGATGGATGGATATATATGCACACGAATGCACAATACACAACCAAAAAAGAGTGTGTGTGTGGGGGGGGGGGTTTGTAGCTACAAGCTGAGAAGACGCATGCATCTGCATAAACAGGAGGTTGATGCGTAGCCACAAATCAAACATTTTGCTTTGTCCACCCTTAAATTGCTGTAAAAAGCCCTCGAAACTGTTGTCAACTGCAGGATGCCTTCACCTAATGCACATTAATGGGGACCTATTAAAGGAGTCATAAACACAGCCTGGCATTGGCGAGTAAGACTTTAGTGGTTTAGGGGTGGTATTGTTGGTAGACTACTAAAGGGGGAAGCAGTGATTATAGGCTCATAGGCTGCAAGACTGTTTGAGAATATTAGCCCATTTGAAGTCTAATTTCTGCAGTATGCTTGTGAAACAAGTGGGTGGGGTTGATGAATACTCTGAGAGGAGGCCAGAGCAGCCTGGACGGAGTAGAATTTGTGTGTTTCTGATATTTCATCCACACAGCATGTGCCATCTGGAGGCTTAAGCTGCATGCAGGAAGGTGCATAACTCTTCGATCTATTAGTGTCTTTTTCTGTGTGTCAGTGCAACCTCATTTACATTCATTAGCTCTCATTTGTGGGGGTCTGGGTCTACCAGTGTATTGCTGTGTGTGTGCGTGTGTGTGCATGTGTGCTGATCTGAGTGTATATCTGTTTTACATGTAATATCTGTGTTTTTGTGTCTGTACTTGTATGTGTGCTTGCATATCTCCGTCCGTGTGTGTGTGTGTGTTTGCGCGCGCGTGTGCGTGCGTGTGTCCCTGCATGCAGTTCCAGTGTGTACATTTATGTTTTTCAGTCTGCCTTTCTCAATCATGCAACATAAAGATATTAATAGAACCGTATTTCCCAGACTATGAGTTCCTGTTATTTTTATTCGTCTGGCTGGTCCTGCGACTTATGCTTAGACAAAATGTAACTTAGTCAGACGAATAAATTGCATTTCAACTACGGCCACTAGATGGCGCTGTTTATTTTGCGACTCAATTGAAAACACTGTACCACCTATAGAAGTTAGATGAGAGTATAGACACCGAACTGTTTGTCATGTTTATTTGAGTAGTTAAAAGAAAATGGCAATTGTTGTTAGTTGTTATGGTGCCAACATATGTCAGTGGGGCTGTAACTGTTTGTACTACTCTACTGCTCGTTTGGTCGTTACTGCAAAACCTTACTTCAGTGAGTCCGCGACTTAAATAAATAAATAGTTCGCAACTTGCACAGGTCGGTTTATATGAAGTTTTCCTGCTACAACGGTCACAGTTCTTTGCAATGGCAGTGGTTCAAATAAAAATGGCCGCCACTCTGACCATCCTGCTATGTTGATTTGAATTGGAATGTCCATTCTACTCATTCAGTTTCTATGATACCGCCAGAGGTGGAAAAAGTACAAAAATATTGTACTCAAGTAAAAGTACCAATACTTTGATGAAATATTACTCAAGTAGAAGTAAAAGTACTCATCTGAAAATGTACTCAAGTAAAAGTAAAAAGTAGTTCATTTGAAATGTACTTTAAGTAAAAGTTACTTAGTTACTTTCTTTGTGTGGGGTGTGAGGGTAGTAAAAATAGGACAAGGGGTCAGAAATCCATAACTATTTTGTTTTTAATTAAAGAACAAGTGTAAAAAATGTAAGCGCAATAACAACAACTTCACAACAACTGAACTTCTTGTTCAGTTTAAGTAGCATCTTAAAGTTAGTTGAGCTCATCCATTTAGTGGTACAACATTAAACATGCTTACTCTCACGTTTTCTCTCTCTCACTCTCTCTCTCTCTCACACGCACACACTCTCCCTCTCTCTCCCTCTCACCCTCTCTCTCTCTCACACACACAGGTAAAAAGTACAAAGTAATGCCCACATGATGACGCTCATAAGTGTTGCTACAAAGTCAAAACTGACGTAAAGGAGGAGCAATATTCCAGAGGAGACATGCTTGTGTGTGTGTGTGTGTTTGTTAACCGTCAGAGAATGAGAATGTGGTAATGCCATCTCCACAGCTGCAAGAGCGCTATAGAGGGCATGTGTGTGTAAGTGCGATAACAACAAAGAATACCTACACAAATGTAAGTGTAATTACAGCAACATACACTCTACAAACTTCTTGTTCAGTTTAAGCAGCAGCTGATTTTCAAAGTTAGTTGAGCTCATCCTTGCTCGCTTTGCAGTGAACAGTAATCCAGCACAACTGAAAAGCCTCTCGCAGGCAGCTGAAGCAGGCAGGCCAGTGTTGAGTTTCAGAGAGAGTTTTTTTAAATTTGGAAAGGAGTTTAGCAGATCCATATCGTTTGGGATACAGGCTAGGTACCCTTCCAACTCCCCTGTACCTTCTGACCTTCTGGACTTTATTGAGGAGAAGAAATCATCTTCATCTGAGGAATGTTGTCCAACTTGCTCCACTTCTACCTCTGCCATCTGGTCAAGGTGTTGTCTGACATAAGCCAGACCTGTCGAGTGACAAACAACACATTTCTGACAATTAAGACTTGATTAATTTACCAAGAGTGCACCATAATGCATAATGCCTTATAGGACTGACCACATTGTATTGAGTATAAAACAAAGTAGATCTCCAATAAACTGTTGAAAAGCAGTTTATTATAAGATGCAATCATACCTGTTTCTATGACATCAGGCCTCTCTGTCCAGGTGGTCTTGAACTTCGGTAGAAGTATTGCTGCCGCAATCAGTTCTGGGTCCATCATCATCTCACCAAAACGCTTTTGGACACCATCCTGAATGGCTTTGATGAGTGGTAGACACATCTTGGATGAGGTCTCCTGCCTTTTGAGTTTTGCTTGTAGCTGACATATCACTGGAAGAAGCCACCCTAAGTGTGTGTTGGTCTCTGACTGAAGTATGTGCAAGGCCTTTACCAGAGGTTTCATCACCAAGCAGTAATCAGCCTGGCATAAATAGAATACAAACAATTGTTAGGAAATCAAGCAGGAAAAGTTAAGTTTCAAGTATGTAAACACACATTCACACTTTCATACTGTTGAAGTGCAAATTAAAACTTACGTTTTCAATTTGAATTCTTCACAAATATTCCTGATTGCCTCCTCCCCTTTCTCTTGTATGATCCGTATGATTCTCTCCACAGCCATGAATGTTGAATTCCACCGCGTTTGATTGGGTCGGATGAGCTGGAGTCGGCAATGATCTTCCACAACTTCTGCTGCCATGTATGAACGACCCGTATTGTTCCACATGGCTTGACATTTCCCAAAGGCTGCACGTGATAGTCTCTTGTATGTGTCCATCTTCTTTTCTGCTATCTCAGCATCTGTTATGGCAACTAAGTTGAGAAGATGGCATGCACACCTTTGGTGTGTAGGAAGTTGGTACTCCAGGCCATTATCTTGCTCCAGGATGCTGAATGTGTCCAGGTAGTTGGCTGTGGGCTCATCATCAATTGAATCTCTGTCCGACTCAGCATCTGATTCTGCATCCTCAGACTGGCTCTGTTCTCCGAAGACACTAAAAGCTTTAACGAAGTTTGAGCCACTATCTGTTGTGGTTCTCACCACTTTGCCCCTAATTCTATACTGACAGTGTATGTCGTCAAGTGCCCCTGCAAGGACATCAAAGGTGTGGGACTCTCTTAACCAAGGCTAATTTCCCCGAGTCCACTCAAGACTACTAGCAACTAACAGCTAGCCTTTACACACTCCAGTACCAGGGGCTAGCTGTTATGCAAATTTAGCCAATGTCCTAAAGACTTAAACAGACTGCAAATATACATTACGCGTTTTGTATCTGTTTGAAGTACGATAAACATGCGGATTGTCGGCTGGAGCGAGTTCATTTGGTACTTAATGATGTGTCACGTTTGATTATGTTAGCATAGCAGCTAATTAGAATGTGCTGGCTAGCTGTGGGTTTCTTCTACTGTCAATGGTTGCAGGTGCTAGCATAAAAATGCCCACGAAATGGGGTGAGCCTGGGTTGGCTATATTAAATAAAACTACTAATGAGACAGCAGAAATACTTACCAAAACATGCTTCTGCAGATTTGAAGTGGAGTTGTTGAAAGCAGACAGGTACTTCACTGCTGGGAGGCACATCTTGCACTGCATGATGATGCTGTTGCCTTTCCTACGCTTGAACAAAAAGAAATCTTCCAAATGTGGCCAAGGATTTTTTTCTGCATCTAGTTCTACAGACTTCGATGTTTCAGCTTGAGCTTCATCTATTATTTCTAGGTCCGGGTCTTCTGGACCGCTGGCCGCTGGCCGTGCCTGCTTTGTCGACCTCCATTCTAGCACTAAAAACTTCGTGCCCACTAACCTAGCTTGTCCACACGTGCCCTCTATGTTCACGCGCCAGTGCTAATCACATCATCATTTGTCACTGTTGGTTCTGGCCATTGGTTTACTGTCTATGGTGCTGGCGCGTATTTTTCCCCTGTAGGTTGAATTGTTATTTTTACTCAGTAACGGATAGGATTTATAAAGTAACTAAGTACAATACTTGAGTCAAAACGTACTCAAGTAAAATACAAAATACCGATTTTAAATTGTACTTAAAAAATACAAAATACACAAAAAAAGTATTCAATACAGTAACTTGAGTAAATGTATTTCGTTACTTTCCACCTCTGGATACCGCCGTGGATCAGACTAATCGGTCCAGCGCATGCCACAGATGCTCAATTGGATTGAGATCTGTAGAATTTGGAGGCCAGGGCAACAGCCTGAACATGAAGTGTTCAGGCTGCACATTATGCGATGTGCATGATGCACATCATGTTCCTCAAACACTTCCCGAACGATGTGTGCAGTGTGGCAGGGCACATTATCCTGCTGAAAGGTGCCACTGCCATCAGGGAATACAACTGCCATGGAGGGGTACCTGGTCTGCAACGATGTTTAGATAGCTAACACGTGTCAAATTGACATCCACGTGAATGGCCGGACCCAGGGTTTCCCAGCAGACTATTGCCCAGAGCATCACAATACCTCTTTCGGCTTGTCATCTTCCCACAGTGCATCCTGGCGCCATCACTTCCCCAGGTAAACAGCGCACACTTACATGGGCATCCACATGATCTAAAAGAAACTGGGACTCATCGGACCAGACGACCTTATTCCACTGCTCCAAGGTCCAGTTCCAGCACTCGCGTGCCCACTGTAGGTGCTTTCAACGGTCATCATGGGCACTCTGACTGGTCTGCAGCTATGCAGCAGGGTGCGATGTACTGTATTGTGACACTTTTCTCCTGTAACCATCATTTCTGTGACTAGCGCCACAGTAGACCTTCTGTCAGTTCTGGTCAGATGGGATAGCCTTCGTTGCTCTTACGCATTGATGAGCCTTGGGCGCCCAACATCCTGTCACCGGTTTGTGGTTTGTCCCTCCTTGGACCACTGTTGGTAGTTACTCACCACTGCTGACTGGGAGCACCTCACAAGCCTTGCCATTTCAGGGAGGCTCTGACCCAGTCATCTGGCCATAACAGTTTGGCCCTTGTCAAAGTTGCTCAGGTCTTTCTTTACTCCTGCCTATTTCTCCTGCATCCAACACATTGACTGCGAGAACTGAATGTTGGCTTACCAGTTAATCTACCCAGACCTTGAGATGTGCCCTTGTTTGGAGATGATCAACGTTATTTGGTTCTCTTGAGTGTTCACAGTGTTTTGGCTCATCAGTTATATAACCTATTAAAAGTAATGATGCAGTCTTTTGAAAAACGACTTTCAAATCAGCACATGCACATTTTCTCCTGTGTGCACCACATGTCGGTGGAGCACAGCAGCAATTGGCAGATGGTCAACACATATTGAGATAACTGAATGGAGATACCAGTAACACCAAGGAATAAACAAAAATATGACAAATAATGTGCACCTTTTGATAATGTATTCTGAATGTAGATCCTTTTGCGTATTGTAATAAAATATGCTACGGTTTACGTTTAGGACAGTGTATTCATCATTCAGGCACTGAATTATTTTTCTAAGTGCCCGACCCTGTGTGTGTGTTTGTGTGTGTGTGTGCCTGTATACTGTATCTGTGTGTTTGTCTGAGTCTTTATATCTCCCTGAATGTGTTCTTGGGAGCACGTGTGTGTTCATTTCTCTACATCTGCCCTCAGACATCGACCAGGCTCAGGGAAACTCCCATCTCACCGGCTCAGCCATCCGTTGTAGCACTCACCGCAAACAACAGACAGTAGACAGTATGAAGAGATGTGACTCATCCAGGGACGAGGGCTCTCTCTCTCTCTCTGTCGCTCTCTCTCTGTCACTGTTTCCCTCCCTCTCCACCAATTATCTTCCTGTGTCCCAGAGGTGTCTAGCCCCCACTTGCTGATTTGGGAGCCACACTGGCACCACTGCCCCGGGCAAAAACCCCGTCTCCAGATGGGTGCCACCTCGCCACATGCACAGTTGAGCCTCCATTAACCTGCAGCGGACACATTGATTAAGCATAACCTGTTGCGAAGAATTTATTTTCTTTTTTCTGACACATAGTCTCTTGTTTTGCAGCACCATCTGTAGATTTTGGGGGGGGGGGCTGCACCCCTCAGAACAATATTTGTAAATGAGTGTATAACATTAATGGTTTTGCATAGTTTTATTTAAGTAATGTTTTTAATAACGTTATAATTCTCATAGGTAAGAAAATTGGTAAAATCTGTTTATTTTTTATTTTTTTTTTACTGCACCCCCACCACTATTCTCTCTTAGCTTCTGCCTCATGTTCTATCACCTGGTGTTGCCCATATGTGCTTTCATTTCAGACAGGGCTTCACAAAAACGCCGACAGGGAAGCAACTGAGACATGCTTTATCACCTTTAACATGCTCAAACAAAAACATGATTCAGACAAGCTAACTTGCAGAAGCATCCTAAGCATCCAATGAGAGTATTATGTAAGTAGTATGTAACATCAGATACTCAGTTGAAAATGTGCAGTCAGTACTAGGCTTCCAAATACATATAAAAACTTAAGACAATGATCCTGCATCATTCTGTTCACAATGAAATCGCACAACAGTTGTGTTTTGCATGTTTGGTGTTAGATGGGTGCATGTGTACTCGTACATCATGAGCGGGCTCTCGTGGATGTTTTTCCAGGGTCACATCTAAAGGGGAGCGCACGTTTAAGAAGATGTCCTCCCCCTGCACTCAAATGTAGTGTTATCTGAGTGCCAAATGTGGAGTCTGCTGTAAAGGGGTCGAGTTGGTGGAGAGAAGGCGCTGTTGTTGTACCAATATTTTTTGCATATAAGCAGGAGTATGTGCAACAGCTTCAACTCAAAAGACAGTGTTACCCCCATAAACAAACAAATAAATAAAAGCCATTAAGATCTACTGCCGGAGGCGAGAGCTCATAGAATGGGGAGGAATATCAGACACCAGGAAGATATAAATATCCAAAAGCTGTCACTGCAAAAACTCTCCCTCACACAACATAATATAATCATGTCTTGGTGCATGCTCAATAATCCAGGTGAGAAAATCAAAGAAGGTTGAATCAGTTCATCTGGATCCAATGTTTACTGACAGATGCATTTCATCACTCATCTAATGCCCCTTTTCCACTACATGGTACCGGTTCGACTCGGTTCGACTCGCAGAGGGTCGTTTTCCATTACCGTAACAGGACCCCCTCAGTGTGGCTGGTCTGCATTGATTTTGGTACCCGCTCCAGTTTTTTTGGAACCTCGACAGAGGTGGTACCAGAAAGGCGGTAACAGTTACCAAAATGCTGGTGCGTTCCCGTAATGGAAAACGAAAAAGTCGAGTCGAGTTGAGCCGGTACCATGTGGTGGAAAAGGGGCATAAGTGACCTCGTCAGTCTCAACTGACTGCAGGTATCCCCATCCTTATAAACAACACAGTTGCATAACGACCGAAACCAACGATCGGTTTCATATGCAGATATGGGTGTGACCATTAACTGGAGTTTCAGTGGCCATATGTACTATTCACAGAGGATTTGGGAATGTTGCAATCACAACTATCACAAGACGCCCCAAACAGCACCAGCCAATCGAAGAGAGGAGAAGGACAACCGCTGCCTAAGCGTAAACCAGTGATGATTCCTTCTGTGGCGGGAGTGGCAGAAAAGCTAAGACGCGTATTTTCCAAACACCGTGTGTCAGTTGCTTTCAAACCCCCAAATCACGCTGCGCCAGAAGTTGGTCCACATCAAGGATCGGGTCCCCCGGCACAAACGGAGCATTATAGTGTATGCTGTTAAGCTTCATGAGGATTGCAGTGACTTGTACATTGGGGAAACCAAACAGACACTGGCCAAGAGGATGGCACAACACAGGAGAGCTAACACGTCAGGCCGCCAGAAAACCTAACGTGTGTGACTGTCCGATAGTCTGCGTAACAAAACAAACAACCTGTCAAGGCAAACGCAGGTCTCTAAGCTAACTCTGTGTGTGTGTTTGTGTGTAAGAAAATGTAATATTCCAATAAACTAATGTTAACATAAATACATTTTAACTTTTTTCTCTAGTCTGGTACTGTAGCACGTCAATAAATGTTTAATGATAGCAGTTGTGAAGTATTCTGCTTCTACTCAATACTAATACTAACTAACTAATACTAACAACTACTCATTTTTAACATCGCAATTCATAATTCATAATGTGATGGCCTGGCGGCCTGTCCAGGGTGTCTCCCCGCCTGCGGCCCAATGGCTGCTGGGATAGGCTCCAGCATCCCCGCAACACTGAGAGCAGGGTAAGTGGTTTGGATAATGGATGGACAATTCATAATTAATCTGGAAGGTAAACAGCAGTTTTTGAGGTACACATTTCAATTTTTTAATGATTAAGATGTGCACTTGGAATGTAAATAAGGTGGCAGAGTGCATAGAAAAGCATCAAAATAGAGCTTGTTTATCACAAAAAATTTCTGGGGGAGGATCTGCCCTAACCCCCCTACAGAAGTCTGGGCTAAGCCCCAAATGTCCTCAAATCCTGGAAATACCCCTGATAGGGAGGAATGCTTGTTTGAACAGGGAGTCAAAGTCAAAGAGTCCATCTATGTTAAGAGGAAATGACCATCCTCGAACCGGGGGGGGGGGGCTACGAGTACATCTGTCACCATTTTACAATCCTATGATTGCGACTATTCCCCGATCATCTGTGAATAGTACACATGGCCATTGAAACTCTAGTTAATGGAAACACCCATATTTGCATATGAAACGGGTCGTTGGTTTCAGCCATTATGCAACTGTATTGTTTATAAGGGTGGGGACACCTGCAGCCATTTGAGACTGTGAAGAGGTCACTTAGATGAGTGATGAAACGTATCTGTCAATGAACGTTGTGTCCAGATGAACTGATTCAACCTTCTTTGATAATATAGTCATACATAATTATAATTTTGTATGATTATATTATATACATAATTAATTATATATCCCGGGCGGCACGGTAGTGCAGTGGTTAGCACTGTCGCCTCACAGCAAGAAGGTCCTTGGTTCGAACCCCAGGGTTGTCCAACTTTGGGAGGTCATCCCAGGTCCTTTCTGTGTGGAGTTTGCATGTTCTCCCCGTGTTTGCGTGGGTTTTCTCCGGGTGCTCCGGTTTCCCCCACCATCAAAAAGACATGCATGTTAGGGCTCATTCTCCTGTCTGTGCCCCTGACCGAGGCATGGCAAGACGAACTGGAGTTGGTCCCCGGGCGCTGCACGGCGGCTGCCCACTGCTCCTAGCTACACAGCTAGGATGGGTTAAATGCAGAGGAAGAATTTCCCCACGGGGATCAATAAGTAGAAGAAATTTAAAAAAAATAAAGTCAAATAACAGCCAAAGCTGTCAAGTCATTGTTGCAGCAAGGGGCTTAAGCTGAGAGCTTTAGGTGTCCATGGATAGTGTAACGTGTGTGAGGTAATTGCCCTTAATGGTTAGAGGGTGACAGTTTAATTGCTTGATGGTCAGTCAGTGGGGCCTCTAACATGTGTCGTATTTTACTCACACAGTTCAGTCTGCAACACCATGACACTGGTGGCAAAGATTTTTATCAGCTGCTGGAGCTGTCGGCTGTGTGTCAAGCGTCTGCAATTTTTATGTTTGGCTAAGCCCTGTGCACTGTGGCACTCTATGGCACTCATGTTTCCCATTCAGGTCCTCCAGCTCATTGCAGCTCTTTGTGCACAAATCCTCTTTAATTATGGGATTTATAAACCAGTGGTGTGCAAACACGGATAAATAAATATACAGGGCGGCACAGGCAAATAAAGCTCGCTAATGCGTCTGTTGAGCGTGAGATTCTGCAAGGTCACTGCAGACAAAGTGGCCATGTTTATGGCGTACGTCTCAAAGACGGCAAAATATCCATGGGAGGTGGATGAGATCGGCCAGGTTGATTTTTGTGGTAAAAACAGAAAATGCACATGCATGTAATGCTGCCAGACGTATTTCAGATTGATAGTAAGAAACTAAGCACCCTGTCACACATTTAACTTCATAAATATGGAAGGAGGGAATCAAAACCCCACACTACTTTAAGATAATCAAATGATGAAGAACACGGACTGATGTTTTCCTGGGCCTCCAGGTGGGGTGTGTGTGTGTGGGGGGGGGGGTTATTTGAAATTCCAGCAGCGAGTAAGCCAGAAAATAGGAAAAGCCTTTTTGTGTCCATGAATACCTGGGAAATCAAGGCATCAATTATTCACGACATGCACGGAGAGGAGCCAGCGCGAGCTGTCCATTGGCGCTGCGTCCCACGACTCCTAATGTTGCGTAGACAGCACCACAACAATGCAAATGTGGCAGAGCAATTAGGAAACAAGACAGCGACTGGGAAGCTGCTGCAAAGTTAGAGATAAGATTGATACGAAGGCTGAAAGAGCCCGGCAGTTTTACAAGTTAATCAAAGAGCACTGGGTTTAATCACGGCGCATAAACAAGCAGATGTGAATATGCAGACGCCACTGCAAGGTTGGGCAAATTACCGCCGCGTTAATTTGTAAACATGCAATGTACTGTCTGTCTGATGGTTGTGCTCATCGATGTTATTTAAGGTTCGAGGTTATCTTTATCTCATCTTTAATCTCGTCAGGCTTCATCTCTCAAGCAGTGGAACTCAAACTAAAAAGACCCTCATGCATCAAATATCATTTCTCTCTAGCTCAACTAAAACTACCGGTTTTTATTTTAATCCTCCAAAAGACAGCAGCATACACAAATGCGCTTTCCCGTGTCTGCTCTCTAATGCTAGGCTCCCCTTTAAAGGTGAAAACAACCCCTCCGTGGATTTTCTTGCCCGAAGTGCTGCGGTTCAAGACTTAAATGTAGATGTAACGTAATGTAATTTACAGGCGGTCATCTGAAACAAACGGGTTGGTTTTGTGGCTGTGAATCAGATATAGGTGTAGTGTAGATTTATCTTTTGAGTCATATGTAATCCACCAACAACATCCTTCATGTCCACAAACTAAATACAATAAAAGGGGGGCATCTCCCCCAGCAGGTTGTTTGTGCCTCTCCTCCCCTTTCTCCGTGGGTGCCCTAGTTGTTCCTGTCCTCCCCTCTCCTCTGTCTGTGTCCAGAAAAGGCAGTGTATTTATTTACAACACTGCCTATACGGTTGCTGTCATTTTTAGGGGACAAATAGTGCATTTGCAAGTAGGTGCAGATCTCCAGGGATACACCATGCCACCGCCAGACCATGCGTTAAAAATCTTTGGAACTGTCAACACGACTTGCTATCCCCGCCTTAAAGATGATTTGGCTTTGACCACCTTCTGTCATTTGCTAATCCTTGCTGTGTTGTAGCACAATGTGGGTTTTTTTTCATTGTCACAGCAAAAATGGGCTATAGATTTCCTGCTGATGATGTGAATTAAGGATAATCTCCCTATGTGTGGCCAGCACAGTGGTTTCTTAACCTAGGGTCGTCTATTTACCAGCGGGTCACCAGGTAATTTGGCGGCGGGTCAGTTCATGCTTGGATAATATGATTCATGAAGAAAAAAAAAAGGTGTGAATGCAAATTTGTTATCAGGTGGCATGTTGGCTGTACACGGACGCCTCCTCAGTTCATCTGTATGGCGTTGTTGGCATGTTCTCCCCAGGTTCACGTAGGTTTCCTCCACTTTTCTCCTGCAGTCCAAATATGTGTGTGAAGAGTCCAAACTACCAATGTGACAAAATGTGTCTGGCATCTTGTCCAGAATATTTATGTGCACATCGTTTTGTGGGAAAGCCTCCCCCGACCCCCACGCACACACAACCACCCTGAACTGGGTCAAGGAGCAGCAAATAACAAAATGACATGTATTGTTCTTTTAAAATTTTTCATAATTCCTTTCACTTGTATAATACATTTTGCAGCCTGCGGGTTTCTTCAGATAGTTAATTCTATAAAATCATCTTTTAAAGGTGACATTTTTATTTCCACCTCTTTGCTGACCTATATTTTGAAGCAATGTGAATAATTAAATGGCTACAAACCAAAAAAACACACGGCTCTTGTACATTTTAATGCAGAAACCCGAAGAGTGAAGTGGTTTAGTTTTTTTTGTTTCAATCAGTACCCTTCAGTATTCCCTACTGACATTTACCAGTCATGTCTTTTTACTTGAAGAAAGTAGAACGTGTTGCATCTTTAAAGCCGAGATTAAATTAAAAATGGTTTTTGACCCATTTGTATCACATCACTGTTCATATTGTGAACCCATTTAACAATATATGCCAAAAAAATACCAAAACTCCATTTCTTTGTATTTTTATATCAAAATTCAATCATGTTTGCTTTCTCTAAAACAAAACATGACACGTGCTTAGGTTGGCTTGAACCAACCAGTTTCAACCAATAATATCATGGCATCCACCCATCAATCAGTCTTTAACTTTTAGTGGCACAGAGCTAAGATTCATTAGCTAGCTAGCTAGCTAGCAATACGCCCGCTTTTCAACGTTTAAACCAAATTCCTCCCAACCGTATGTCTCGCCTGTCTATCCTGTTTCACCCGGAAATACACCGCGATGCAGAAGTCAGATACTCTCGAAATGCCGTTTCAAGCTAGCTTTAAGGGGGAAGGAAAAAATAAGAATTTGTTGTCAAAGTTGAAAGTGGTCATCCACAAAGTAGTGTTTTCTTTTTACCACAACATGTTAGTTCCCAAATGAAAAGTATGTATTAAAGTATTCTAGCAAGCCAGCATAGAAGTACGGAGAGACAGAGATCTCTTGTTCACAACTCTCGTGTCCCATACACCGCACGACCCCGAGAGTGCTGTTTAATTTTAACATCCTGTCAGAACTGAACAGAACTGACAGGAAGTAGAGGCAAGGATGCATTTTAGAACGCCAGCTCCTGTGTCCCATACACTGCACAACCCCAAGTGTGCCACTTTATTCTGTCCCTCCCCAATAGTTGCCGGAAGTTGGCTTCCCTCCAGCAACATCATCATTGAACACAGGAGTCTCAGTCATGGTCCTACCACCAGTCAGTCAGTAACATAGTCATCTACCCAGTCCGAGTCAACCCCCAAACAGTACAACAATGAACAGAACATGAACAGAACATTATCAAAACATAATCTGAACATGAATGTTTAACAGTCCCATAATCCCTTGCGCTTCCCCAGTGCACAGCCGTCAATCCAGCGAGCGTCTTTCCCAATTGCTACAGTATGAAAAGGTTTTCTTGGGTTTTGTTGTATACCTATTCTACTCAATGAGGAAAACATGAGACAAGGGAGAATTGCACTTTGGCATGTATTTGCTTACAACTCAGGACTGAGGAACAATGATGTAAAACGTGTAACATGGGGGCATGACAGTAAGTAAAAAGGGACAAACTTAGGCTGTCAATACACAACATATCCCTCCCCCTTTACTTTTGATGTTCTAGTAACAACAGTTTATATTGTTTGTTGTTCTTTTTTTAACTAACTTTAAACAAACTTGTTTCAGCTATAGAACATTTTGCCTGAACAAGAGAAAGAGGGTAGACTATCTCAATTCCTGAACTGAACCCTGGGGAGTATTCTGCACCAGTGTCAAGGGTTAGTCTCCAGACTACAGTGACAGTCTATCAGGAGGTCATCTTTCTCATCTGGGGTAAGTACGACCTGTAGGTAAGTCAGTCACATTGTCTCTTGGTGAGGACTGTATGAGTCGTGGTCTGGGAGAAGTGATGCCAGGAGTAGGCACCAGAGCAGGTCTAGGTGTGCCTGGAGCAGTGTTGATTACTGAAGGTTGCTTCTGGGGTTCATCTGGTGATGGGCGCTGCTCCTGGTAGGCCTCCAGCTCTGGAAGAAGGGATGTTGGCTGAGGTGAGTTATCTCAGGAACCAGAAGTGTGGAGCAGTTGATCAATGTGTCTTCTCCAGATGAGATGATCACTGGTTTCTACTGTGTATGACACAGGACCTGTTTTTGCAACAACTGTCACAGGTGTCCACTTTACACTGTTGGTACAGTTCTGGGCGAGAACCCTTTCTCCAGCTGTGAAACTTCAAAACTTTGCTTTTACTCGTCTCTCCACTTGAGCTCTCTGTTGAAGGTGCACAACCTCTCTTGTCTTTTGAGGTCTCAGGAGGGCAAGTATCATGCATAATTATTTTCTTCTCCGAGTCCTCCCCTGTGGACAGAAAAACATCTCCTCACTTGCGTCTGTCAAAGGGACACAATAGTAAAGACTCAGCAGTACAGACCTCACTTTTCAAGAATTAGATGTCGAAGTTACAATTTTGCAACATTCCTGTCTAAATTGTTTCATATTAAATAGTTTTAGATTAAATTCTTTACCATCACATGCCGTCGTGCAGTGATGAACTTTTCCCAGGTGTAATAATCTGTCTTGATTAAAACTGCCGCGCTGTGGCGGCTGGGAACGCCACTGATCACTCACACATTGATTTGTCGCACCACTTCACTCCGCAGACCGAGATGGAGTCTGAGAAGCAATATCGGTTTCAAAATTCATTTAAAGAAGAAGAAAAAAAAACACTGCCAGACTCTCCATACGCCTGGCAAATATCACTGAGTCTATTAAAAGGCACATCTGTTTCATTAACAGATCTCATATCCATCCATCTTATCTGTCAGTCTTATCTTACCTACGTGCGTCTCATCAGCTTGGTTCACATATGTCTGATCATGGGGACTAATTGAGTCAATTTCGCTTCGTTTCACCGGCAAAGATAATTTTCTGCTCTGGATTGCAAAGCCGATATTGAACCTTATTAAGTTACAAAACCTAATTTGATATCCAAAGTCTCTTTAGGTTATTAGGACTTTTCTTTCACTGACTGAAATGTGAAATTTAAAGTGGCACATGCTTACTATATCTAGTAGGTCAACAGTGTGCTGTTTACGAAAGCTGAACATTGAGCGAATGACTAAATAGATGCAAACAGCCACAGTACATTTTGCATTGTTTTAATATGTACACACTGTATGTGGACAGTAAACAGATGCAGAGTAAATGCATATGCACATTTACAAATGGGCTGTCTTCTTGCTGCAATCCCCTTGGAGCAACCCACATGTCAAATTTGAATAAAAAAAAAATAGTGATCTTCACACAGCAGGTGCAATCCGAATACATATACAATGAAGTTGGACTGACAGACACAAAACCTGTTTTCATGTCTTTTAAGGGCTTATATAAATTGGATTTTGTTGGTCCTGAGGCCTACATAAATAGCAGGTAAAGAAACTATTAGCCAGAGATTGTTTTCCCCTGTGCATTTAAGCCGTCTGACAGTGATGCACGAGGGAACTGTCTACTGTTGACTCTGGCAGCTGTCAGTCACAGCCAGGAGTGTGCCCCCCATCACAAATAAAGAGACTTTGATTTTATTCAGTCGTTCTCTATAGCTGCTTTAATCGAGTGCAGTGTGTTTACGACAGGGGACGTGCCCTGGACAGGATGTCTATCAAAGGGCCGACACATACAATCACTCACGCAGTGATCAGGGTTGCAGGTGCCGCAACCTATTCCACCAGCCAGTTGGCACAAGACAAGAATACATCCTGGGAAAGGCACCAGTCCATCACATGCCATACACAGACAAGAGACAAGTCGGTGTCTCCAATTCACCAAACATGCATGTCTTCAGACTGTGAGAGGAAACCAGAGAAAGCTAGAGAAAAGGACAACATGCAGAGTCCACACAGATGGACTTGGCTGTCTCGCTTTGAGGCAACAGTGTTTACTGTGCATCACACCGCTCCAGCTGGATTTGATCTTCCCCTTTAAACAGGCAACTTATCTAGGGACATCGGCTTCTTCTTTTTTTGGATGTTTCCCCCCTTTTCTCCCCAGTTGAATCCGGCCAATTACCCCACTCTTCCAAGCCATCCCGGTCGCTGCTCCACCCCCTCTGCCGATCCGGGGAGGGTTGCAGACTACCACATGCCTCCTCTGATACATGTGGAGTCGCCACCCGCTTCTTTTCACCTGACAGTGAGGAGTTTCACCAGGGGGACGTAGCGCCTGGGAGGATCACGCTATTCCCCCCAGTTCCCCCTCCCCTCTGAACAGGCACCGTGACTGACCAGAGGAGGCGCTAGTGCAGCGACCAGGACACATACCCACATCTGGTGTCCCACCTGCAGACACGGCCAATTGTGTCTGTTGGGATGCCTCACCAAGCTGGAGGTAACACGGGGATTCAAACCGGCAACGGATGAGACTGCCATGCCACCAGGACACCACGTTCTTCTTTAAGACAAGGATGTGGGACATTAATTGCCGCGGTAGACAGATTACAGAGCAGGCATATTAGAAATGCCAGTTTATAAAAAGACAAGACTTTCCTATTCACCCCAAAATAAAGTTATTATAAAAGTTACTTATTATTCCTCAAAGACCTTTATCCTCGTCTCAACTTAGATATTGTTAGATATTCTGTGATACCCTTACATTTTTGGGCAATCGTCTTTAGATCCCATCAAGTTATTACTTTTTAATTGTGTCTATTGTGTTTTTATGTGAGCTTCCCACCGAGGAATCTTCCTTATATGTGTGAAATCACTTGAAAGGAAAACAGTTTGAGTTCTGAGCTTAAAGTTGGACTTCCACTTCTCTTGATTTTTACTGGTATTAGAAAACGTCCGATAGCATAATCCATTACTAAGGCTACACAGTAAGCCACCGTGTTTCACATGTGTGAAGATAACAGGAACTGAATGAGATGATTAAATCATGAAGTGTAACAGCAAAAAGGGCTAAATTTACCATGAAAATCTCAATATGAAGGCAAAAAAAGTTATGTACACTACCGTTCAAAAGTTTGGGATCACCCAAACAATTTCGTGTTTTCCATGAAAAGTCACACTTATTCACCACCATATGTTGTGAAATGAATAGAAAATAGAGTCAAGACATTGACAAGGTTAGAAATAATGATTTTTATTTGAAATAAGATTTTTTTTACATCAAACTTTGCTTTCGTTAAAGAATCCTCCATTTGCAGCAATTACAGCATTGCAGACCTTTGGCATTCTAGCTGTTAATTTGTTGAGGTAATCTGGAGAAATTGCACCCCACGCTTCCAGAAGCAGCTCCCACAAGTTGGATTGGTTGGATGGGCACTTCTTTGAGCAGATTGAGTTTCTGGAGCATCACATTTGTGGGGTCAATTAAACGCTCAAAATGGCCAGAAAAAGAGAACTTTCATCTGAAACTCGACAGTCTATTCTTGTTCTTAGAAATGAAGGCTATTCCATGCGAGAAATTGCTAAGAAATTGAAGATTTCCTACACCGGTGTGTACTACTCCCTTCAGAGGACAGCACAAACAGGCTCTAACAGGTACTATTTAATGAAGATGCCAGTTGGGGACCTGTGAGGCGTCTGTTTCTCAAACTAGAGACTCTAATGTACTTATCTTCTTGCTCAGTTGTGCAACGCGGCCTCCCACTTCTTTTTCTACTCTGGTTAGAGCCTGTTTGTGCTGTCCTCTGAAGGGAGTAGTACACACCGGTGTAGGAAATCTTCAATTTCTTAGCAATTTCTCGCATGGAATAGCCTTCATTTCTAAGAACAAGAATAGACTGTCGAGTTTCAGATGAAAGTTCTCTTTTTCTGGCCATTTTGAGCGTTTAATTGACCCCACAAATGTGATGCTCCAGAAACTCAATCTGCTCAAAGAAGTGCCCATCCAACCAATCCAACTTGTGGGAGCTGCTTCTGGAAGCGTGGGGTGCAATTTCTCCAGATTACCTCAACAAATTAACAGCTAGAATGCCAAAGGTCTGCAATGCTGTAATTGCTGCAAATGGAGGATTCTTTGACGAAAGCAAAGTTTGATGTAAAAATTTTTTTATTTCAAATACAAATCATTATTTCTAACCTTGTCAATGTCTTGACTCTATTTTCTATTCATTTCACAACATATGGTGGTGAATAAGTGTGACTTTTCATGGAAAACACAAAATTGTTTGGGTGATCCCAAACTTTTGAACGGTAGTGTATTTACTTCGAGAAAGTTTTTGTACTGCAAATTTGTCTGTCGATAGTTAAAAAAAACCCAGACAATCCTGCTCTAAAAAAAAAAAGGGAAAAAAAAGCAATTTTGAAAGCTGTGTTTAGGGGGCTAATAGCTTGGATAATGGCCCACAGGTCATTTGCTGTCATGATAGCAGGTCACCCAGAATGTCAAGTGTCAGTCAGACTTCAGCCTGACAAAAAAGTCTGTGTGTGTGTGTGTGTGTGTGTGTGTGTGTGTGTGTGTGTGTGTGTGTGTGTGTGTGTGTGTGTGTGTGTGTGAGTGAATGTAGTATCAACCTGTGAAATATGCTGACATTTTCAAAATGGGATTACTTTTGAGAACAGAATCGCCGGTGTTTTATTTTTGTTTCAAAATTGAATGACAAATTTGAGGTACAAAACTTTTGTGACGTGGAAACAAACTTTTCTGTTGTGAAGGCCTTCAGGGGGAGATTTTAATGGTAAATTCTGCTCTTATTTGCTGTTTTGTCATGTAGTTCCTAATATCTTCATACACATGACACATGGGACCTTATCAAAATGCCAGTTTAAATTCGGGGAGATGAAGTGTAACTTTTAGAGAAGTGCGCTGAAAATGCCAAGTAAGTTCACACATAAAAGGAACTCGTCTCGGTTGGACGCTTACATAAAAACACAAAAGATGTGACAAAAAGAAAAAAATCACCGCAATGCCAGCATTTGTAAGAGTAGGGGACCGATGCTTTCTCAAAAGGCCTTAAAGAGTAACATCATCCCCAGTTATGAGGCGTGCTCTGCCCCTTTCTTATCTCTGCATGGGAGGAGGAATAAGACAAGTCCATGTTGCTAGCACAGACATGAAAAGGCGTGAGTGCATGGTTGGACTCAAACTGTGTTTCTGATCAACAGGGCCAGCAACATTCATACTTTTTCACATGTGTGACAGGTCTGCAGACAAAACCACTCAGACTGGTAGGCATGCAGGACTATACACCTGTGGCAGAGTTCAAACAGCAGGGCTACAATGCTGACAGATTATTATGACAGGATGTCTTGATGCATGCTCAATAACCCAGGTAAGAAAATCAAAGAAGGTTGAATCAGTTCACCCAGACACAACGTTTATTGACAGATACGTTTCATCACTCAACTAAGTGACATCTTCAGTCTAAACTGACTGCAGGAAAAAATTACAGATTAGCCTTTCTAGACTGTGAAATTGCAATTGGTGGTGGGGACATTTGATTGTTGGTGTTAACCGTAAACCTACACATGCTGATCAGTACTTAAGGTTTGACTCTCATCATCCACTGGAGCACACACTAGGAGTCATCATGATGCTGTACCTCCGAGCTGACAAAGTCTCTACCGACACAGCGGCCGGGGAAGGGGAGAAATCCCACATTTAAGAGGCCCTGGTTAAGTGTGGTTATCCTAACTGGACATTTGTCAAATCCAGGAAGACGCCCAAACAGTGCACCAGCAAATCGAAGAGAGGAGAAGGACAACAGCTGCCTGAGCATAAACCAGTGGTGATTCCATGTGTGGCGGGAGTGTTGGAACAGTGAGACGTGTATTTGCCAAACACTGCATCTCAGTTGCTTTCAGACCCCAAAACGTGCTGTGCCAGAAATTGGTCCACCCCAAGAATCAGGTCCCCCGGCACAAACGGAACAATATAGTGTACGCTGAGGAGGATTGCTGTGACTTATATGCTGGGGATACTAAACAGACACTGACCAAGAGGATGGCACAACACAGGAGCGCTAACGTGTCAGGCCAGGACTCCACAGTCTACACCCATCTACAGGCCAGTGGCCACTCTTGAAGGGATGAGGATGTGCACATCCTTGATAGGGAGAAACGCTGGTTTGAACGGGGAGTCAAAGAGACCATCTATGTGAAGAAGGAACGACCATCCAGGGTGGGGTGGAGGGGTGGCTAAGAGTACATCTGTCACCATCTTACAATGCTGTGATTGCAAACATTCTCTAATCCTGTGTAAATAGTACACATGGCCATTGTAACTCTAGTTAATGGTCACACCCATATTTGCATAAGAAACTGGTCAAATCAAAATCAAATCAAATCAATTTTATTTGTATAGCCCAATATCACAAATTACAAATTTGCCTCAGTGGGCTTAACAGCAACACAACATCCTGTCCTTAGACCCTCTCATCGGATAAGGAACAACTCCCTAAAAAAAAAAAAACCTTTAATAGTGAGAAAAAATAGGAAGAAACCTCAGGGAGAGCAACAGAGGAGGGATCTCTCTCCCAAGACGGACAACGTGCAATAGATGTTGTGTTTACGCAATTGACATAATATAACATTGAAAGAGGATAACAGAATTATAATGGACTTACAAAATGTATGAAGAATATGATGCACAGGATGCCAAGCAGTGTCCAGACACTGTCGAAACAGTCCAGGACCCAAGCCACGCAACCATCATCATGTAAAAAAATAAATAAATAAAAATTATGTGAGGAGCAGAATCGCAGGCAGCGTCCAAGTGGCAACCACCATCACCACGGAGACCTGGGAGGAGAACCGACTGCAAGTGCGCACAAAGGAGACTCACATGACACCATTCAAACACAGAAAAAGAAAAAGGAGAAGACATCATTCAGAGAGAGAGAAGACATGCGAGAGAAGAGAACAGTTTGCAATAGTCATTAGTCATAATCTATACTCGATAATCTCGTCAGCAGAACGGTGGTTGGTAAATTAATTGAGACAGAAAACGAACCCACCATCCAGTACATGTTGTGAAGCACTCAACTTAAAGGCAACTAATTGTAAACTAAGGCAAAAAGATGAGTTTTAAGTTTGGATTTAAAGGACTCAACAGACTCTGATTGTCTGATGGCAGCATGCAGGTTATTCCACAAGAACGGAGCCCGATAGGAAAAGGTCCTGCCACCAGCTGACTTCTTTTTAACTTTGGGTACACACAGGAGCCCTGTATTTTGAGAGTGAAGAGCTCGAGATGGAATGTACGGTTTAAGGAGATCAGACAGGTAAGATGGGGCAAGCCCATTTAGGATTTTATAAGTCAGCAGAGGCACGTTGTATTCTGATATAACATGGATAGGAAGCCAATGAAGGGAGGCAAGAATTGGTGTAATATGGTAAAATTTCCTAGATTTAGTTAGGATTCTAGCAGCAGCATTCTGAACCATCTGAAGACTTTTAGTACTAGAATGTGGCAGACCTGAAAACAGACCATTACAGTAATCAAGTCTGGATGAAACAAATACATGTATTAGAGTCTCTGCGTCAGCTATGGAGAGAAAAGACCGAATTTTAGCTATGTTACGTAAGTGAAAAAAGGCAATCTTGGCGATTTTTTTTAATGTGCTTATCAAAGGAAAGGCTGGGATCAAACGTAACACCAAGATTTTTGGCTGCCACACTTTGTGAAACCACAGAGTTGTCGATTTTTATCGTTACTTGATCAAATTGGTGTTTGTGTCTAGTAGGGCCAATGACCAGCATCTTGTTTTATCCGAATTTAAAAGCAGAAAGTTAAGTGACATCCAGTTTTTCACAGTAGCCAAGCAGGCCTCTAAGTTAGTCATTTGAGTATGATCATCAGCCCTTATAGGCACATCAACTAAGTATCATCAGCATAGCAATGGAAATGTATTCCATAACTGCGAATAATTTGGCCAAGAGGTGTAATGTAAAGAGAGAAAAGTAGAGAGCCAAGAACTGAGCCCTGAGGCACACCATATTTAACTTCAGAAATGTTTTATATAATATTACTATCGCAGACACAATGTCTTCTTCCAGATAAGTAGGACTTAAGCCAAGAGAGAGCTAAGCCAGAGACACCAAAATTACAATTTAATCTATCTAATAGTATACAGTGATCAATGGTGTCAAAGGCTGCACTGAGATCCAGTAGTAGAAGAACAGAAGTGGAATCAGAGTCAATAGCTAGTAAAAGATCATCCACCACTCTGGTCAGAGCAGTTTCAGTGGAGTGATGGGGGCTTGAAAGCCAACTGAAAAGGTTCATATAGATGGTTTTCTTTTATATAGGTCGAAAGTTGTTGATACACAACTCTCTCTAGTACTTTAGAGAAGAATGGAAGATTAGAGACTGGTCGATAGTTATTAAGAGACCCTGGATCGAGGTGTGTTTTTTTAAAGTAGAGGTTTAACCACAGCTGTCTTAAAACTGCTGGGAACAATGCCAGTAGTAAGTGATAAATTAACAATACCTAGCATTGTAGGTTCAAGAAAAGGCCAGAGGTCTTTAAAAAGTTTTGCTGGTAAGGGATCAAGTAGGTAAGCAGTTGGTTTAGAATCTGACACGAACTTAGTCAAAGTATCAAGAGAGATAGTCCCAAAAGCTGTAATAACTGGGACTGTCAGTGACTCATTGTGTAGATATGAATTTAGTAAGACAGGATCTGCAGAAGTAGATGGACTTGAAGAACTAATTTTGTTTAAGATCTCATCAACCTTATTGCAGAAGAAATCTAGAAATTCATGGGCTGTGAATGATGACCAGCTAATAGACGGCTGCTTTTTAGTAAGTTTAGATACAGTGTCAAAGAGAAATCAAGGGTTATGTTTATTAATATTTATTAAGTGAGAGAGATATACTGTTTTTGCAGCAGATATATCACGCTTGTATTTCAATAAACACTCATGCCACAATAGGTAAAAACTTCCAATTTTGATTTTTGCCATTTACGTTCCAGTCTCCTGCAGGTCCGCTTAAGAGCACGTCTCTCATCATTAAACCAGGGTGTAGGCCTCTTTAGTCACCTAGCTCTGGTAGTGAGAGGTGCAACTGAATCGAGGAGACTAGAGAGGGCCACGTTTAAGTCACTAGTGAGATTTTCAACAGAGTCAGTTACCACAGGGAAAGGAGCCGGGACTTCAGGCAGCTGCTGGCCAAATGCAGCTACAGTGGAGGGACCAATATGGCGAGTGGCAATTACATCTGTGCTGACATTAACCGGACATGCCAATAAAGCTTCAAATTTGATGAGAAAATTATCTGACACAGCAGATGTGGTTGGCAAGACATTCAGATCAGAAACAGCTATCCCTTTAGATAAAACCAAACCAAGGGTGTTACCACTGCAATGAGTCGACTCTTGAACAAACTGAGTGAACCCAAAAGTATCAACTAGTGCCAGAAAGGCTTTACTTAAAGGATCAGCAGCCTTATTCAGATTAATATTGAAATCACCAAGAATTAGAATCTCACCAGAGTGAGTAACAAGGCCTGAGACTAATTCTCCAAATTCTTCAAGAAATAACGAGTAACAGCCAGGAGGCCGATAGAGTATCACAATTTGGACTGAGACGAGTCTATTCATGGTTGAGGGAGATGGACCAAGAACAAGAGATTCAAAAGACTGGAATTTAGATTTGAGTCTAGAAGTCAGATTGAAAATAGATTTATATATTAAGGCAACACCCCCACCTTGTTTATTTGCCCGAGCTACATGGGCATAAGTATAGTCAGGTGGGGAAGCTTCATTTAAGGGAAGGAAAACATTTGGTTTCAGCCATGTTTCACATAACCCAATCATATCGAAACTATGTTAAAGAATCAGATCATTTATTAGTAAAGTAGACAGTGATCTGATATTTATGAAACCAAATTGAAGCATCTTGTGGAAGTGATCAGTAGTAGGCAGAACTTTAGCGCTACCAATAGGTGAAAGATTAATTGGAATTAGACACCTTGTTGACAGTTTTGGCAACCAACACTTTGGATGATATGTGGTCACATTCTTGATAACATTAGCAGTTTGGTTCTGTAGATTATTAGGTACTTTGTTGCACATTTCACCACCACCAGTGGTAGGAATAATTACTAGATTATTGTGATTCACATATTTAGGGGAGGAGAGCATGGGGGAGCAATACAGCAGGGTAGGGACACAGTCTCAATGTTATAGACCAAGCTATCAGACTGGTAATCTACACTATGAGAAATTCCCTGACTAATCATATTAATTAAACTACTTTACTCCACATCCGCACTAAATTTAAACCTGGCAGGCTCTCTAATCAGCTGCAACCTGCTGAATGATAAGTCCCTAGTGTCAAACTAAATGTAAACAGCTATCTAGTATATTGCTAGACAAAAGAGCGGCGCTGTCCCCAGTAGGGTGAATGCTGCCCGCTTTCAGCACGTAAGGGTGGCATTCACCATGCCTGTCACCATAAAATGACTTCCTTCTACAATGTACCTAAAACGCCCTCTGCGTTGTCATGAATGTGAAATAGTTTGCAAAATCGTCTGTTTGTTATTCGTCCGTCACAGCGATGAGGACCATCTAGTCATCCCGTGATGGATGGGCCCCAGAAAGAAGGCCAGTTATCAACAAAGCCGAATCCCTGCTCATTACAGTAACGAGCCAGCCAGCGTTTCATTGAGGTGAGCCTATTGTACATCTCATCATTACCCCTCACAGATAAGGGACCAGAGACAATGAATCGATGCCGACACATCTTTCTGGCAAACTCAAGCATTCTGACTAGGCTGGCTTTTGTGATCTCTGATTTCTTCATCCTAGCATTATTGGTGCCGACATGAATAACAATGTTGCTGAAAGTAGTGGTGCTGTGTGCCTGGGTTCCCTGACTCTTCTTCCGTGATGCCAGCACCCTAAGATTATCCTCTATGTCGTAGACTCTGGCCCCAGGTAAACAGCGAACCAAGGCTGGCGAAGCTAATCTAACAATGCGGGTAATGGAGTCTCCTACCACTAGCGTGCATTGCTTTACTCTGTCGACAGGAGGGGGAGAAAGAAGCATGATGGCCGGTAGAACTACCAACAGGGCTGGTGAGTGGTGAAAACCGGTTTGCAGTCGGGAGAGGTGACTGCAGTCCAGGACACATGAGACTTGCTCTTTCGAGCCTTCCCATGCCGGTAAACAGAGACGAACTCCATTGCATCTGCCGACGAAGCTGAGCTAGTGCTAACAATAGCAGGTCTGCTGTCAGGCCCGGGGCCAAGGCTATCTGGAGTGCCCGTCACATCTAACATAATCCTAGCCGAAAGCAGCTGCTCTAACTCATGGTCGTTGGTTTCTTTCATTATGCAACTGTTTGTTTATAAGGGTGGTGATACCTGCAGTCACTTTAGACTGAAAAGGTCACTTAGATGAGTGATGAAATGTATCTGTCAATAAATGTTGTCTCCAGATGAACTGATTCAACCTTCTTTGATTATTACAGGATGTGTGGATTTTAACCTATTTGCAGAGAAATGTTGAGTTTTCATTCTGCACTCTTGTCTGTCACAGAAATTAGGCTTTATATTTCTGTTTTTCATCAAAAAAAATTTTAAATGTGCATTTACACTTTACAGGAACTAAGAATAAATTGACGTAATCATTTAGTTTAATTTATAATGTGACAATTTCTGTGATTCTTACCTAAAAATAAATTGGGCAAATGCTGTGACTTTTCAGGAGAGTCGTATTATATCAGAAAAAAATTGATCAAAATTGACTTTTATTGATTCAGTGATAATCAATTCAAAACATGTTGTAACGACCCTCACATATACATACAAACATACACCCACACATGCATTAGCCTCATATATTTCACTGAGGTTATTGGGGGGAGATGTGCCTTAGTTGGATGGCTAGTTAGGAGGGGGCGGGGCGCTGGGGAGAAGGGGCAAAAAACAAGAGGATTGACTAGTAGAGATAGTTTTATGCTCTTAATTTTTTCTTTTTGTTTCAGGCATCCCTCCCAACCCATGGACTTTTTTTTTCTGTGAGCCACCTACAAATTAAATAAAGAGTTCAGAGCATATTCAAGTATCCCCTCTTGTCCATCAGTAAAAAGACAAGAGATAAGAGTTGGAGTACGACGCTACAATATCAATTTTTGATCCATATTGTGTGAGGTATCCTTTTAAAGCTTGAAATCCAAAGGTCAGTCTGTTCTTAAAGCTAGAATGTGGGACTTTAAAATTTAAATTAATGTCCGTGACATTCAAGCCCTTGCCAAACGAGTTCACACAATTATGATTAAGCCTACCACCGCCAGGTAAATCTCTCTGTACTGTAAACTACTAATAAGACACGTTAGCCCCTAGCTAACGGGTCTGACCCTTTAGCCGAGCGGTTGATGATGTCGCCTTGTGGTGCAGTACACGCCGTATCGAATCCCGCACCGGGCAAGAAAATAACCGGTTACATTGGTGGCAGCGGTGGGATCCGGAAGTGTGCAGATCCTCAGAAGTCTCTTCGGAGCGCGGGAATAACAAAGCGCGAGGGCGCGCTTCCGGGGAGGGTGACGACTGTAAACTACTAATAAGACACGTTAGCCCCTAGTTAACAGGTCTGACCCTTTAGTCGAGCGGTTAGTGATGTCGCCTTGTGGTACAGTACACCCCGTATCGAATCCCGCACCGGGCAAGAAAATAACCGGTTACAGCAGTAAATTGAGGGGGGCAGCCCGGAAACTGCCACAGCCGGCATGCGAACCCATATTTCCTGCACTGCGGACGACAACGTTAACCAGTCGACTAAAGGATCTGAGTCGTTAGCTAAAGGCTAATGTGTCTACATTCCCACACTGCATTCCCGCGTTGGCATTCTGGAAGTGATGCATGGTGATTCGTTTTACATCAACCAGTAACGATTGCTTAAAAAAAAAGAGGCAGCAATTGCTTTGCCAGAGCTGAACTACCATGTGAAGAAAGCGTACGCATGCCTCTGATTGGCTCGCCTTCAGGGTTTCTGACAGAAAGCTTTTGGGCTTGGGAGATGTAATGATCTGTGCCCTCTGGCTATGTTAACTTATAACATTAAAAAAGCAAATGCCGAGCAAGAGACTTACTGTTCTGGCCTGGCATGGGGAAACAGATCGAGGATGCGGTAGCAGACTGCAGCATATGCCAAGAAAGGCGCAGCGCAAATGCAAATGTGACATGTGGCAATGATGTGACACGCCATACCCGAGCGGCCGTGGCAAGTGATAGGCACAGACCTATTCACATGGAACTCACAGGACTTCATAGTCACTGTGGACTACTACTCCAGATTCTTCGAGCTAGAGAGACTTTACAGCTGCACCTCATCTGCCGTCATCATGAAGCTGAAAGCAGCAATGGCTCGACACGGAATCCCCGAGACTATCATCAGCGACAACGGTCCGTGCTACAGCTCTGGTGAGTTCCGCAACTTCTCACAGACATGGGGTTTCTCACACACCACCACAAGCCCCCACTACCCACAGATCATTACATGGTGTCAGAGTAGCGGCGTTTAAATACCCAATATGGATTCGTACGGCGTTCCAGCTCCACGGATGGACTGGGAATCGGCGAACTTACCTGAAGCATGGAGACGATTTCGACAAACAACGGAGCTAATGTTCAAGGGCCCCTTGCGCGGGAAGAACGAAGAGGAGAAATGCAGCTACCTCCTGCTCTGGATAGGGGAAAAAGGGCGCGATGTGCACAACACTTGGACACTCAGCGGAGAACAAGCCAAGAAGCTAGAAACGTACTACGATAAGTACACTGAGTACATCACCCCCAAAGCAAACCCGATTTATGCCAGATATAAATTTCATGAAAAGATGCAGGGAGAGAGTGAATCCTTCGAACAATTTGTAACTTAGCTAAAGCTCCTAGTCAAAGACTGTGGCTACCCAAATGCCGACGAGATGGTCAGGGACCGCATTGTGTTTGCCACCAACTCACCCAGAGTGAGAGAAAAGCTACTTAGCCAGGGAGCTGAGCTAACGCTAGAAAAAGCCATAGATGTAGCGCGCTCACATGAGCTAGCAAAGCAACAGCTAAAGTTTATGGGCCAGGGCAGCACACATGAAACGGTGCACGCAATAGGCAGAAAGACTTACAAACCGAACGCACCCAAAGCAGCTAACGCTAACTTCAGACAAAGGGAGGGTAACGTTAGCACCGCCGCCAGGGCGTGTAGCTATTGTGGAGGGCTACACGGCGCTAAAGCCACTTGCCCAGCTAAGGGTAAACAATGCATTAAATGCAAGAAGCTCAATCATTTTGCTAAAGTATGCAAGTCTAGCTCCCAGGGACAGACAAAGTACTACCGCGGCACAGTACATGCCGTCGGAGAGAACCCAGAAGAGTACACCACTGACAGAGAGCAGGAAGAACTGTACTTCGACAACATTACAGTGGAGAGCACCGCTGTGGGAGAACAGACAGAGCTGTACATAGACTGCATCTCAATAGAGAACAACGGAAAAAGCAACGAGCAGGCTTACGTAGAGGTTGGAATTGGCACACCTCCACAGAAGGTAAAGTTTAAACTAGACACTGGGGCACAGGCCAATACTATTCCCACCAACCTGTTCCAGGCGCTGTTCAAAAATGTGACACTGAAACCAGCAATACACAGACTCACTGAATATGGAGGAGGCGCGCTGAGCGTGAAAGGCACATGCAAACTCAAATGTAAGTACAGAGACAATGCAATGATGCTGGACTTTTATATCATTGACACAAACGCCCCACCAGTCATGGCAATGAAAACATGCCGTGACCTAAATGTAACGGGGGCAGTCCTATGCTGTTCTATGCTGGTCAGCCTGCAGCACGCCCGTCACTCTCATCCTCTGCGTTGTGTTCTATTTTCGGTGGGGCCCCAGGTGTTGTGGGGGGCCCTCAGTTTCTCATCATCATCATCATGATCAAAGAAGGAGGGGGACACACAGGACTCTATTTGGCCCACCTTGCCATTTATTTTGGTTTCAAACTCTTCGACAAACGTCCAGTCCTCCAGCGGGAGCGGTGTTTCTTACGGACGTGGGGGTCGAAGTTCAACCACAGCCCGGACTTCACTCGTGTGCGTTAGAAGGAGAAACCGTCCACGGGACTCCGATGTAAGAAAGGATAAACAAGTATTTTATCCCACAGCTTGCAGTATCTTCTTACAGGGATACTCAAAGTTACGTTCTCCTCAACCAGCAAAACTGTCCTACGGTAAGAAATACGTGTGGCTCGGCTCGATTGCTGCTTGAGACTCCTCCCACAAAACAAAAATGGCCTCTCCCGCGTTCCCTCTTCCGTGTACCCACAAGACCTCTCTCTTAAAGCGACAGTACACGTATATGACGGTCGTTGGAAAACATACATAAAAGTAAATAATGACATAAAATAAAATGTAGTAAACACAAATAACAGCACACAGACAGGATTTGGTGATATTTCATACTCAAACAAAATAAAATAAAAACATTAATTTTAACCTGGTTACATAAACTTGGTAAAAATAGTGATGGCTGTGAGTGAGGAAAACAATGTCACATCACAGAGCATAATAGATGAGTATGCAGATGTTTTCCAGGGAATAGGAGAGTTCCCAGGCGAGTGCACCTTCCGCGTCACACCAGATGCAACACCGGTCGTCTGCCCGCCACGCAGGATCCCCATCGCCCTACGCAGCAAACTGAGGGACGAGCTTGACAGCATGGAGAAAGGCGGCATAATCTGTAAGGTAACAGAACCCACAGAATGGGTGAACGCACTCGTTATTGTTGAGAAGCCAAAGACAGGCAAACTTAAGAGTGTGTTTAGACCCCAGAGCTCTTAAGAAAGTGATACAACGACCTCACTACCCCCTCCCCACGCTGGAGGACGCCACCACAGAGCTCGCTGGAGCTGAGTACCTTAGCGTGTTAGACGCGCGGTCAGGCTATTGGGCCATCAAACTGAGCACTGAATCCTCAATGTTGACGACATTTAACACAGTGTTTGGCAGGTATCGTTTCCTCAGACTGCCATTCGGAATCGTGTCCGCTCAAGACGAGTTCCAGAGACGCGTGGATGAAACATATGAAGGATTGGACGGTGTGACGGCCATAGTGGACGACATACTAGTGTTCGGCAAGACTAAAGAGGAACATGACCAGCGTCTCAGAGCGATGCTGAAGCGCACAAGGGAGCGAGGGGTGAGGCTCAACCCCGACAAGTGTCACATATGCGTGTCCGAGGTACGCTACTTCGGCCACACGCTCTCACACGAAGGCATCAAACCAGACCCACACAAGGTGAAGGCGGTCAAGGACATGCAACCCCCACAGAACAAAGCAGAGCTGGAGACAGTCCTCGGCATGATCAACTACCTCGCCAGATTCGCTCCACACCTCTCACAGATAAACTCACCCCTCAGACAGCTTCTGAAACAGGACAGTGAGTTTGTGTGGGATGCAGTCCACGACAAGGTGTTCCAAGATTTTAAGAATCTCATTACACAGCACCCAGGTCCAGTACTCTCATATTTCGACCCGCAGAAAGAGCTGCGACTCCAAGTGGATGCATCCAAAAGTGGCCTTGGGGCTGTCATGCTCCAAGATGGCAAACCAATTGCCTATGCGTCCAAGTCACTCAACAGCACTGAAGAAAACTACGCACAGATAGAGAAGGAGCTCTACGCTGTGGTCTTCGGCTGCAAGAGGTTCCACGAGTACATGTACGGACGAAAAGTGATTGTGGAGTCAGACCACAAGCCTCTCGAGGCAATACTAAAAAAGCCACTGGCAGCAGCACCACCCCGGCTGCAACGGATGATCCTGGCGCTCCAAAAATACGACATCCAAATCATCCACCGCCCCGGTAAGGACATACCGGTGGCCGACACACTGTCACGCAAGTCAATAGAACACCACGACAGTGACCTACAGGAAGGGATGGAGGCCCAAGTGCACACAGTCCTCAGCAACATCCCTGTGAGCGACACAAGACTCACAGAAATCAAGCAGGAAACACCGCAAGATCCACAGCTCACCGCACTCAGACGAGCCACACTCACTGGCTGGCCAGACACAAAGAAAAAGTGCCCGCCCAGCATCCAGGAATACTGGAACCACAGAGCAGAAATCTCAGAAATGGACGGTATCCTGTTCAAAGGTGAGAGAATCATTGTCCCCCAAAAGCTTCGCAAGGACATGATACAGCGCATCCATGCCAGCCACCTTGGCGTGGAAAAAAGCAAATGCCGAGCAAGAGACTTACTGTTCTGGCCTGGCATGGGGAAACAGATCGAGGATGCGGTAGCAGACTGCAGCATATGCCAAGAACGGCGCAGCGCAAATGCAAAGGAACCAATGATGTCACACGCCATACCCGAGCGGCCGTGGCAAGTGATAGGCACAGACCTATTCACATGGAACTCACAGGACTTCATAGTCACTGTGGACTACTACTCCAGATTCTTCGAGCTAGAGAGACTTTACAGCTGCACCTCATCTGCCGTCATCATGAAGCTGAAAGCAGCAATGGCTCGACACGGAATCCCCGAGACTATCATCAGCGACAACGGTCCGTGCTACAGCTCTGGTGAGTTCCGCAACTTCTCACAGACATGGGGTTTCTCACACACCACCACAAGCCCCCACTACCCACAGATCATTACAGGAGATATGCCGGAAAAACCTAAAAAGCGTCCAAGAAAGTTTCTGATGCACCAGAGAAAAAAAAGAAACTCGGCGTTCAGAGGAAGGACTAAATTAAAAAAGAACGTGATTGACGGCGAGGACCAACACCGATATCCATTGGTGTAGCTGTTCGTCATTAGAGAGCACTGAAAAAGAGAAGTGATTACTCTCACTGCCAGCAGGGGGAAACAAAACCTCCACACTGCAGGTTAAAAAAAAAAGAAAAAAGAAGACCTTCTTCTTCTTCTTCCTCCTCCTCCTGCTCCTCCTCCTCCTCCGGCTTGTTCCCTGTTTCTCAGGAGTCGCCACAGCGGATTCTATTGTTTCCATCGGTACCATGTGAGGGCACAGCACCAATGGCGGCCATTGTTAACCTGGGCCTCGACCGATCCGGTTTGGATTTGACTCCGCATGCTGATTTGGCAAAATTTTACGTCGGATGCCCTTCTTGACACAACCACTAACCCTATGGACGGGGCACGAGTAAAGCGCTGGATGCCATCCCAGTATTCATGGACTTGTGCCCATGCCTGTCGCCATAACATGACTTTCTTCTACAATGTACCTAAAACGCCATATACGTTGTCATGAATGTGAAATAGTTTGCGAAATCGTCTGCTTGTTATTCGTCCGTCGCAGCGACGAGGACCATGTAGTCATCCTGTGATGGACGACTGATGACTTGCGCAATGATTAGGAAGAGTTGCTCATCATCAAGCCCACTCTCTCGTCCGAGACCACCTACTACCAGTGGCCAGACTAGCAAGACGACTGGCAATGGAGACGGATGCAGATTTTTCCTCAGGGTTCCTTCCCGAAGCCTCTCCCGTAGACGAGTATACCCGCAAGGCAGCGGAGGTTTTAAATCAGAGTTTGCCTTCTAGATGAACTGCCCGACAGGCTAACGAGCTTCATCTACCCGGGTTGGAAATCAGAGTTGTCCTTCTCCTAGACTAGCTAATAACCAAGGCTAACGAGTCCAATCGACCCAGCCGGGTCTACCGCCGGGAACCCGGTCACCCCCGCAGCAGACTTTGTGAAAACAGGAGGTACCACGAGAAGGTGCTTCTGCAGACACATTTGCGTAGGAGCGGCCATATGCTAAGGTCCTGATGGACCCGCAGCGATCACTACACCAGGAAGCCAGAGGCCACCGCACCGCTTCGCATTCCTTTTGGCAAGTAGGACATCTGGCCCAATACTCGCCACCTCCCAAGTGCTAAATCATCTACAGGTAATCTAAATAAAGTGCTCACAGTGAATGAATGTGGTTCCTTTGAAAACACTCAAAGTAACAATCATTTTATGTTGGTCACATTTTTTGTGCCATTCTTTGAAGTTACAGTAAAATGAGAGGTTATCTTTTGGGTTATACCTGGTAAAACTGGGTGCAGGAATTAGTTAGCAGTCACGTCATAGGTTCCTTTCATCAATTTGGTTATGAAAAGCATTTCATAACTTTGGTTATGAAAAGTGCAGGCTCAGTTAGAAAATCCTATCTTCACAAGACCGGTGTGAGAGAGTGTCAGTGTCAGAGATTTCCGGGTGGGTGAACACTGGCACGTTTTGGCTGCTGCTACTCTATTGGATCCCTTTTTTTTCTCTTCCTTGCTTTGTTTTTAATACTGGCTTGTCTTGCAAAGTGCTGGATCTAAGCTGAAATCGTGGTAAACCTCAAAATGCTGTCATGAATCACACTTTCCACCATGCTATCCTCTATCGCCACTACTAACCAACTGAGATGTTCACCGGATGAACTATACTGACTTCGGTCACACTACGGACCTCCAAGAGAGCTTCAGTTCCATCGAGACATTCTTCTCTGACTTCAAAGGTACATTCACCGTGGATCTCATTGTAATTTCAGTTTTGGTGGTGGCAACGCTGAGACTGTCAGCTCCTACGGGTCAGAAGGTTCACACCATCCAAAGAGCTCTGACTGGCATGTAGACCACAGTGTGCTAACTTCGCTGTTTATACGCACACGACCTGTCATAAGTTTGCCCTCTACAATACCCGGTATATCACAAACAAAGCCCCTCTGGTCAATGGCTTCATCACAGAACACAAACTGGACTTGCACACAGACACCTGGCAGTCACAGAATGACTTTCTGCAGCTAAATTCACCAACCCCACTAGGGTTTGTTTACATATGCAAACCTCGGTCTGCGGGCAGAGGAGGTGGCCTTGTGCTGATCTGGTGCGATAGTATAAAACTAATGCTACTCTGATCACACTGATCAATCTTCCTTTGAACTGCTGGCTGTTAAACTCTAGGACCCTACACCGACCGTTGTTGCTGCTCTGTACAGAGCACCTAAGGCATCCAATATTTTTATCACTGAACTCTCGACAGTTTTAACCACCCTTAGTGCAATGTCTCCGAATATAATTCTAATGGGGATTTACATTTTCATTTTGATAATGCTGAAAATGTGTTCACTAAAGACTTTAAAGCAATATTAGATTGATTTGATCTAACACAATATGTCAACTTTACAACCTACACCAAGGGTCATATCCTTGACTTAGTTTGCTGTTCTGGCATCACGGCATATAACATCACCTCTGCTGAACTACCCATCTCTGACCATAAAGCTGTGTTATTCAACACCAACCTGCTGCTCAGTAAATCAAGGGTGCAATATACCATATCATACCGCAACATTAGATGTGTTAATCCAGATGATCTCAGCAGTTAAATTACCTCGAACCCCATTCCTGCTCCCACCTCCTCACTCCCTGATCTTATGGACTACTACAATGATAGTTTATCTTCTGCATTTGATACTTGAGCCCCTCTGAAAACACAAGTTGTCTTATTTGCCCATACTGCTCCCTGGTACACACCTGAACTATGTCAGCTCAAGGCTATAGGTCAGCACCTGGAAAGGCTTTACAACAAGACTGGACTTAACTAAGACTGGACTGGACCTCATAAATAAATATATACTGATCATATACTCCATTATAAAAATGCTCTTTAAACAGCTAAAACATCGTATTATGCAAATATCAGTGAAAAAGTTACTCAACCCACCTGAAACCAATATGAACAGTAACCTATCTAATGATCAATGCTCTGCTTGTTTTAAGTTTTTCAACTCTAGTACAATTCACGAGCAGCTGACCTCTGCTAACATCATGCAGACTGACTAATCTCCAGTAAGCGCCATGAAACTGTCCTCATCCACTGTCCTATGTGACTTCAGTCTTCCAACTGAAAATCAAATTTTTAAACTTAATTACTAAGTCCATCGGCTCCACATGTCACATCCAATTCCCACCACCCTATTTAAAACATGTCTGTCCTCTATCATCTCCCTGATAACCTCCATCAGCAACTCCTCTCTGTCAACTGGTACCGTTCCCCCTTCGCTGAAGGCTGCCATAATCAGACCAACTTTGAAAAAACGTAGTTAAGATTCTACTGACCAAAACAACTACCAGCCTATTTCCAATTTACTATTCATCTCCAAAATCCTTGAGGGTAGTTGCATCTCAACTCCAGATTAGGATTCTACTGACCAAAACAACTACCAGCCTATTTCCAATTTACCATTAATCTCCAAAATCCTTGAGGGTAGTTGCATCTCAACTCCAGATCTACCTTGATAACAGTAATCTCTTTGAATCATTCCAATCTGAGTTTTGCCCCAAACGTTGCACAGAAATAGCCCTGGTTAAGATCACCAACAACCTCTTTCATGCAGCTGATTCCAGTCTACTCTCTATCCTCATCCTCCTTGACCTCACCACAGCCTTTGATTGCTTATCCCTTCAACTCCTCATGGATCGTCTGGCTAGCATTGAAGTTTGGGGCACTGTGTATCAGTGATTTGCTTTCCAGCCTACAGACAGGACATATTTTCACAGATTCAGAATTACCGGTCAGAAAGTTTCATATTGCATCATGGAGTTCCACAGGGTTCAGTGTTGGGGACTCTTCTGATTATTGTGTACCTCGTCCATCTTAAGAACATCTTCAGGCACTATGGAATTCGGAATCAGGAACACTTTATTTGTCATTTTATTTCATTTACTTGCGTACATGAAATGAAATGAAATATTGTTTCCTCCAGCCCACATTAGTGTAACACAAAGACAAAATCACATATTGAAAAACTACAAGAGCACATATATCCAAACTGTTACGCTGTTCCACTGTTACGCTGATGATACACAACTTTATGTGTCCACTAAGCCCACTTCCACTCTTCCCTCCAGTACCCTCACTGCTTGTTTCCATGATTTACTGATATCGATGGCAAACAATTATCTGAATTGGAAAAATCTAAACAGTAGTGAAACTGAGTTACTCCTCATTGACACTAAATCTACATTCTCGAACACTAATATTTGCTCAATCTCCATTGCTGGAGCCACCATATCTGTCTCCATACAGGCTAAGAGCCTTGGTGTAATCCTAGATTACACCGAGCTAACCCTTTCCTTTTCCCATCATATAAAATATGTCTCCCAGATTGCCTTTTTCCATCTGCAAAACATCTCCAGACTATGTCCTGCTTTAATGTGAGATTCCACTGAAGTCTTAGTCAATGCTTTGGTCATGTCACACATTGACTATTGCAATGTAATCCTGGCAGGCATCCCTAACAAACTTATTCACCAACTTCAACTCATCCAGAATTCTAAACCACGGATTCTTACATGTTCAGAGTTCATGGAACACGTCTCTCTCCTGCTGATTCAATTACACTGGTGCCAGAACTTTCTCCTGTGCCACACCCAAACTCTGGAACTCCCTTCCCCGTCACATCTGCATACTGGGCACCATTGCAGAATTCAAAACTGCTCTTAAAATCCACATTTTTAAAGTAGTTTACTCACTTTAACTGCATCAACTTCATCTTGATGTAATGCCTTGCTGAGCTATGCTGTATTGCTTGTTGTGTTTTATTGTTGATTGTACTCATGTTTTTACTGCTTTTTGTTTATTGTATATGATATAAGGTGACCTTTATTGTCATGAAAGGCACCATTATTTCATTGTTCATCCTTTATCTTAACTTGCTACTTTTCAGAGTTATAGTGGCGGGGTGGACCAAATCCCAACAGACACCCTAGACAGGCCACCAATCAATTGCAGTGCTAACATAATCATACAACAGACTGACTATATATACACAGTTCCATTTGTGCCCAGTCTCCAGTTTACCTAAAATGTATGTCTTTGGTCTCTGTGAAGAAACCAGCAGACCTAGATGAAACCTACACAAATATTGAAATAATGTTAAAAGACCACACAAACTGACCAAATTTTAACCCAGGCACATGTGGTAGCCACCGGCCCCATCATACCCATCCTATGAGATTCAGAAATATTAAATAGATTTTCCATTCGAGATTCAGCAGACATTGAATGGTGATCATTTAAATTTACTGCTTGACAGCCTCATTGCGATGCCAGGTATTGAAGTTGTTTTTATGGCCTGCACCTATAGGGCTGGCCCTGTACTGAGAGAAGATTGCCACATGCCACACTGAAGTGTTCCTGGACGTGAGATGGCAGAAAGGAGAAGGGAGTAAATAGGCAGTTAAGGACTGAAATTGAGTGGACTGGGAATCCAGTGTGTTCAGGTTGCATCAACACTGGTCTTTTCTTTTCTTCTTTTGCATTTTTGAGAGTAAAAGAAACGTTCTGGCAAATTGTAACACCCTTTTTTTTATCATTGTGCATGTTTGTTAAATCGTGCCATTTCTCACAGCGCCTTTGGCCAAAGTGCACAATGATATTTTGGCTGACTTTAAACAAAAACGGGCTTGTACGAGGGCAACACCACTCTGTTTAATTCCGTTTCACTGCCAAACCAAAAGAACCATAAAGTAACCTTACATTTTTGGGTGCTGCATTTTGAGTTCAATGGCAAGGAAGCCTCTTAAAATGATAACTTGAAGCTCACGTAAAAGAAAAAAAGAAACCCCCACTGCAGCTAGCCAGAAGCATTTTCTCAAACAACCAAAGGGTGTCTGTACCGTATTGATCACTTTTTGTTAGGGCACCCAGACATCCATTAATGCAGCCTCTGTGTGCTTTAATGCATCATTCTTGTCATCATTAGAGAAATACCATCTATCAGGTCAGATGAAAGGAATTTGCACAGAAACACAGGGGGAGGTTGCTGCCTGAGAATCAAAGGGCAGGGACTCATAACCCGCCGTGTTACCAATTATAGAGGAAACATGGCGTGTCTATCAAGAATCTGTAGTTGTGTGATATTTACGAGGTGTATACTTCCAGCCCTCATCTGTATTACACTGCACCACTACAAGCACTGCCAATATAGATTTATAAATAAAATAATTAACTACTTTGGTGTGGGATGCTAGATTTAGATTCCAATTCAGACAACGTTATTGATCCCAAGAAGGGCAATTCATTTGCAGCTTACCCTGTCCATGACTCAAAAACTCACAGGCAATGTATTTATATGTCAGAGGCAACACATCAGCATACATAGGTTAATATAAGGAAATAATGTGCAGAAGTAAATAAAACCTTTTGTAATAGTTCATATAAATAAGAGTTTAAAAGAATGTAGCAGTCATTTAAAATGACTACTGTCGGCGTTTAATAGCCTGATAGTGGAAGGTATGACTGACTTAGTGGTTTGTTCTCCTGAGGGGCACGTTATAACGCTGGCCAGAGGGCATTACAGTATATTCACTGGACAGAACATGGTCAGTTTGAGTGATAATTCCTTTTGCTTCCTGGGCCACCTGTTTCTCCCAGAGGGAGCACAAGTCTCTTTGCTGGGCTCCAAGTATTGGCAACATATTTATGTTTTCTCCATCATAGGAGCATCTTTTTGAATTAAAACCTCAAGTTAATTTGAAATTTCGACCTGTAACTGACGTCTTTTAAACCTGCAGTGCGGAAGTTTTGTCTTCCCCTTCTGGCAGTGAGAGCAATAATGTCTCTTTTTTCAGTGCTCTCTAATGAGGATATCATTGTTTGTCGTAGCCCTTGGTTGCTTTCTTTTGTCATTTTAATCCTTCCTCTGAACGCCGAGTTTCTTTTTTTCTCTGGTGCGTCAGAAACTTTTCTTGGGCGTTTCTCATGTTTTCCCGCCATAGTTTCCAAGCCCAGAAGGCAAGCCAATCAGAGGCATGCGAACACTTTCGTCAAACGGAAGTTCAGCTTCTTTTTTTTGCAATTACAAAACATTACAAGATACATTTACATAAAGATACATACATAAACGGATACAATTAAAACACTTGCCAGGGGGAGGGAATGCATATTATAAAGATGCCACAAATACCAACTCAATAATATGAGACCACAGATGAGTACAGATGTATAGTTTTCACTCCTTTCACATTGGTAGATGACCTAATAGTATCCAAATAATGTTAAAGTTCGTTTTTGAATGCGGTGAAAGAAGGTTTAGAATTTCTAAATTTACATTTATGAAAACGAAATTTGGCAAGTGAAAATATAAGATTTACAATAAAAAAAAATGGTCAGCTTCTCCTTCTTAAAATCGAAGAAGCCAAGAAGTATTGTCAAAGGTAAAGGAAAGATCAGCAATAATGTGTATTTGAATAAAATAAAGGATGTCAGACCAAAACTTTTTAGTATGTGTACAACACCAAAATAGATACAGAGCAGTTTCAGGCATAGTAACACAAAATGAGCAACCAATATCAATATCATTTTTAATCCTTTTAAGATATAATTTAGCAGGTTAGAATCTATTAATCAGATTAAACGTGATTTCTCTCACTTTATTAGTTAACAGGTATTTGAGAGGTAAAGTCCAAACTATTTTACAAGGAATGTTCTCCACAAATTTGGCTACAAAAGAGTTTTACATAAGGTATTGATACTATATCTCTTTGGAATGAAGCTCTAATATATCTATTCTACTTTTATGATAATTTGAAAAACACAGTTTACCAATTACAGATTCATCCAGCTCTATAGAGGGAACAACAGAAACACTTAATTTTGAGCCTCTTATCAGCACCAGAGCACCAGAAGGAATGGCATCAAAAACAATTGCATACTCCTTTGGAGGTACTAGTATTTGAAATTTTGATAAAGATTCAGAGTAATTTAGCAAGTGACCTTCTGAGTTGAACAGTTGACCCACCAACCTAATATCCTTTTAAACCAGTTTTCAAAGAATGAGTGACTTTTATAAACTTTTTTCTTGTTGTCCCATATGAAGTAGTTATGAGGACAGAAGTTATGTTTAAATAGGAGAGATCAAGCCAACGGAGATTGCTTATGAAAGTTTGATAATTTTATGGGTGTTTTGAGAATATCATAATTGCATTGTAGAACAAATTTCAGGCCACCTATTTTAGAAAAAATATGATCGGGGATCAAATTCCATAAGGAAGCGGTGTTTTTCATGAACTGTCTTATCAAATTAATCTTAAATGTATTGTTTAATGTTGTAAAATCCAAAAAGGTTAATCCTCTACAATCAGTAGTATTCATAATAATAACAATTCTTTCCACAAAACATGTCTTTTCTTTCATAGAAAATTAAACAAAAGGTTATCAATCTTTTTTTGCAGTTGCATTCTCAACAGGTAATGAAAGAGCAACATAGGTTAGTCTTGAAATGCCTTCAGCTTATGAGAGAAGACATCTCCCGCTTTATGATAAATCTCTTTGTAACCATAATTTTCCTCGCCTTTCAATGGTCAGCTCAAAATTCAAAGAACATCTTACAGATTCATCTTTTGTAATATTTACACCCAAATATGTAACTTGATTTTTGATAGGAATACCACATATGGATGACATTTCACATGTCTTTATAGACATTAATTCACATTTGTTCATATTTAAACATAAACTGGAAGCATTGGAAAATTTCTTAATAAGGTCCAAGGCACGAGGAATTTGAGCAACATCTTTTAAAAAGTGGTTGTATCGTCTGCCAGTTGGCTGATGAAGACCTGTCTGTCCGCAACCACTACACCCTGCAAATCATTATTAGAAATATAAGTATCAAGAAGGTTGGCAATGATCAAAAAGAGATAAGGGGAGATGGGACAACCTTGTCTAACTCCATGATAAAGGTTGAACCTCGGAGAAGTACCATATTTTCACTTAATTGAGCTACTACTACTACTACTACTACTACTACTTTCGGTTGCTCCCATTAGGGGTCGCCACAGCGGATCATCTGTTTCCATTTCTTCCTGTCTTCTGCATCTTCCTCTGTCACACCAGCCACCTGCATGTCTTCCCTCACCACAACCATAAACCTCCTCTTTGGCCTTCCTCTTCTCCTCTTCCCTGGCAGCTCCATATTCAGCATCCTTCTCCCAATATACCCAGCATCTCTCCTCCACACATGTCCAAGCCATCTCAATCTTGCCTCTCTTGCTTTGTCTCCAAACCGTCCAACCTGAGCGGTCCCTCTAATATAATCGTTCCTAATCCTGTCCTTCTTCGTTACTCCCAGTGAAAATCTTAGCATCTTCAACTCTGCCACCTCCAGCTCCGCTTCCTGTCTTTTTGTCAGTGCCACTGTCTCCAAACCATATAACATAGCTGGTCTCACAACCATCTTGTAAACTTTCCCTTTAACTCTTGCTGATACCCTTCTGTCGCAAATCACTCCTGACACACTTCTCCACCCACTCCAACCTGCCTGCACTCTCTTTTTCACCTCTCTACTGCACTCCCCGTTACTTTGGACAGTTGACCCCAAGTATTTAAACTCAAATGCCTTTGTCACCTCCACTCCTTGCATCCTGACCATTCCACTGTCCTCTCTCTCATTCACGCATAGGTATTCCGTCTTGCTCCTACTGACTTTCATTCCTCTTCTCTCCAGTGCATACCTCCACCTCTCCAGGCTCTCCTCAACCTGCACCCTACTCTCGCTACAGATCACAATGTCATCCGCGAACATCATCGTCCATGGAGACTCCTGCCTGATCTTGTCCGTCAACCTGTCCATCACCATTGCAAACAAGAAAGGGCTCAGAGCCGATCCTTGATGTAATCCGACCTCCACCTTGAACCCATCTGTCATTCCAACCGCACACCTCACCATTGTCACACTTCCCTCATACGTATCCTGCACCACTCCTACATACTTCTCTGCAACTCCTGACTCATACAATACCACACCTCCTCTCTCGGCACTCTGTCATAAGCTTTCTCTAAATCTACAAAGACACAGTGCAACTCTTTCTGGCCTTCTCTATACTTCTCAATCAACATTCTCAAAGCAAACATCGCATCTGTGGTGCCTTTCCACTCTTCATCCTCTTCATAGCTGCCCTCACTTCCTCCTTGCTAATCCGCTGAACTTCCTGATTCACTATCCCTACATCATCCAACCTTCTCTCTCTCTCTTTCATTTTCTTCATTCATCAGCCCCTCAAAGTATTCCTTCCACCTTCTTAGCACACTCTCCTCACTTGTCAGCACATTTCCATCTCTATCCTTGATCGCCCTAACTTGCTGCACACCCTTTGCAGCTTGGTCCCTCTGTCTAGCCAATCGGTACAAGTCCTTTTCTCCTTCCTTAGTGTCTAATCTGTCATACAACTCACCATACGCCTTTTCCTTTGCCTTTGCCACCTCTCTCTTTGCTTTACGCTGCATCTCCTTGTACTCCTGTCTACTTTCTTCATCTCTCTTACTATCCCACTTCTTCTTTGCCAACCTTTTCCTCTGTATAATTTGCTGTACTTCCTCATTCCACCATCAAGTCTCCTTGTCTTCCTTCCTCTGTCCTGATGACACACCAAGTACCTTCCTAGCTGTCTCCCTCACTATTTCTGCAGTGGTTGTCCAGCCATCTGGCAACTCTTCACTACCACCCAGTGCCTGTCTTAACTCCTGCCTGAACTCCACACAACAGTCTTCCTTCTTCAACTTCCACCATTTGATCTTCGGCTGTGTCTTCACTCGCTTCCTCTTCTTGGTCTCCAAAGTCATCCTACAGACCACCATCCGATGCTGCCTAGCTACGTTCTCCCCTGTCACCACCTTGCAGTCTCCAATCCCTTTTAGATGGCGCCTTCTACATAAGATATAGTCCACCTGTGTGCACTTTCCTCCACTCTTGTATGTCACCCTGTTTTCCTCCCTCTTCTTGAAATATGTATTCACCACAGCCATTTCCATCCTTTTCGCAAAATCGACCACCATCTGTCCTTCCACATTTCTCTTCTTGACTCCATACCTTCCCATCACCTCCTCATCACCTCTGTTCCCTTCACCAACATGTCAATTGAAGTCCGCTCCAATCACCACTCTCTCCTCCTTGGGTACCCTCTCCACCACGTCGTCCAACTCACTCCAGAATTCTTCTTTTTCATCCATCTCACACCCAACTTGCGGGGCATATGCGCTGATAACATTCAGCAATAAACCTTCAATTTCCAGCTTCATACTCATCACTCTGTCTGACACTCTCTTCACCTCCAGCACGCTCTTGACATACTCTTCCTTCAGAATTACGCCTACCCCATTACTCCTCCCATTCACACCATGGTAGAAGAGTTTGAACCCACCTCCGATACTCCTGGCCTTACTCCCCTTCCACCTGGTCTCTTGCACACACAGTATGCCTACCTTTCTTCTTTCCATCATGTCAGCCAGCTCTCTCCCTTTACCAGTCATAGTGCCAACATTCAAAGTTCCAACTCTCACCTCCACATGTCTACCCTTCCTCCTCTCTAGCTGCCTCTGGACATGCTTTCCCCCTCTCCTTCTCCTTCGCCCAACAGTAGCATAGTTTCCACCGACATCCTGCTGGTTAACAGTACCGGTGGCGGTCGTTGGTAACCCGGGCCTCGACCGATCCGGTATGTAAGTCTTATTTATGATCCGCATATTTGATTTGGCAAAGATTTTACGCCGGATGCCCTTCCTGATGCAACCCTCCCCATTTGTCCGGGCTTGGGACCGGCACTAAGGATGCACTGGCTTGTGCATCCTCAGTGGCTGGGTTTTAATTGAGCTACTACCGCTATTATAAAGAGTTTTGATAGTTTTACAAAAGAAGTCTCCGAAACCAAACTTTGATAGGGCTTTATAAACGAAGTTATGTTCCACAGAATCAAATGCTTTACAAAAGTCAAGAAAGGGAATGAGGCCATCACTATCAACAAGGTTGTTATAATCTAACAAATCTAAAACCAACCTAACATTATTTGTGATGTCGAGTTCTCATGAATACTGATTGTGTCTCGTCTATTATAGTATCTAAAACATCTTTTAATCTTTGAGCAAACAATAAGGCTAATATTTTATGATCATTATTGAGGAGTGTGATGGGGCGCCAGTTGTCTAACAATAACGGGTCTTTGTTAGGTTTTGGAATTAAAGTAATGATCCCTGAGTCATGGTGGGTGGGAAAGGTCCTTATTGTATACTTTATAAAAAACGGGGACAATTGTTCAGCAAACATTTTGTAGAATTCGGCAGTAAAGCCATCATTTCCAGGTGATTTATTATTTTTCAGATCTCCTATCACTTTTTCAACTTCCTTAACATCAATTTTATAATCACATGAATGCCTTTCATCTGTGGATAAGACTTTACATTGTCAAGTCAAGAAAGGTTCAGCTCTGGCAAAGCAATCATTGCAGGTTGACATAAAACGCATCGCTTCACATTACGTCCAGTGCGCCAGCACAGGAATGCAGTGCAGGAGTGTTGTCCCAGATACCAGCGCCATTGGGGCCATGCTTATGTTGTTACTGTAGAAACCGTTGATTTGGCTTCACTGCAGCAGGCGATGACGTTGCTGTCTTTGACAATGTTTTGGTTAGTGGGCCCTTTATGGTCTACTTGTTAAGATGTAACTTAAGTCTCCGTGGTGCTACAAAACAAATATATTGCTTTAGTGTCAAACTAACTAGTTTCAACCTAGACAGTAGTGTGGACTTTACACCCAAACTACGGATAGAGGATACATTCAGCTGGTGCAACAGGCTGCAGATTTAAAACCTCAGTATACTGCAAAATACAGAGAGATTTACCTGGGGGAATAGGTTTAACCATAATTGTGTGAACTCGTTTGGCAAGGGTTTGAATGTCACGGATATTCGTTTATATGTAAAACTCCCACATTCAAACATTTATGTTCACTATTGTTTCACCAATGCTGAACAAAATACATGTTGGCTGTTTTATATTTTGTCAATATCGCACAGATCACTCCTTCATCTGACCTTACTGCAAGTGAGAGCGATGAAAATTTTGAGCTCCCTTTTTTCTATCGAGAAAATGAAGGTAACATTTTCCATTAGATCAGATGAGCTATTGAGAGGTATCACACTAATTTGCACTGTTGGATTCATAAGGAGATGCGATGAATGGTTATTTCTGCAGTATGCATTACAGCTGACACAAGTGGGCAAGTTCAGACAAGCCAAAGTGAATAAACTTATCTGCATCTCTGACCTTTTAAAGTTCAAGCATTATTGACAGCAAGTATGTTTGCACAGATAAGGAATTTGTCATGATGGAATGCCAAACATATTTATGCAAAGACATCAAGTTAAAAACAATGAACTAAAAGCATCATACATTATTTTTGGTTTAACATCTACGTACCCGAGATTATTGAAATATCTAAATGTATCGTTGGGTGAGTAGGTAAGGGATTAGGGAATGATCAATATTTCTCTTTCTTGAGTGCAAACAGATAAAACCTATAATGTTTAACAGGAAAAATCTACATATAAAGGTAAAGTCACTATGCAGGTTTCATTAAATATATATGTTTCATATTCATAGTTTATATTGTTGTAGGGAAATAACCATGAGGACTGCGGCCATGACCATCTGTTTTAAAGAGATCTGTTGGTTGCCCTTGCAGTTAAAGCTACAATCCTGAAGATAATTAACGTACTGGCAGCAGGGGCTGGGAAATAATTCAAAATCATTGTTTATCATCTTTCAATGGTATCATATCAGGATGAAATACAGATAGTATTCTATTGTGATAGTTTTTCTGTCTAAATGAATGATAATCTGTTACAAAAAAAAACACAAAATGAGATCTGAAATATTATAAGGGAGTATTATTTGAAAACTAGCTTTGGTTTGATATTATACTTCATATTACCAAACTGTTCAATGTGATGAGCCACAGCTTATTCTTAAATACAGTATTTTTGCATATGTAAGCAGATATCATGATTAATATTGATTTTGTGTAAAATTATCATGATAATATTTTCCATATCACCAAGCACTCATGATATGATTTGTTCAAAAGTACGTTTGTTCACATTTAATTCTTCAAGATTATGGGTTTTAGTTTTCTATAAAAAATCTACAGTTCTGGGCATCCGGGTAGCATAGCGGTCTATTCCGTTGCCTACCAACATGGGGATCGCCGGTTTGAATCCCCGTGTTGCCTCCAGGTTGGTCGAGTGTCCCTACAGACACAACTGGCCGTGTCTGCAGGTGGGAAGCCGGACGTGGGTATGTGTCCTGGTCGGTCGGGGCGCCTGAGGGGGAACTGAGGGGAATAGCATGATCCTCCGACGTGCTACATCCCCCTGGTGAAACTCCTCACTGTCAGGCGAAAAGAAGCAGCTGGTGACTCCACATGTATCGGAGGAGGCATGTGGTAGTCTGCAGCCCTCAACGGATCAGCAGAGGGGGTGGAGCAGAGACCGGGACGGCTCGGAAGAGTGGGGTAATTGGCCAAGTACAATTGGGAAGAATAAAAGGAGAGAAAAAAAATCTACAGTTGTAGTGTGTGTGTGTGTGTGTGTGTGTGTGTGTGTGTGTGTGTGTGTGTGTGTGTGTGTGTGTGTGTGTGAGTAGGATAAAAAATGTGTGCAAAGATAGCTTTCCCTTATATGTGTGGATGAAGAGGTCAAAGTATGAACACTGGATCTGGATGTTGTGTCTTTGAAAGGAGCATGTGTTACATCATGTATCAAGCAAAAGATGCAATAGCAGTGATCACTCTCCAGAACATAAGCGTACATCAGGTGTTTGCTTTGATCGCCGTTACAAAATTACAGCCATAACTTTAGACATCGTTGTTCCAATGTATTAACCGGTGTCTTGCAAGTATGATATTATTTTACTTGCAATTGAATCAACTCTTTTAAGGCATAACATGTTAATAGGAGTGTAAGACAATGTACATTTAAGGTAAATAATTCTGAAAACATGATGTTCAGGTTTTGTAACTTGTCATCAAAATTCCTTCTTCAGCACCGGGTGCAACCAAATGACATTAACATTAGTGAAATGCTCCTCCCTGGACATGATAAGGCAGTAAAGGCCAACTAGCTGGGAGACAGCAGCATCCACTAAGTGTGCTGCTCAAATGTCAGAAGATGTCTAGATTGCTCTCAATGTGGTACAGAATGTTCTTTTGGTGGTCAAGAGTGCACAAACACTGTATAGGAAAATGGGAAAATTCACAGATAGTAAAAATAGAAACATCGGCTTTCAGTTTAAAAACTGAGTAGCATTTGAACTTGTGTAAAAATATAGAATTGAAGAAAAACAAATCTTGTTCATGGAAATACTTTGAGCTCTTCTGTTAACCCAAATAAATGACAAAAGAAGTGTGACATTAAAACGTTAGACATTTGAGTTTAAATGCCATTTGCTAGGTTAATCAAATGTTTCAGAAGGTGTCTGAAAGTGATTATGATTACAGTATTAAGGTTACCGTTTCTCAGAAATCTAAATGTGTTCCTGGATGTTATCACTTCATTGAGCTGGGCTCCAGTTTCCCGGCGTGGTGAACAAGGAGAATGAAGGAGTCTAATGCTGCTATCTGACTACCGTTTCCACTGAGCCAACCTTGAGCCTAAGGGCAAGACCCTCTTTGAAAAACCCATTATGGTGCAGTGGATCGGTATCTGTTTCTCCACAGTGGGACCAGCCTTGGTGTCTACTCCCATTTTTATCAATGACATCTTCCCTGGAAGGTAACCCAAGAATCCTGAATTCCAAAACATCTCGTTTGACTGCCATTGTAGTTGGAAAAAATATCAAAATAATTAGATAAATAAACGTAAGTCTGTTTGTTGAGTAAAATTTGTTGAATTCCAGTTTTAACTCACTTCATAAATGGAAAGAGGAGATTATGGCCATTTCATTATCATGTGCGCTACCATACATCCTTGCCTGTGATTGAGCTCCAGTGACATGTGTGAATGTCACTGGATATCTGCAACATATCTGTAATAAGATGTTGGTTAGGAATTACAAATAACCATCAGGCTTTGCTACTACCTGTCAGACAGTTTTAAGGGCTAAAATATTCCACGGGTGTGTAAGAACAAATTTGTATGTTCGAACGATCGAGATATAATTAACTCGTGATCTTGAGACGACAGCATTAAAAAAAGAAATAATCGCAAGCACGGCCGTTATTGGCTTCCATAGGTTGAGGCCCAATTCTGCCAATTTCCTGGATCTCATGAACCTGACCGACGGGAAAGACGATTCAGTAGTGGCAGCCATGAAGAACGTTGTTCGCAGGACATCCCTGCACACTTGACCTTTGGATTAGGAACTGACAGCACTGCTGTTATAGTAGATAGATTGATTTATTTTTCTTCATTGAATAGAATTATATTGGATTTTGAATATTTTCTTTCTCGTCAAATTGATCGTTTAATGATATGTATTCAATAGGCAAACAAAATGGGGTCACAAAACGATTGACGGATGAATGGCCATGGCTCCTCTGTGTCTATTGTGCTGCACATAGGCTGGCTGTAGCGGCCTGTAAAGACTCATCAGGAAAGTGCGTTGCATGGCTACGTTCAGGGATCATCTAGAACAGCTCCACCTGTCATGCAAACCGCTCTGCCTCCCTGAGGTCAGCTGCAGAGGTTCTTGGGGTGTGTCAGCTGAAAGTGAAGGTGGATAAGTTAAATTTCAAATAAATTGAATGCCTATTTACTTGCATACTATATTCATTCCTTTTTTAAACTTTATTTGTTCATTCCTAATAAATACAGCTTATGTTGTTTTAATAAATTGTTTCATCTGTCACTGACTAGCAAGTATAAGGACACACAGTGGCTCTCAACATGAAGCTATAAAAAACCTTCTGCGAAACATCGCTGCTGTACTGGGAGCCTTGGCAGAGGAAGTAGAGACCCACAAATATCCTGGTGCTAAGGGATCGTACTCATTCCTTGCTACATATCATTTCATTGCCGCCCTCCACCTGCAAGCAGATGCGCTCCCTCACCTGGCACGCCTCTCTACACTCTTCCAAAAGGAGGAGGGTTATGTTCTTGGCAATCAAAGAGCAGGTAAATTTAATAACCCAAATCAGCTGCAATATTTAACTTCATATTTATATTGCACAAATGTAGGGTACACTAATTGATCTTTTCATCTGAGCCAATATGGTTCGTTTCCCAGATTGTTGTCACACTGGCCTTAATAAAAGGTATAACAAATTCTGGGTATCATCAACCTGTTGGCTCACACTTAAGAAAGCTGAACCAAAGTTTCGATGGCCCTTTGGGACTGGGTGCATTCAGCATCCCTGCTGAACAGGAGAGAGGAAGTCCCTGCTGAAGAGGAGAGAGAAAGAAGAGGACAGGATGATACAGGGGACAAACAGCAGTTCTGGCAAAGATTTCGATCACAGGTGTGATTATGTAGCTTTTGGCTGATTTAATTGATCCATTCCATCCATCCATTATCCAAGCCACTTGTCCGAATTCAGGTCGCAGGATGCTGGAGCCTATCCCAGCAGTCACTGGGCGGCAGGCAGGGAGACACCCTGGACAGGCCGCAATCCATCACAGTGATTTAATTTATGTAACTTAAATTTAGTCACTGCACAGTTTTATTTAGACTAATAGTTGACTGACATGTTTGCTCGCTGTTTGTTTGATCAGGTGATGCATCCGTACCAGGATGGCCTAGCTGCCCATCTCACAAAGCATTTCAGTGAGGTTGGAGTCCTGACTGCTTTTGGGATACTGGGTCCACCAGCAGCTACACGTCCCGATGAAATTGTACACACATACCTGAGGACACTGGTGGGACACTGGTGGGGATTTTTTTTCCCTTGATTTTTGGCATAGACCTTGAAGAATGGGTCTCTGGTCCATTCAAAGTAACTTTAAAATGAGACATTTTCTTTTTTTCTTTTTGGAATTTAACCCCTTTTTCTCCCCAATTGTACCTGTCCAATTGCCCCACCCTTCCAAGCCATCCCAGTTGCTGCTCCACCCCCACTGCTGGGTTGCAGACTACCACATGCTTCCTCCGATACACATGGAGTCACCGGGCGCTTCTTTTCACCTGACAGTGAGGAGTTTCGCCAGGGGGAGTTAGCATGTGGGAGGATCATGCTATTCCTCCCAGTTCCCCCTGCCCCCCAAACAGGTGCCCTGACCGACCAGAGGAAGCGCTAGAGCAGCGACCAGGACACATTCCCACATCCGGCTTTCCACCCATAGACACAACCAACTGTGTCTGCAGGGATGCCCGACGAAGCCGGAGGTAACACAGGAATTCGAACCAGCGATCCTTGTGTTGGTAGGCAGCGGAATAGACCACTACACTACCTGCGTACCCCTAAATGTGACATTATTACACATGACATAATCATGAACAGTGTTAATCATGATATTAAACATTTTAGAACAAGACTCAACTGGCTATATTGACAGAGTTGAGGAGTTTGGAATTCCATACCCAACCATAAGCCATTGTCCCGACGGTCCCAGTCAGCAGTGTAAACTGTGAAAGGGACTTCTCCACCATAAACAGGGTAAGAAATACCTCTCACATAATGGTATGTACTGTTTTAAGCTATAAGTATTTTTAAGCTATCAGCTTATCACATTTAAAATTTAAGAGTTCATGTATTTGCAGGTCAAGACAAACATCCACAACAGGCTGCAAGGGGAAACATCTTGCAGCCTGCATGCAGATCTCAATAAATGGACCAGAGGTTCTGACTCTTCGTACCAGGAGGCACTGGAATTGTTCTTCAGGAAACCCAGGAAAATCCATTGTAGCAACAAAGTTCCACACCCTGTATAGGTAAATGAGGAGAACTTGCAACAGTGTAGCTGTTTTGTAGTATTCATGGTCTTCTAAAGGTTTTATCGCAGTTTACATGAAATATGCTCCTGATGCCTAAATGCTATTCTCTCAACATTTGGACTGGACCTTTTCACTTTCACTTTCATTCAAATAGAACTGGGAAAGTACTGAAACAGCCTGTGCTAAGCCAACGAGGAGAAAGATGGCTTTGAAATAATGAATGTACACGATCACAGAAAGGTGAATCAGTTCATCTGGACACAACGTTTATTGACAGAAATGTTTCATCACTCATCGAAGTGACCTCTTCAGTCTCAACTGACTGCAGGTATCCCCACCCTTATAAACGAAACTAGCGATCAGTTTCACATGCTCTGAGCATTAACTAGAGTTACAATGGCCATGTGTACTATTCACAGAGGATTTGGGAATGGTTGCAATCACAGCATTGTAATATGGCAACAGCTGCCATCTTATGAGCCGTTTGCTCATACTCACAAGTTTAAGGCAACCCTCGCCGAAATGAGTCAGAATGTCTTTATGCATAAGGGTGGGGATACCTGCAGTCAGGTGAGACTGACGAGGTCACTTAGATGAGTGATGAAACGTTTCTCTCTACAAATGTTGTGTTCAGATGAACTGATTCACCTTTCTGTGATGTTCTTACCTGGATTACCGAGCATGCATCAAGACACAATGTACATGATTTTGCTTGTAAAAAATGTTCTGAGTAGATCACTGCAAAATGAAACAAAATGTGGGACGACTTGTAAAATATGACTCCTTTAACTGTTTGTTTGTCCAAGTCCAAATGTTCTGTAATATTGTGATTAATTGGGCCCCCCCCCCCCAAAAAAAGCAGTCAATTTATGGGAAACACTGTTATCTATTTGTGTTTATTTTCATGATTCTTGCTTCCCCCATATCGTTTAGCTGCACCCTTGGCCCCCAGTGGTCTCTTTCTGGAATGAAATGAACTGAAAAGAAGATGAAGTGAGTTAATGAGCTTCAGAATGAACAGTGTGTTTAGCCTTTATTCAGTGCTCTTATTGTGTGAGCAGTATCAAGGAATCAATGTTAATATGCAATGCTAATAAATATGCGTACAATTACTCTTTCTAAAAAATAAGTTAAGCTTTTCATAATCACAATTTGTGAGGATTTTTTTTATATTTAAGTCAGCTAAACTAAAGTATATCAAGTGCATTTTATTTAAAATTTAGTGATGCTCACTTACTTTGGTGCAGTTGTGTGATTCATCCTTCTTTAGTTCCCATCAACTTTATTGAAGTTGAAGTGTAGTGTATTTCAAATTTCAAGTAATGTCGACTTGGTTTGGCAGACTATATTAAGTTGGTGAGACTCGTAGTTTTAGATTTGTAGCAGCTTGATTGAATGTGACTATACTGAGGTACTTTAAGTGCTCGTATCTGTAAAAAAAAAAGAAGTGCAGCTTACTCAAATAATGCTTGTTCATTCTAATCACATCATCATTTAACACAACCTGACACAGATGAGTTCTTTTGCTTACTTTTCCTAAGGTAATTGGTTTCTTAATTATTTTTTTTTGAATAAACTTTACTTGTTAGGATTTACACTTCAAATGTAGCTTAGCATGTAACGTAGAGATTAATATTGCAGGACCATGGAGGACATCTGAATGGGGTTTTTTGGAGGGATTTTTTTAACAATGCAGTTTCAATAGCTCAAACTAAAGTTTAGGTTGCAGCATGCAAACATTTTCTTGCCTGGCCTAACTGCTCAGCGGACAGTTACAAAGTGGGCAGTGTGTTTTTAATCGCTTCATGCCACACTCCTCCCTTTAGAGGCGGAGAACAAGCTTGTCGATCTGTTCCAGTGAACATCAGGGGAGAACACCTTGGAGCCCAGAGCCACTATCTGCCATGGTGCAGTGGCGGTAATGATTAAGTATCAGTCCAGTGCGCTCATCTCATTTCCAAACTATCAGTTTCACCTTCTCCACTACATCACATTTGTGCAGCAGAGGGCAATGATCCAACTGGATGACTGCCAAGTCATTTTCTTCCCCTCCATCTTCTTTTGCACTCTCACTCACTCACAAATTCACTCTTTCACTGCCTCCCCCTTGTCATCCTCAGTCTCTCCATTTTTCTATTCATCTCTCAAGGTTGTACGTGGAGATAAAATAGATGTGCCCACTGGCTGAGGGCAGCTAGCCACGTGAGCCATCATTGGCAGGGGATCGCAGATAATGGCAGTTGTTTTACAGACTTCTTCATGGCTGTCACAGAGCATGTAAAGGGGGCAGGAAGGTGAAAAAGGTTGTGTGTGCTGTGATCATAGGCTGTGCACTGTGTCCTACTGTTTAAACTTGTGATCCTATCTCAAATGTCCAAGTATTGAACTGAAGCACTGGAGATAGGGAACACTAAATTTTGCAAAATATTGCAATCACCCAGGTTACCAGGCCTACTCCTACTCCTACTCCTACTCCTACTCCTACTACTACTACTACTACTACTTTCAGCTGCTCCCGTTAGGGGTCACCACAGCGGATCATCCATCTCCATCTCTTCCTGTCCTCTGCATGTTCCTCTGTCACGGCAGCCACCTGCATGTCCTCCCTCACCACATCCATAAACCTCGTCTTTGGCCTTCCTCTTTTCCTCTTCCCTGGCAGCTCCATATTCAGCATCCTTCTCCCAATATACCCAGCATCTCTCCTCCACACATGTCCAAACCATCTCAATCTTGCCTCTCTTTCTTTGTCTCCAAACCGTCCAATCTGAGCTGTCCCTCTAATATACTCATTCCTAATCCTGTCCTCCTCCTCCTCCTCATTCTCCTCCTCCTTCTTCTCCTCCTCCTTCTTCTTGTTCTTCTTCTTCGTCAGCACAATGAAAATATTAGCATCTTCAACTCTGCCAGATTACCAGGCCTGTAGAACAATATTGATGTAGCAAGTACAAATGTTCGATGACCAATCACCTTACTTCTCTTCGGTTTACAAAAAGTCAATAAATATGGTAAACTTTTTCTGAAAAGTTCCATCGATTCTTTTTTTATTTTTTCAGTTGAGCACAGATCAGTGAACTGCCTTGGCCCAAGGTCAAGTAATAAGAGAGCTATCCCGGGATGTCAGATGAGGTCAAAAGAGCAACATTATTCTCACGCATGCAGCGTTGTGTCCTCAGAAGTCCGCAAAGCACCACGACGAGCAGTGAAATCCTCAACGGAGCTCTCACATTATGCGGTGGGAATTCAAAGATGATCTGAAGACGACTGACACGGTGGGTAAAACCTGTGTTGCTGCAGAAGCGAAATTTGTGCCCAGGAGATGCATATGTAACGTCAAAAACCTCCCACACAATAGCTGGCAAATGCTATGCTCTCCAAATGCAGGCACTCACCACATGCATTATCTTGCTGACATAGTGCATAAGTCAATGCTTGAGCCTCACTGAATCTATACGGCGTGCATACCCTGGATTTAGGTGCCTGACATTTCATCCATTATTAGAGTGTAGATCAAAAAGAAAGGGCAAATTCCCTCAACAGATTAAAGGGGCTGAGAGGATTAAATTTTCCAGCCAGGACAAAGTCCCTACCCAGCGCAATTACCCGTTCAGAGGTTAGCCTGTGCATTTCAATTAAAAAAAAGAGAGAAAAAAAAGAGATGATTTCATAACCAAGGTGGAAATATGCTTTTTAAAGGACATGTGCTAAAGTACACGGATTGAATAAATTTGACGTTGTCACAGATAAACCCGCCACAGCCCTCTTGGCTTGTCTTGTTATCTTCTTATTGCTGATAATCCACTTAATATGGTAATACGTGAAACACCTTGCCTGGGGTGTCTTTGAGTCCTCTGCCTCGAGTTCATATCGGTGGGGCATACTAAGTCACGAGTCACTCGCATAAAATTGAGAGGGAGATTTGACGTAGGATTTGGGGTTTCTTTTCGTCGGTCTCAGACAGCTGACATTTGTTTGGACAGCGGTGAGAAACGAGGGCAAAGTCAAATTTATCACGGTTGTCGAGAACGGAGTGATGACGCCGTGACGAGACGTAGCAGGTGTCGTTGGCCATTTAAGGCCCCAAAAGAACGGAGGAGAATCCAAGACAGGTTTTATAATCAGACCAAGATAATTATCCTGGAGCTAGAGCCCGATATCTGTCTGTATCTGTGCTGGCCTCCTCAGTGCAATTACGCCATTTAAGAGCAATTAACACCATATGTCCTGACATTATTGTTTTAATTATTAATATGATTGCATTTTTTATTTCTCCAAGTGTATTTTGACCTCTGCTAATTGCTTAATGAAACAAGTTGCACACTTCATTATTAATTAGACAAGGGATAAAGATGATTTTGTTAAGATAGATGTGCAATTTATATCTCCAATTTTTCGCTCAGTGAGGAGGACTGTAAAGTATATGACACAGGTCTCTAACCAGTGCCCAAGCTTCTTCTCTTTTTTTTTGTGACTCTGACACAAGAGCCATTTGAACTTACCTCAGTCAAATACACTAATTACACATCTCCTGATACCTGGCCTTTCTTGTCTTTTTAGGCTGGGAATACCATCTGTTACCCCACTGGTGGAGAGTACCAGACGGCTCAAGCAGGCAACAAAGGAGTATTGATGTGTCACGGATCAGGTCACCGCAGAATCTACCTGTGAAATGTAAATGTGACCGGGGCAAGGGCCAACACGGTCAGCATGTAAATGAACTCATCGGATAGCCACAGGGCGCACGACTCTTCTGACCCACCGCTGCTGCCCCCTCCCTCCCATTTCGGCACTGTTTTCCCCTGCCTGGCTCGTGGGTTAAGCACCCTTTGGCTGAGCGTTGGACGTGGAATTCAGACGAAAGGCCTTGAAATTGCCCATTTTGAATGGCTCACACTGTGTTTGGCGGGAGGGCAATTAGGGAGCGAAGCCTCCTAAATTTTGTTTTTATACCTTTCACACTCCAGGTAATGTTAAAAAGGTCTCGCCTGTGAGTGTTTTTTTTAACACATAGCAGTTTTAAGCCATTATTATTTTCCGCTTTATTTTATTTTAATTCTTTTAATTTTATTTTCTGTTTCCAGTGTGGGAAGATGACGGCACAAACTCACATTTGCAGCGGCCTCACCCAGTACCGTCTATACAGTGTCTTTGTCCATGTCTGCATCTAAGTTTGTGTCTTCATTTGATGGCTGGGAGAGCTGGCACTGGATCGGCCGGGAGAGCTTGGTCTGCTGTGTCCTGTGGGCCTAGGGACCACGGCCCTGCCTGGATCTGCGCACGAAGAGGAAACGCCAAGGGTGGTCTGACAGGATGTGGTATTGGGGCAGGCTAAGCTAACTGCTAGCCCATGCAGACCGGCAGTTCCGGCAGTCATCCTGGCTGGCGTTTGTTCTCTTGGACGGTGATTTTTTTTTGTGCTTAGTTTGGATATATATGTGTTCTTGTAGTTATTGGGTATGTGTTTTTCTCTTTATGTTGTACTCCTGTGAGCTGGAGGACAGGATATTTCATTTCATGTACACAAGTACATGAAGTGAAATGACAAATAAGGTGTTCCTGATTCCTGATTATTCCCGCCAGGCGGTTGTGGTTTCTGTTTTGCCGTTGTGAGTTCTGATTTGTCGTTGTGCTTTTATTTTTGTTAATTTGATTTGCACTTTGTCGTTGTGTCTTTTGATTTGTTGTTGTGTTTGCCTATTTGCCATTGTGATTTGCACTTCAGGTCCACTGTACTTTTTTCCACCATTGCTGATTTGGTTTCACACAATGAAAGTTTAACCAAACCAGCCCAACGCTTGCTAGGAGATGATCCAGCCAACGGCAGCCCTTAGTTGGATCAAGTGGGAGCAGAGAATGAATGAATGAATGAATGAATGAATGAATGAATGAATGAATGAATGAATGAATGAATGAGTGAGTGCATGATTCATCATAATGTCATTGTATTGGCTGTCTGGGACTCAGGTAGCAGAAGAAGATACCTGCGCAGAGATGGTTTATAAGTGGCATGGGTTGGGGGGGGGGTCCACTTCTCCCAACGCCACATGACTTGATTGTAGAGGAGATGTTCCGATGGCAAGGGGGACCCCCTAGACAACCGGCACCTCAACACAACTGCAGGAGGCTGCCGGAAATCCAGTTTTCAGAAACCGCCTCGAAGCGTGCCGTCACAGCTTGCTTTTCTGTTGGGGTGTGCTCCCTTCACCTTTTGTCTCCCCATACTCACCCACAAGGCAGCGGGGAAGTGGTTGATAGGTGCCAGGGCATGTCCACCAGGGTGGGCCTGCACACCATACCTCTGGGGCCCACTGCTGCTCCGAGATCCCCTGCCAAGTTAGCCTGTCTATCGGCTGTCTATAGCACCATTCACAGTCACACAGTAAGGCCGTTATTCACGCATATTTATATTCAATGTAGCTGATGAAAATACATGTTATCTAAAGATGTGTACATTTCAAACTGCTACTTTTTCCTCTCAACAACTCTTATCACAAGTGTCTACCTTTGGTTGGTGCCACTCTCATACTTTACATAATGTAATCTAGTAATATCTTATGAAGTTGTAATGCTCATACATGCTTGTTGCTATTTCTCTCTAAATTTGCCTATAGTGGCTGGGGAGAAACTGGAATTTCATTGTACACACACACACACACACACACACACACACACACACACACACACACACACACACACACACACACACACACACACACACACATGTTCTTTTGGCAGAGCATCAACAAAGCTTTCATTACTTTTCAAATGAGGTTAAGCTCATAACATACTTCTACTTTATCAAATGCATTTAACAGACTGGGGTTATGCATATGTTTATGGTTTTAACCATGCTAAATGTACAATTTCACAGACAGACAAGCAGCTTCCACTTGGAATAATGTATTTGGACAAGGAAAAATCTCTTTGCAAATTTCTTTGTATGATGTGCATAATTCTGTGAAATTCTCAAATCACTGAAAAAGTGGAACACAACAACAGGCCTACCATGCCTCCAGAGATGAAAAATTACAAATGGGAAAACATTGCTCTTAGCTGTAACTTACAGAATTGGGTATCCTGCTACATTAGAATAAATGTCTGGTTGTTGTGGTTATTTTAAATATAAAAGCCCTGACTGTAAATCAAGATTTCTAATGTATGGCACTCTGTGTCTTCCTCGCCATTTTCTCCTCTTCGCATCCAATATGCATCAATGCTGATGGGACTGTTGCCCGTGAGTTCTTGCTCTTAATTCGCCAATCTTTTTTTTTGGGGGGGGGGGGTCCCCTTTTTCTCCCCAATTGTACTTGGCCAATTATTCCACCCTTCCGAACCATCCTGGTCGCTGGTCCACCCCCTCTGCCAATCCGGGGAGGGTTGCAGACTACCACATGCCTCCTCCGATACATGCTGAGTCACCAGCCGCTTCTTTTCACCGGACAGTGAGGAGTTTTGCCATTGAGTCATAACACGTGGGAGGATCATGCTATTCCCCAAATTCCCCCTCCCTGAACAGGTGCCTTGACCGAGTGCAGTGCAGTGACCAGGACACATACCCACACCTGGCTTCCCACCTGCAGACACGACCAATTGTGTCTGTAGGGACGCCCGACCAAGCCGGAGGTAATATGGGGGATTCCAACCGGTGATCCCTGTGTTGGTAGGCAACGGAATAGATCGCTACGCCACCTGGACGCCCTTTAATTCGCCAATCTTGTTGGGTGACATTACAGCCTGAGAAATTTACGTACCCCATTATGCCTCCATTTACACCAGAAGTTACCTTGTTCTAATGTTTGCTTTAGAATCCTGGAGACAGTCCACCACAGGCTCAAAGCAGGCGGCCTGGATGAGTCTATGATATTGTAACGTGCATGGATAAGTAGACACGCTGGTCTTGGCTATCGGGTCGGACCCTTTAGTCGACTGGTTAACGGTGTCGCTTGCGGAGTGGGAGACACGGGTTCGCGTCCCGGCTGTGGCGACAGTCTCCCAGACTGCCCCCCCACCCCGAATTCGCTACATTGGTGTCAGAAGTAATGTAGCGAATTCGGGGGGCAGTCCGGGAACCGCCATAGCCGGGACGGGAACCCGTGTCACCCACTCCGCAAGCGACAACGTTAACCAGTCGACTAAACGGTCTGACCCGTTAGTCAAGACCAGCGTGTCTACTTATCCATGCACGTTACAATATTCTCTATCACCAAATGATTTACCATTCATTCAGAACTGGATTTGTGAACCCTTCTACTGTACATAGTGTATGTACTTTCCATGTTGCACAATACTGAAAAAATGTCATAGGGTGAATTATGTGCACAGAAAATGATAAATTTGAGAAAAAAAATGATGTAAATATGAACATGATATGTACTGTGTAGCTGGATAGATATTTTTTCTTAGTTATCCTAAAACACTATCTCTTGTTTTCCATCAGTTTTCAGGATTGTGGGTGTCAAGTAAAGGTGATTTGATGTAAGTAAAGGCAATAATAGAAAAGTAAAATAATATTCAATGTACAGACCTGAGTAACTATCGGCCATGTAGTACCTACCACAGATTTAGCTCTTGTTAGATAATTTCCTATATCAATCGTTAGAATTAGCTAAGACATAGTACAAATCAGATATGGGCACAGCTCCCCTTGCACAACAATGTTGGCGGCAAGGACTGCAACACCACTCCACAGACTGCTACTGTAGATAGCCTCCCTAACCATAAGGCTCTGCTCAGACATAAGCAACTAGTCTTCTGTATAAACCCCTAATGTTTTTGGTGAGTAGTGGAGATTTAAGCAAGACTGAAACAAACAGCCCATACCGTCACGTGTCCTTCAGTATATAGCAAATGCATTAAAAAAAAAAAGTCCATGATCGTTTCGCAGAGCTCTGTCTTATCAAATATTCATGTCCCATTTTCCTGGCAACAGACTCAGGTGCACAGTGTCTAGACAACGTTCTTCATCAAGAATTCATCTGTGACAGTAATGACTGCCGAGTTTAAAAAGGATTTGTGATTTTTCTTGAAATACCTTGTTTGTCCAGTCAAAGAAAGGTGAATCAGTTCATCTGGACACAACGTTTACTGACAGAAACGTTTCATCACTCATCTAAATGGCCTCTTCAGTCTCAACTGACTGCAGGCATCCCCACCGTTATACTCAATACAGTGGCATAACGACTGAAGCCAACGATTACAAGTAAAGTAATTTGCCATATCAGCATGTTTTAGAGTGATAATATTTTATTAGGGGAACTTCATAGTTTAAGGGGGAGGAGTGTAGTAGACCAAAAGCGCTACCTAGTGGTGGTTAAGCTAGGCTCTCATATACCCCGGATGTTGACTGCTGCGACAGTCGGAGAGCTACAATAAAGAGGACAAGACGTTGGGAATTGGTCTTCGGCTCAAATCACTGTTATGGATATATTAGCAGTATAGGATACATCCAGATAATATAGCGAATATATTACAAATGTAACGTTAGTATTTTTTGTTTTTGGAATATTTATGCCGTAACAAAAGTTTGGGTAAACGTCCTGTGACTAGATCATTTTTGTTTAAAGTTTTAGATTTTATGTACCATTAAAAACAATGTGTAGGCACATGTGTAAAACAAAATAAGGGCTGCGGCTTCACCAAACAGTGCAAGACAGACATAGACAAATATAACAAACATAGTATAAAATATATATATATAAATGAAGACTAAAAGCTAAAGCTAAAGTAAAAAAAAAAAACAAGGCGTGGCCGGGACGTCGAGGATGTAGGACACGTTTCTCTATTGCTCCTGAGTTAGTGACCAAATTTATATATTTAATCTCGCTAAATCGTGCATGTCTTTGGTGGTCAAGCGTCTAAATAGTCCTTTAAACGATTCACACTATATTTGAGGACTTTGAAGGTGAAATGACATCTAATCGACCGAAAACGGAGTCTGCAAGAGCAGGCCGCAATAAGCCTGCGCCCTCTCCTGAATCTGATCCGCTCCCAACATCGGGTGCTACAGCTAGTGCTGACAGCATGACAGTACTGACCGCGGAAATGCTACAATCCATGATGGGCTCCCTCAAAACCGATATTTTCGGTAAGATTGACACTTCAGCTACCACTCTCAGATCAGAGATGATACTGGTCAAAGACGAGCTTAAAAGATCTATCGAGAGGATCCAGAATAAACTCGACGCACATGGAGTCGTTTTATCAGAGCTGGAGCGCAGTGCTACAGATCACAGCACTCGGATTACCGAGCTAGAGGCAAACGTCGGCTCACTAACAACTAGGGTGACATACCTGGACAACAGATGCGAGGACCTGGAAGGTAGAATGCGGAGGAACAACATCCGTCTTCTGGGAATACCGGAGGGAGTGGAGGGCCCGCGACCGACAGAATTCGTAGCCGGGCTGCTTCAGGAGCTGCTCGGCCTGGATGAGAAGCCGCTGCTAGACCGGGCCCATCGCACCCTGCGGAGCCGACCCCGGGAGGGTGAACCTCCGCGACCATTTGTCATCAGGGTGCATTTCTTTCACGTCCGGAACGACATGCTGAAGAGATCTGGAGATGCGTCTCCTCTCCTCTACAAGGGCAGAAGAGTCTCGATATTTCCGGACTACACCACGGCTGTGGCCAAGAAGCGGGCTAGCTTCGGAGATGTTAAGCGCCAGCTGCGCGCCTGTCCCGGCGTGAAATATGGTCTCATCTACCCTGCGGTTCTGAGACTGACCCTGCCGGACAGCTCCACACACAGGTTTGAGGACCCGGCTGTTGCGGCCGATTTCATCAAAAACAGGGTGAAAAAAGCTGTCATGCCACCGCCGGGTCTGTAGCTCAAAATATCAGTTGGCTGGTCTGGTTAGCAGGCTAGTTAGCGGGCTGACTGGTAGGCAGATTAGCTAGTGAAGTTGGTCTTGCAGTGCTCATTGTTGACATTTGAACGCAGCTGTTTTTTTATTTTCAGTACATGTTGGAGAGTGAAGCTAGCCTTGCAGTGCTCATTGTTGACACTTGAATGTAGTGGGTTTTTTATTTTTATTTTCAATACATGTGGATGAGTATACAGCGGACTACTCACATTAAGGTGATATAATGTGGAGATATATTTTATTCCACTTACATTACTGCCTACTATTTGTGTCATTCTCATTTCATTTTGTTTTGATCTGAGCTGCCTGCACTGCCAGTATTTGGTTGTTTACATGGCTGAAGTTCAATTTTGCCACTTTATAGATTTTGTACCTCTCTTAACTGAGTTAGTTTTCCTCGGGTCCTAATGTTATTGGAGACCGACTTATGCACATTTGCTTTATTCTAGTTCAATGGTCACAAATCTCAGGTAGCTAAGAGTAAGCTAGCTAAGTTGGTATGCGTTGCTCTAAAGGTTTTTTGTATTTAGGGGTTTGCTTGCATCTCAGTTGGGGAGATGCTTCGGCAAGAGGGATTTTGTGGGAGGGTTTTTTTCCTTCTGTATTTGTGTTTTGTTTTCTTGTGTTTTGTCACTTGTTTTTGTTTTTTGAATTTGCACTATTGAGGTCAGCCAAAATATTTAATTTGCATTATGCCTTGTCCTTAACATGTACTCTCTCTCTTAAGACATGACTCAGCCTGACGTAGCTCATCCTGCTGGAGGGAATGGTTTTAATTTTCTCACTTGGAATTGTAGGGGCATTAACAACCCAGTTAAACGCAGTAAGGTTCTCCACCACCTCCATCAGTTGAAAGCTCACATTATCTTCCTCCAAGAAACTCATCTCAAGGTACCACAACACTCAATACTTAGGTGCAGATGGGTGGGTCAGGTGTTCCATTCCTCATTTCAGAGTAGGTCAAGAGGGGTGGCTATCTTACTTCACAAATCAGTACCTTTTACATGTTCTAATGTGATAGCTGATCCCAATGGTAGATATGTAATTGTCAGTGGTAGGTTATTCGATACGAAGGTGGTTCTTGTTAATGTTTATGGTCCTAACTGGGACAATGGGGATTTTTTCAAATCGGTTTTCTCCACACTCCCTGATATGTCCTCCCATATGCTGATCATAGGCGGTGACTTTAACTGCTGGTTGGACCCACATTTGGATCGATCCTCCACTAAATCTACTACTTTATCAACCTCAGCTGGGGTTGTCCGTACCTTTATGTCTGATTTCGCTGTTTCAGACCCTTGGAGAACATTTAATCCATCTGGGAGGGCATACTCTTTTTTCTCTTTGGTACGCCACACTTTTACGCGCATAGACTACTTCCTTGTAGATGATAGACTTCTCCATTCCATATCTTCGTGCTTATATAATCCAATTGTGGTTTCGGACCATGCCCCTGTCACTATGGGAGTAGTCTTTCAAACAGCTAATAATCAGAGACCGCCTTGGCGGCTTAACACTCAATTACTCAGTAGCGAAAATTTTATTAACTTTGCTTCGGCCCAAATTGACTTTTTTATGGATACAAATAGAACCCCAGGTATCTCTGCGTCTACCCTATGGGAAACTTTGAAAGCTTATCTTAGAGGTGAAATTATTTCCTACACCACATATGAGAACAAACTTAAAAAAGATAAATTGTCCATGCTAACACGCCGCATTGCCCAATTAGATAACGCATATTCCGTTTCACCATCTCCAGATATTTATAAGGAGCGCTTAACTTTGCAAGCAGAATTTGACACTTTGCTAACAGATCAAGTTACTGAGCTGCTTGTCAAGTCTAGGAGCACCTACTATGAACAGGGAGACAAAGCCAGTAAGTTATTAGCACACAAGTTGCGTCAAGTTTCATCATCACATCAAATTCCCAAAATTCATACATCATCCGGAATATCATTAGACCCTAGGGAGATAAATGATGAGTTCAGAAGTTTCTACCAGTCTCTATATACTTCTGAAGGTGATGCTGATTTATCAGAATTTGATGACTTCTTCCACTCCCTTGATGTACCTTTAGTCAACCAGGATTTGGTTAAAGAATTAGAACAACCAATCACTGTTGAAGAACTGTCTAGAGCTGTCAAATCCCTTCAATCCGGGAGAAGCCCAGGGCCTGACGGTTACTCGACAGAGTTTTATAAAAAGCTTCTCCCCAAAATAGCCCCTATTCTAATTGAAATGTATAATGAAGCATTTGTTAATGGTATTCTTCCACAGACTCTCACTCAAGCGACTATCTGTTTAATTCTTAAAAATAATAAAGACCCTCTTGAATGTGCATCATATCGTCCAATTAGCCTGTTAAATGTTGACTATAAGATTTTAGCCAAACTTCTGGCAACACGCCTGGAAACAGTTCTCCCATCGATTATCTCTCCTGATCAAACAGGATTTATTAGAAATAGACATTCATTCTTCAATCTTAGGCGACTATTTAATATCATGTACAATTCCTCTGACACCAACACCTCGGAGGCCATTATATCCCTGGACGCGGAGAAGGCGTTTGACAGGGTGGAGTGGAAGTACCTTTTCTATACACTAAATAAATTCGGCTTTGGTTCAAAATTCACTACTTGGGTAAGACTTCTGTATACGTCCCCCCAAGCCTCTGTCAGGACTAATAACACTCAGTCAGGCTGTTTCCCTCTGCAACGGTCAACACGCCAGGGTTGCCCTCTAAGCCCTTTATTGTTTGCTCTCACCATAGAACCCCTTGCTATAGCACTTCGTTCCAACCCTCTTATCAAAGGTATAGTTAGATACGGACATGAGCACAAGGTTTCTTTATATGCAGATGACTTATTGCTATACACATCCAATCTTTCTGTTTCTGTTCCTGCTGCCCTTGCTACTATTACATCCTTTGGTCATTTATCAGGGTATAAACTGAATCTCAGTAAAAGCGAATTGATGCCGCTTAATGTGACTGCGGAAAAATTCCCATTACATACCTTGCCATTCAAAGTTGCTCATAGTTGTTTCACGTATCTTGGTGTACAGGTCACGAGTCGATTTGAAAACCTTTTTCGGGCCAACTTTTCCTCGCTTTTAACCCGCACTAAGGATGATTTTGAACGCTGGTCAGTGATGCACCTCTCTTTAGTAGCGAGAATTAATTCTGTTAAAATGAACACACTCCCTAAATTTTTATATCTCTTTCAGTGCCTACCGATTTTTCTTCCCAACACATTTTTCAAAAAAATAGACGGCCTAATTCTACCTTTCATATGGGATAAGAAGACTCCTAGGATACGAAAACAGCTCTTGCAGAGACCCAAGTCAGACGGAGGTATGGCGCTACCAGATTTTAGATTTTATTATTGGGCGGCTAATCTTAGGGTCATTCAGTTCTGGTTGCGAGGTGGAGAGATGTCCCCGTCCCCAATTTGGTTAAAGATGGAAGCTGCTTCGTCTGTACCGGCATCATTGTCTTCCCTCGCTCACTCCTCCATTACAGGCCCTTATTCCTCTTTCACCAAGAATGTGTGTGTCAAAACAACATTGAGGATCTGGAATCAATTTAGACGCCATTTTGGGTTTCAGACAACCTCTCTTTCTGCTCCGATGGCCTCGAACCCTGCTTTTGCCCCATCTATGGTTGATAGTGCTTTCTCAATATGGTCTAGTCTTGGTATAAAAAGGTTTAAAGATCTCTACATTGACAATACATTTAGTACGTTTGAGCAACTAGCAGTTAAATTTGGTCTTCCCAGGCATCATTTTTTTAGATTTTTACAGATCCGGAGTTACGTCCGCAATTTGGATCCTCATTTCCCCACCCTTCCTGGTGAAACACAGTTTGACACCTTTCTTACCCCGCTTCCCACTCTGAAAGGTACCTTGTCAATAATTTATAGACAAATTTGTTCTTTAAGAATTGCCTCACTTAATGACATTAAATCCTCATGGGAGGAGGAACTGGGGGAGGGAATATCTGATGGGCTGTGGGAGAGGGCACTCGGAAGGGTACATACCTCTTCGGTCTGCGCCCGACATGGTCTCATTCAATGCAAAATCATTCATAGGGCTCATTGGACCAAAGCGAGACTAGCGAAAATTTACAAAGACATAAATCCTAACTGTGTGAGGTGTAACCAGTCTCCTGCTAACCATGTGCACATGTTTTGGTGTTGCTCATCTCTTGATGGTTTTTGGAAAGATATTTTTAGCACACTTTCAGAAGTATGTGACACACAGATCAAGCCAGACCCTTTTATTGCGCTATTTGGGGTGCCCTCGCCCACATTGCAACTGACCAATATTAATAAGGATTTTATTGCCTTTGTTACCCTGTTGGCGAGACGATTGGTTTTGCTTAGTTGGAAATCCTCTGCACCCCCTTCTCATGCTCTTTGGATTAAGTCTGTTTTAAATTGTATAAAGCTGGAAAAAATTAGGCACACCCTCAAAGGGTCCCTAAACAAATTCTGGGCAATGTGGACCCCCTTCTTTTCTTATGTTAAGCGACTTCATTTCCCTGTTATTCCAGAGTGATGTGTGTGTATATATATATGCATATTTTTTCCTTTTTATTGATGTCCTTGTTGGATGGAGGTGGGGGCGTGGCAAGCTCCGGTGATGAAGGAGGTAGGGTGTATGTGTACATGATGTCTGTGAGGGACTGTGCTGGGTTGGCTGGCCTGCGGACAAGTGCATTGGAATATGTGTACTTGTATTTATTTAGTTATTTTTATTTATTTTTTATTTTTTTAATTATTTTAGTTAATTTGTTTTGATTTGATTTGATTTTTTTTTCTCCTTTGAGGGTGTGTTTTTATTCCTCATTGTATTCTGGTGTGTTAGTGTATTGTTGGATGTGTTTTGTGTTCATGCTGTACAACTTACGAGGACAATTATTTTGTAAATGTTGATTATGCGGAAAATTCAATAAACAAAGTTATAAAAAAAAAAATAAAAAAAAAAAAAACAAGATGGCACGAGTATAAACACATTTATAGACATTCAGTGGGTGGCCAGGTTCAGGTGAGTAACAGCTTGGGGAAAGAAGCTGTTTTCGAGCCTGGTAGTGCGGGCTCTGAGGCTCCTGTAGCGCCTCCCAGAGCGCAGGGGGGAGAACAGTCCATGGTTAGGGTGGGTGGGATCTCTGCTGATGCTCAGACCCCTTCGAAGGTAGCGTTTGTGATAAATGTCTTTTATGGCTGGGAGCTGGGTACCGGTGATATTCTGGGCTGCCTTGATGACCCGCTACAGAGCTTTCTGGTCTCCTGATGTGCAGTTGCCATACCACACTGAGATTCAGTGGTCAGGATGCTCTCTATGGTGCAGTGGCAGAAGTTGGTGAGAATTTTGGGGGATAGACAAGCGCTCCTCAGGAAGTGTAGGCATTGGTAGGCCTTTTTCCCAAGGGCCTGGGTATTTGATATCCAGAAGAGGTCATCGCTGATGTGGACTCCAAGGAATTTAAAGCTGGAGACATGCTCCACTTCAACCCCATTGATGTATATGGGGGAGTGGCTGCAGCTTCTAGACCTCCTGAAGTCCACAATCAACTCCTTTGTCTTCTGCACATGAGGACAAGATTGTCGGTGGTGCACCGTGATGCTGAATCTCAACCCTGTAGGTCATCTCATCATTGTTTGTGATACAGCCTATGACTGTGGTCTCATCTGCAAATTTTACTATTATATTTGAATGCTGAGTTGGCATGCAGTCGTGGATAAAGAGGGAGAAAAAGAGGAGGCTCTGAACACAGCCTTGAGAGGCACCTGTGCTGAGGGTCAGTGTGGAGGAGGTGTGGTCACCTAACGTAACAGACTGAGGTCTGTTGGTCAGGAAGTCCAGGGTCCAGTTACAGAGGGAGGGGTTGAGGCCAAGGGAGATAAGTTTGGTGGTTAGTTTGGTGGGGATGATAGTGTTGAAAGCAAAGCTGTAATCTATGAACAGCATTCGGATGTATGTGTGTTGTTAAGTTCAAGTTGCGTCAGAGCAAAGTGCAGGGCAGTGGCATTGGTGTCCTCTGTAGACCTTTTGGGATGGTAGGCGAACAGATGTGGGTTGAATTTGGGGGGATAGTGTTTTTGATATGAGCCAGAACCAGTTTCTCAAAGCTCTTCATGACAATGGGAGGGAGCGCTACTGGTTGGTAGTCATTCAGACATGTGGATGTTGATTTATTGGGGACAGGAATGATAGAGGTGGTCTTGAAGCATGCCGGGACTATGGATTGGGACAGTGAGAGGTTGACTATAGTTGTGAAGACCTCAGCCAGCTGGTCGGAGCATTTCCAGAGGACCCGACCCATGTATGCCATCCGGTCCCGCAGCCTTCCGTGTGTTCAGTCATTGCAGTGATTCTCTGACCTCTGTGATCGATAGAGTGAGCACCTTTACAGCCTGAGATTTAATTTTAACCCAGGTGTCATCCACAAATCTGAACCAATGGCTAGGTGGTGTCCCTGAATCGGACATCAGAGGCCTCTTTTCCACTTCCTCCATATACAAGTTGGCCACTGTAGGTGAAACCAGGGAACCAATAGCACATCCATGCTTCTGCCACTACCGCCTGTATGTGAAGCATGTGGACTGAAGACACGGCAAGAAAAAACACTGGACTAGAAGTTTTTCTGGTGTTTGCATCCATTTTATGTTATTTTGCATTTTTTTGTAATAATATTTCTGGGTCCATCTGAGCATCTAAAAACGTACTCCTTTATGTCCTGTCCTTTGGCTTGCATCGACTGTTTGACTGGCAGATCCACGGGAAATGGATAAAAACTGTGTTGTGCCCCATCTGTCTGTGGTGCTGCAGTTAGTCTGTGTTGCTTTGGTACTTCAAACGACTTTGTCCTCACCATCCACCTCTACATATACGTACATAGTCCAACCCAGTCAACCTCAAGCTGCACAGGTTTGCTGCCAAAAGAAGCGGCATTCTATTTTTTATTTTTTATTTTTTTGGGGCAGAGGAAAGTGCTTCAGTTTCAAAGGAGCTGTTGTTGCTCTCTATCAGCGTGTTATCCTTGAACCAAAACAGCATCCCTAAAAAACTGTCTACCTACTCGGCTCATTGCTTCTTTTCTTGTGCTTTCCAATTTTTTTTTTTATCAAGTTTTGTAACTCACATTCTGTTTTGACAAACACAAACATTGTAAAGTGATATTTGAGCTGTATCTGAGGGAAGTTGCTTTTCTGCCTCTTTTTACAGCCATCTGTTGAAAGGTTCAAACATTTAAATGATTTTGTTGAGTTTTTCGAGAGAACACCCCCTCAGTGCCCATACTTTTTTTTCTATTCTGGAGAATGTAAGCAAACAGCCATTAATCAAGAAGATGAATCGTTTGTACATTATACATTACTGTACATAAACTGATATATTTAGAGATGCACTATTGCCTCAGATACATTAATCTTGTGTTGCGGTGTGGTTTTTAATTTTGGTAATACTTTCTGTGTTGAATCAGTGAGCTGTAAACTGCCCTGTTGGTTTAGGAGGGTATCAAAATCTTAATGGGCTAACAGCATCTTAATCCTAATGTTAAGCTGTATTGACCTACTCGTTTTTCCACCAAAATAATTTCCTAGTAAATGCATTAAGATCTCCTCAATCATTAGAGGAATATCTATCGTCGGCTGCCCTATCAGTGGGGTTTTCCTTTGAAGGGGAACACATTGCTTGAAAAAATGAGAGGATAAAAGTCAACGAGCTTGAAGGACCACCTGAAGATAAAGTTAATGACTTGTGTCGAGGGGAGCATATTGTTTCATTGCAGCCTGGGATATTGCTCCCTCCTCGGATAGATAAAAGCTAATAAGAAGGAAAAAGAGGAAGATCTTAAAGGAGGTGTTCGGGCCATGAAAATCATCTCTCAATTTGCTGAGAATCTGAGTAAAATAGTGGTTTCGAGCGCATCCTCTTGTGTGGATCCTCACAGTAGCCTTGGGGCAAACTCTGAAAACGCGGCCGTAAATATTCATGGTGACATCTGCAAACAAAGTTTTGATTACCCCAACATGACAGTGACCTCTATCAATATGTAAATCGTTTAAATAAATGCATTTCCCGCACAGAGTAAACTATTGGGTGGGACTTGGCCAGCAGGCTGGCTGATCCTGTTTGGCCAAGCTCAAGGCCGCTCTCTCTCTCTCTCTCTCTCTCTCTCTCTCTCTCTCTCTCTCTCTCTCTCTCTCTCTCTCTCTCTCTCTCTCTCTCTCTCTCTCTCTCTCAGTACTCAGTACAACAAACCTTCCCAGCCTGAGTGCCTTGCATTATTTACATGTTTATGATTAGTAAAGCCTCACATGGAGAAGCCATCTGCTGGGAAGTTGCTTGGAGAAATTGAGTGCCATTAGGTCTGTCTTTTTTCTTTGCCTTAAGAGAAGGAAGGAATTGAAGAGTAATATAGTGCTCAAACTACTACTATTTTTATCCAAGAGTAAAAGACGTGCATTTCGACGATATGAAAAAAAAGGGTCTTGTGAAGCACTTTATGTTTAACGTAACCCTGTCAGATGGTCTAGCTCCAGCAATTTGTTTACAGTGTGATTGCATGTGGTGTCGGTTGCTTCCCATTGACCGGGGGGGGGGCAGTTTGAAGAAAAAAACTGAATGTTGCGAACACACCTTGAGAAAACCTCCTGTGTGTCTTCCAGTATGCTTGTATCTTAAAGTCGTGTGTTGTGATTACAATAAACATACTAGATATGTGGCATTTATGCCTCATTAAGTGTGCCATCACTGAGCAGCGGTGTTTAAAATTTTACATCCCGCCAGAATGAACACTGCAGAATGCTGCTCTACGACCATTGTCTCACAGGGTTGGAGAACCAATATAGATGTAAGACTGTGCTCACACTGCAGGCCTTAATGCTTAATTAAGTTGGATTTTTTCCGTCTCACTGTTCATATTCATTTTTGAGAGCCATCTAGTTCTGATACTAGTGCAAAGAGGCCATGAAAACATGAGCAACTAGCATGAAAAGAACATGAACTACTACTACTACTTCATGGAAATTTTTTTTTCAGATACCCAACAAATACTATGTGTCCTTGTCCTTGAGTTAATCCTATATAGAGGCACCTCCCCAAATAGGTTGGTTCTGTTGGGCAAAATGTTTATTTACTGTTTATTGTTAACTTATTTGTCATTTTCTTTATTTCTTATTTTTTATAGGCAGCACGGTGGTACAGTGGTTAGCGTGGTCGCCTCACACTAAGAAGGTCCTGGGTTCGAGCCCCGGAGTAATCCAACCTTGGGGGTCGTCCTGGGTCATCCTGTGTGGAGTTTGCATGTTCTCCCCGTGTCTGCGTGGGTTTCCTCCGGGGGCTCCGGTTTCCTCCCACAGTCCAAAGACATGTAGGTCAGGTGAATCGTCCATACTAAATTGTCCCTAGGTGGGAATGTGTGTGTGTGTGTGTGTGTGTGTGTGTGTGTGTGTGTGTGTGTGGGCCCTGTGTGACAGTCTGGCGGCCTGTCCAGGGAGTCTCCCCGCCTGCCACCCAATGACTGCTGGGATAGGCTCCAGCCTCCCTGAGAACAGGATAAGCGGTTTGGATAATGGATGGATGGATGTTTATTTATGGAACCATCAACATGTCAGTCAGAAAAATTGTATTAGCAGAAATCCGATTGGCTGTTGATGATCATAGGTTCACTCAAAAGTTTAACTTTGGTTTACTTTTCTCAGTAGACAAGGTAGTTTTTTTTTAAAATCCCCAATTGTATCTGGCCAATTACCCCGCTCTTCCTAACCGTCCCGGTCGCTGCTCCGCCCCCTCTGCCGAGCTGGGAGGGCTGCAGACTACCACATGCCTCCTCAGATACATGTGGAGTCGCCAGCCGCTTCTTTTCACCTGACAGTGAGGAGTTTCAGCAGGGGGAGATAGTGCATGGGAGGATCACGCTATTCCCCCCACCCCCGAACAGGTGCTTCGACCGACCAGAGGAGGCGCTAGTGCAGCGACCAGGACACATACCCACATCCAGCTTCCCACCCGCAGACATGGCCAGTTGCGTCTGTAGGGACGCCTGACCAAGCCGGAGGTAACACGTGGATTTGAACCGGTGAGCCCCGTGTCGGTAGGCAACAGAATAGACAGCTACGCTACCTGGACGCCCTAATTGACAAGGTAGTTGACAGCCAGAAGTTGGCCGAGTAGTCGGATTGATGAGCCCACTAGAAAAAGAGTGGACTTCCAGTGACTTGTTGACTGCGGTGTGAACGCAGGGTATTTTTTCAGTATTAGAAACTATATAAAAACTACTCTCTGTCACTTCTGTCCTTTATGTTTCAGTCCTGAAACATGTTCAAGTGTGGCAAAGCACAGGATTTCCATTATGGGGACACACTGTGAGAAGTGTTTTGGTTAACTGGTTGTGGTGGGATTTATCTCACTAGATATATTGCATAAACAGCCCTGGGACTCGTATATGGCATCCTTTTAGGGGTTCAAGTTTTCACCGTTTAATGGCTAACAGTTCAAACATTTAATAATTCACAAGTATTCCCAAACCACCTGACACAGAGTGGCATAGTGTTCACAAACACACACACTGAGGTTGGTTACACAGAGATGTTGGCCAGGTGAGCCGCTCCAAGTTCTCCCTACCTCCAAGCCAATGCCTGAGCTGCGTATATAACAAGCCAAAATGTTCAAAATGCAATACAGAGAAATGTGTTGTAGCGTTCTGTGAAACCAAAACACATGGTCTGTCAGCAATGGATTCGGGCCATGCGGAGATGTGGGCACAGATGGTGACAGATAAAACACAGACTATGTGCTTTCCCTTACCTGCTGTCAATCTTCAAGATGCTTGATCGAAGGCGGTTGTCACTTGATTGTGATTGCGGTCTGCCTCCCTGACCCGCACGGATGGCAGCGGATGGCAGACTTGATAAAATGTGAATCGCCTTGCCTCCAACACCTGTCTATTCATCACAGGTGATGGGGCTTTCTCTCCTGTCAAAGACAGGCCAGCTAAGAGGAAGATGCAATCAGGGAGAGATGATAACGCTTCACTCACCTGCAGGGTGGCTCACCCCAATAATATGTTTGTTCATTGCTTGTGTTTTTGACAAGAGAGAGTAATACAGCCAAAGTAAAAATGTTGACAGAACGCCAAGTGTGGACCGATTTGTGCTCCCACACTATCTCAAGTTATTTTTTTTCTCCCCTGCATTCAAAGAGGAAAACGACATTTGGGAGGCACACAAGAGAGCACTAAGAAAGATTTATCATGCGGCAAGTCCACAAACTTTTTTTTTTTTTGGACCAATACACCGATTCTGTATGCAGCAGGTTTGGTAATTTAAGAATTCAAGACTGTAACCTTGTAACAGGCAAACGGATAACAATGACTATACAACCATACTGACAGGGGTTGTTTGGGAATGAACATATAAACTATTTCCCTGAAATTTGTATGTGACCTACATGGATCTCGGGTAATACCTTGCAGTCAGTCCCAGTTAGTCCATTAAAAATTTGTGGCAACCCACCACCGCCCAAACTCCCACAAGTCCTTTGAGTGTCATCGGGGAGTTGTAGTCATTGATTAGTATTTGGCCCTACTCTTTTCCTGAGAGGCTGTTTGTCCCAGAGGCAGGCAGCCATTACACCACAACCGGCCGCAGGGACTGTTCAAGGGCAATTAGAGCAAACAAACTCAGAATAATACACTTTGGTTGGGGAGTGCTTTGGCCGGGAATGGTAACAAAGAGTTCGGCAGGGGAGCAGGGGACCGTGGCCCACTGCAGTGTGTTTGGTTAGTGAATACCACAGTAGGCAGCAGCAGCAGCGCTGTCTTATTTGCTACTGAAAATCGCCACGGTATAATTAAGGGGTGCTGTTTGGTTTTATCTTACACACAGTGGTAGCTACAGCAGTTCCAGTCATGCAATCAGCCTGTGTTGGTGCTGCAAGAAATTCATTCTGGAATATTTTGTTTGCAGGCTCAAATGAGTTTTAATACCGAATCCTCTGCCAGCGAGTTACTAATGTATCAAACTTGATTTAAAATTGATGAGTTGGTTCACTTGGTTGATTGATTTTCTTTCTGGGGAAAGGGCACAGCCAAATGATAATACAGCAAACTGCTACCCTGACTATATTATTTGTATTTAATAATGCCATGTTCATCCTCCTGTGCCTATATTGAATATCTGGTTAAGTTGTGGGTTCCTTATCAGGAATCAGGAACATTTATTTGTCATTTCACTTATGATTTAAACATAGTATTTCCAAGCAATGCAATGCAATGATAAATAGTACACAATTAACCAGTATGCTGAATGCAGTGCACTGCAAGAGCTGCCCACATTTGCAAGTCATTTAGTCTTGCTTGCTTGTCTTGAAATATTATTTTTCATAATCAAATAAAATATCTGGAAAGGTAGTGAATTGGTGAGGAAGCGAATTGATCATGAATTTATTTTATCTTGTGAGGCAGTACTGACACTGGTTTCCAAAAAATTCCTGGAGGCACATGAAACTGCATTAGTATTAAATACAATGTTTGAATGTGTGGTAGAATAACTTTCTTTACAGTGTCTGTGCCTTGTGTTTGACATTCGAGAGGTTAGCTGTTGCGTAACCTCATGCCAGTTTTGGCGAATTTCCTGTTTACACTCATGGAAGGATGATTTTTCTCCTTTAGAGGTCGTGAACATGGTAATAACCCCTTGGCTTCTGAAATCCTGTGAAACTCTTTATGTAACTTGCTTTATTTTATAAATGCTTGGTCACCCAAACGATTGCCATTAGTCATAAAAAGTTCTGTTTAGAGGGGAGAGACCTCTCTGCCACATAAATAAGCATTATTTTAACAGGTGTTGTTTTTATTGCCATTTTAGTTAGGAAGCTCTCACTTGGAAATATCTTAGCAATACATTATCTTGTCAATTATTTTTGATTATTGACTCATAATTATATACCTACCAGGAATCAATTATTTTTGATTCATAAATATATATAATCATACATAATTCATCTATGATTTATGTTACTTTTGAATTAGAGTCGATATGGATTTGCTTCTGTGTTACGACCCCGTTTACCATCCTTCCTTGCTTTCGGCAGCAAGTTATTTACCTATTTGTTTGTTTTCATAAAAAAAAAAATTTGGACCCTGCGGATTTTTTATTAGTTGAACTGAAATTTGTGAACACTAAAATGAGGGTGTGTCAACTGCATCATCTACTTGGCTTCTCCTGGCAATGCATTGGTTCACAGTGGAACTGCCTTTTATGCAGACCTGAGGGAAACATACAGAGACAGCCATTCAAGGTATCCATTCATCCATTATACGAACCGCTTATCCTGCTCTCAGGGTTGCGGGGATGCTGGAGCCTATCCCAGCAGTCATTGGGCAGCAGGCGGGGAGACACCCTAGACAGGCTGCCATGCCATCTCTCACTCACACACACACACACACACACACACACACACACACACACACACACACACACACACGGACAATTTAGTAATGCCGACACGCAAACTCCACACAGAGGTCAACCCGGGACGACCCCCAAGGTTGGACTACCCCGGGTCTCGAACCCAGAAACCTTCTTACTGTGAGGCGACCATGCTAACCCCTGCGCCACCGTGCCGCTCCCCATTCAAGGTGTATAGCTGCCAAAAGAAAACACCATAACAATCATCATGGCAAGATAAAATGCTGGTTACGCATGGTAACCCTAGTTCTATGAACACAGGAGGAGGCCTCTAATAGACTTTATAGGCTTTTCCACTACTCTAAGGGGCTTTGAACACTGAAAATTTGCTTATACCTGCTCAGCCAATAAATCAGAATCAGAATCATAACTTACTTTATTCACTCCTGAGGGGAAATTGGGTTCTATTACAGACACTCAAGCTCTAATAACTAAAAACTAACAAGTTACAAAATAAGAAAATAGAAACAGAAACGAATAGGAATAAAGATACAATAAGAAATAGAAATACGAATAAAATATATCAACAAGCATGGTGCACATAATAAGCAGCACAGACAAAACCCGACAGGGCCAGTCCAGTGACCCTTAACTCTGAGTGTCTGACACTCTGAGTCTGAGGGAGGAGTTGTAAAGTTTGATGGCCACAGGCAGGAATGACCTCCTGTGGTGCTCTGTGGTGCTTTTTGGCAGAATGAGTCTATTACTAAAAGTACTCCTGTGCCCAACCAGCATGTCATGGAGTGGGTGGGAGACATTGTCCATAATGGCACGTAATTTCAACAGCGTCCTCTTCTCAGAAACTGCTGCCAGAGAATCCAGTTCCACCCCCACAATGTCATCGGCCTTGTGGATCAGTTTATTGAGCCTGTTTCCATTCGCTACCCTCAACCTAGTGTCCCAACACACAACAGCAAATAGGGGAGCACTGGCCACCACAGACTCATACCACATCCTGAGCATTTTCTGGCAGATGTTAAAGGACCTAAGCCTCCTCAAAAAGTAGAGACGGCTCTGTCCCTTCTTGTGGAGAGCATCAGTGTTCTTAGCCCAGTCCAGTTTATTGTCTATATCCACCCCCATGTACTTGTACTATTCCACAGTGTCCACATTGGCCCCCTGGATGGAGACAGGGGTCACTGGTGTCATTTCCCTCCTTAGATCAACAACCAGCTCCTTTGTTTTAGTCACGTTGAGCTGCAGATTGTTCTGCTCACACCATGTGACAAAGTTTCCCACCACAGCCCTATACTTGGTCTCCTTGCCCTTACTGATGCATCCGACTATAGCAGAGTCATCAGAGAACTTCTGAAGATGGCAGGACTCTGTGTGGTAGTTGAAGTCCGTGGTGTAGAGGGTGAAAAGGAAGGGAGACAGGACTGTCTCTTGCGGAGCCCCAGTGATGCTGACCACTCTGCTTGACACACATTCCTGCAAGCGCACATACTGTGGTCTACCAGTAAGGTAGTCAACAATCCAGGGCACAAGGAGGGCATCTACCTGCATTGCTGTCAGTTTCTCACCCAGTAGAGCTGGCCGGATGGTGTTGAAGGCACTGGAAAAGTCAAAGAACATGACCCTCACAGTGCTTGCTGGCTTTTCCAGGTGGGCATAGGCACGGTTAAGCAGGAAAATGATGGCATCCTCAACTCCCAGTCGGTGTTTGTAGGCGAATTGGAGGGGGGTCCAAGTGTGGCTTGACCGTGGGCCGAAGCTGCTCCAGGATGAGTCTTTCCAGAGTCTTCATGATGTGTGAAGTCAATGCTACTGGTCTGTAGTCCTTGGAGTCCCTGGGATGCGGTGTTTTAGGCACAGGAACGAGGCAGGACGTCTTCCACGGCATGGGGACCCTTTGAAGTCTAAGGCTCATGTTGAAGACATCGTGAAGATGTCTGTGAATATTCTCATTCATCCAGGTCATGGTTATCCAAAGGAGTTGAATCCAGTGCAACTGGACTTGGTATATATCCGTGAAGACGTTTCGCCTCTCATTCAAGAGGCTTCCTCAGTTCGTGCCTTTCTGACTAGACGAAGCTAGTCTGACTGGCTGGTGATGAGACTCAGAATTTATTAATTGTGTCCCGATGTTTACCGGTAAACATCAGGACACTAGCTTCATCTAGTCAGAAAGGCACGAACTGAGGAAGCCTCTTGGATGAGAGGTGAAACGTCTTCATGGATATATACCAAGTCCAGTTGCACTTGATTCAACTCCTTTGGATAAGACATAGTGCAGCACTCCACATAACTGAGGGGCACAGGCTTTGAGCACCCTGGGGCTAACACCACCCGGGCCCGCCGTCTTGCTTGTGTGAAGTTCTCATCAACTGTCTATTGACATGGTCAACCATGAAGCACACTGTAGGTGTTACAGGTATGGGGGGAGGGGAGATTGTCAGGATGGAGAGGGCCATTAGTCCAGGAACCCAGGGAGGGGGGGGGAGTAGGGCCCCCACTGGAGGCTGGGGGGCTGTAAGGGGGAGGAGGGGGAAGGGGGGCAGTGAAGTTGATGGTTGGTGAGGGCAGGCAACAGATGAGACCTGGGGGGGGTGGGGGTGGTGGGGAGGGGTCATTGTGTTAAATCTGTCAAAAAACACATTAAGTTCATTGGCCCTGTCCAAGCTGCCCTCCACTCCTCTGCTGCCCGTCAGCCTGAAACCAGTGATGGTCTTCATACCATTCCAGACCTCTCTCATGTTGTTCTGTTGGAGTTTTTGCTCCAACGTCCTCCTGTAGTTATCTTTAGCCTCCCTGATTCTCACTTTGAAGTCCTGTTGGACCAACTCCTCCTTATTGCCAGCTCTAAAGGCCCTCTTCGTTCAGGATGGCAATAAGGGATGAGCCACCATGGCGTTGACTCCCGCCTCACTGATCCTTTAAAAAGGGCTATATCCCACTATTCTGCATCCACTGAGCTTCAGCACTGAGTGACGCAGCAGGGCAGCAGGCTAAAGGGCTCTGCTTGAGATCATGGAACTATGATTAAAGTGCATAACCATCATTGTTATGATGGCGAATTCAGGGGGCAGCCGTGGGAACCGCCACAGCCGGGACGCAAACCCGTATCTCCTGCACTGCGGGCGACAATGTTAACCTGTTGACTAAAGGGTCCGACCCTTTAGTCGACTGGTTAACGTTGTTGTTGTTGTTGTTGTTGTTGTTATTATTATTTTAACAGATTAGTCTATTTAATTTATGTGTATTTTTTTTCTCAAATTTTATTTTTCTCTAAGATTTTAGAGAGGAGGCTCCACCCTTTCCTCAAGGGAAGAGCCTCCTCTGGTTCGTACACATACTTTTTTCTTTTTTTTTTTGCAGACTATAGTGACTTACTTTGAGGTTAGCTATTCATCATGTGGAAGAGACAGTCCCTTTAAGACAGTGGGTTCAGGGGTTAGCAGGGGAATTTTGGGTGGACTTGGGCAGGGTTTAGAATATAAAAATCTGTTGACTTGAAGTTTGTTGGAGGAATAAATGACCCCACAAAAAGGTCAAAAGGAGAAGTGGTCTCATCTCCTTTCTTTTATCCTCCACAAGACTATGAAAGCCCCTTAAGGTAAAAGCTTTATTTTGCTCTCTTTAGTCAACTGATGTAGATGGTGAGGTGGTACATGTAGCATCTCTGAGTTTGGTAACCTAACACACTGATGTGTTACATAATGTCAAGCTAACTTCATTACTGGAAATAATGGAATTAGTGATAATCAAGGCTGAAGAACCTTGGATGACAACTGGATCTGGCTTGACTGTTAAGTGACTTGGTAGCTATCCTAAAAATGGCAAAGCTTTGGCATATTAACATGGCAGAAAGTGGTTCTGCAATTTCTGCCATGCTTACCGACAACATAGTCAGTGTCATTGAGTTTCTCACCAGTGGTGTTGGGACCTGCAAAATGAGCCAAAAGGGTAGAAGCAGGCAGAACTAATGCCAAAACTATATCACCAGGGTTGTATAGTTGAGAAACAGCATTTTGGTCATAGTCACGTGCAGTGCTCGAATTGGGTCAGTAGTCACTGGTATATGGTACCGGCACTTCTACATTTTCCTCTTTGGTGTACCGTGACTTTTTCTTGTACACCGGCACTTCTCACAAGCTGCCGGTACTCTTTTCTGCCCTCTCCATATCAGGTTCTCTGGGCAATTCACAATGGCCTAAACCAGGGGTTCCCAACCTTTTTTTGCCTCGTGACCCCACTTTGAAGTCCCAAAACTCTAGTTACCCCAGACATTCTAAAATTACGCTAGAATTAATTTGGTGCGAGAAAATGATAATTTTAGACCACATTTAGGCTCTACCCCTGACAATTCTGTATATCCATCCATCCATTATCCAAACCGCTTATCCTGCTCTCAGGGTTACTGGAGCCTATCCCAGCAGTCATTGGGCAGCAAGCGGGGAGACGCCATCACAGGGCACACACACACACACACACACACACACACACACACACACACACACACACACACACACCTAGGGATAATTTAGTATGGCCGTTTCACCTGACCTACATGTCTTTGGACTGTGGGAGGAAACCGGAGCCCCTGGAGGAAACCCACGCAGACACAGGGAGAACATGCAAACTCCACACAGAGGACGAACCGGGACAACCCCCCAGGTTGGACTACCCCAGGGCTCGAACCCAGGACCTTCTTGCTGTGAGGCGACCGCACTAACCACTGCGCCACTGTGCCACCCACAATTCTGTATATTCATTGTGTATTTTATTTATTATGATTGGTGACTCTTTTTTGTTTTCAATTTTTTATTAGTCATCTACTTTTTCCCCAACACAAGACAATACAAACACAGTACAAAAACAACGAAAATATCATACGAAAATTACATATACATACATATGTACTGAGACTGCTCAGATCCCCCCTTCTCACAGAACCTATGATTGGTGTCTCTCACCTATTTAATGGGACAGTTGAGCTTGCACATCTCGCTGCATCCTTTCTAAGTTTGGTGGTGTAGTTGACGGAGCGCATCTCATCTCTGCAGTTGCATCCAGTCACGAATGGTACTTTGACTTCATGAACACAAGAGCACTAAATCTGGCTTCACACAAATATGTGCTTCCAAAAGGAACCAACAGTTTTAAAGGACACTGTGAGATCTCTGGGTACTCTTCTCTTGCTCCAAATGAGGATTCCTTCGTCGCCACTCACGAATGCAGTCCCTGTTGTGTTCTATCACATGTCAGTTCCATCAGCTGTTCAACAGCGGTGGCAGGTAGATCCACTGAGCGTGTATCACAGTGGAATGGGTCCCTCATCCAGTCAAACTTTGACATATCCAAGTCTAGAAAGTAAGTGGAAAAGTGCTCTTTTAGGCGTTTCAGGTGCTCGCACATCATCTTTGTGGAGCACTGGTCATCGATGCCGTTATCTGTTAGAAACTAACTCAGCTGGGGGAAAGGGGTGAAGTTTGCTTTTGAAAGGCTTTCTCTCCAGAATGTGAGTTTCCCCTGAATCCATTAATACGGTCACTCATCTGCATGATATTCTTGTTTTTCCCCTCCATGCTTCTGTTCAGTTCATCAAGTTTTCCAAAGAAGTCCATTACATATGCAAGGGAGGCACATTTTTTGCTGGTCACACAGAAAGTTGACAAAATCTGTTTTTTTCACATCCATGAAAAACACCAACAGTTAATGTCTCAACTTGAAAAATCACTCCAGCACCCTACCTCTTGACAACCGCCATCCTTCTGTGTGAAAGAGCAAATTGTCGTGTTCACAGCCCATATTGCCGCATAGTTTTGCAATTAGACGTGCGTGCAGTGGATGTCGTTTGATGTAGTTGACTATGGCTACAACCTGCTGCAATATGTCCACGATGGGCACACTCAGTTCCTTAGATGCCAGTTGCTCACGATGAATCATGCAATGATTCGAGCCAGTTCCACGATCAACGTACTTAGGCCTGCTCATTGCCCCGCCATAGATGGAGCCCTGTCTGTACAAAATTCGACCATACTCTCCCATGGAATGTTGTTTGTCTCTATATAGTTGTGGAGGACATCGTACATTGCCTTGGCGCAGTGTCTTGTTCAGGGAGAGGGAGACGGTACAAAATATTCTCGTGAATAGCATTCTCTGCATATAACGAACAAATGTCAAAGCATGGGCATTTTTTCCTTCTGTGCTGACATCCATTTGTAGCGCATAGGCTGGGGAATTTTGTAGTCGTTCTGTTAGCATGCTCTCTTGGTCATTAGCGATTGCATCTGTCCTTCTTTTCACTGTGTTATCAGACAATGGTATTGTCTTCAGTTTTGCGCTTCTCCCTCCCCACACATCGTTTTTACCACTTCAATGGCAGCTGGCAATGTCAAAGTCTCAGCGATGTTATGTGGCTTCATAGCCTTTGCAACAAGATAGCTCACCTCAAAAGATGCTTTCAAGGCTCGCTCACTGACAGTCGTTGCCTTTCTGAAGTACACTCGCTGCTTATTCAGCTTGGCATGTTTCTTTTCAAAGAAAGATTTTGGTTTGCCTACATACTCTTTATTCATTGACTCAAAATGTCTCTTAAGCTTGTTGGGTTTCATGCTCGCCGTAGACAGGACGTTACTACACAGCAGACATTGCGGCCTTTCCTCATTGTGTTCAGTTATGCTAGTAAATCCAAACTGAAGGAAGGTTTCATCGTATTTTATCTCTCTTTTTGATGTCAGTTTCTCATTTCACTCGAAGATGTGGAGGACACAGGCGGGTGAAGAAATCTTTCCATTTTCTGTCGCTCTGATTTGCTTGCAAACTTCACTCGCTATTTGTTTGAGTGTGGGAATCTGCATGTCGATCAAGTGTGATCATGTGAATCAAGATATGCAGAGAACTCGATTTCTATGAGGGGAAGTGAGTTGTTTTAAATCGTGTGTTGTGTTTTTATTTTTATAATAATAATTGTTATTTGTATTGATGAATTACTAGAAATTTCAGGGGACCCCATTTCAATTGTATGTGACCCCACTTGGGGTCACGACCCCAAGGTTGGGAACCTGTGCCCTAAATAAACTGCAACAACCAGGGGGCACTAAGTGATGCTCACCTGTTCCTGTTCTCACCTGCCTGCTTTTCTCTGTTGGTGGTTAGCTAAGTCATGTTACATTAACCTTACAATAATAGCCTGAAGGACAACTGGACATAGAGCATGGTGATGCAGAGGTGCTTAGTTTGTGTGACACACTAAAAGTAGAGCGAAGATAAAGCATCGGATTTTGCCGGGAATACAAAGAACTAAGGGCATCCCAGCCTGGTGACTTCATTGCACCACACACTAAAGCTAGTGCACATAGTCAGTTATATTTTACTCTAATAATTGAGATGGTTGTCCCCTTGATTAATTAAATCTATGTTGTGAACATCGGCAATATCCCCTACTATATTTTATTTACTGTAGAAATTCAGAATTTAAAAATGATTTGCTCATACTGGCCAAAATACATGCCAACATGTGAATGGTTACAGCGCATGGCCACACGGTCGCAACATCACAGGTTCGAGTCCAGTTGGCAACCTTTGTTGCATGTCATACCTCTCTCTCTCTGCCCCATTTCCTGTCTACCTCTCTACTGCCACTGTCTAATAAAAAGGTAAAAATACCATAGAATAATTTTAAAACAAATGTGAACAAGGGGACTTGCACTTATTTTTTCCACTTCAAGCAATGGTGACGTGTCATGACTAGCGAACTAGAGAAGGCCTCTTTTGCGAGGGAGCATCCATGTTGTAGCTGCTCTTTTCACTGACATTATCACTAACATAACCTTACACATGTGATCCAGAAGATAAAACTGTAGACATAATTTGTCCCTTGAGAACCTTTAGCTGTCCACTGGCAATTTGCCCAAGGACAAATTCACCATGGCTGAAACTTGTTGACCTCTGGTTTGTGTCACGTCCAGCAATTAGAACAAAATGTATCCCTTCATACTGATGCAGACAATACCTGCACAGCATTTAATGTATAATGCCAACATTCCAGTGCACCCTGGGTTTCTGGGTGGCAAGTGTTGGATATGGCTGAATATGTTATTACCTGTTTGAAGAGCTTTAACAGAAAGTGGTTTGTACCACTTTAGGCAAACCAAATTGGAGAGGAACTATGTCAGGACTTTCACAATGGAACTAGCGGTGATTTCATGAAGTGGAACTGTCTATGGGAATTGACTAGCAGTACATATTATCGTGAGCAGAAATTGATTGCCGGCCTCGGTTTCAGGCAGTGGACCAACACAATCAACTATCCCCCATTCAAAAGGTTCTCCATCTTACTCCTGCAGGTGAGCACTTGCGCATTAGAATGCCTTTTTCTCCTTACCCATTTCAGCACTAACCACAGTGGAGAAACTCTTTGTAAGACCTTGATCTTCCTGTTGAGTGGTGGCAAGCTGTTAATGAGTGACAATAAGTCAAGCAGGGTTTCAATATTTACCTCCATCTTTGAACTCTGCTGCTCTTCTCCCACATCCATCTGGGAGAGCTCTACACTCTGGGAATTACTCTCAGGAGGCTCGTCCCCTGCAAAAGCTGGTATTAAAGCAGAATCAGACAGGGTGACATCTTTTCCCAGACTTTCTGAATGAGTAGGAGGTATCTACATAGTCACATGCTATGCACTCATAGTGGGAGACCCTAGACACCAGCTGGAACCTCCCTGGGAGTAAGGACATAGATAAACAAGACAGAAAAGAATGTCCAGACAGATTAATAACATTATGATGAGGATGAGCTTGACATTAAAAGACAGCGCTTCAGTTACTTGGAGGGTCAGACTGGGAACAAATTCAGATCTAGCAATTTTCATTATGATATTGGGCTATACAAATAAAATTGACTTGACTTGACCGGCTCCCTTTTTTCCCCAACATATGCACTTTTAAGTTGTATAAAACAATATCAGGCTATTTATAAGAGTTGGCACCCTGGTTTCATAAAATAATTTAAGAAATATATAGCCAAGAGGCGCAATTCGGATTTTATTCATTTGACAATGGGCAACCCAACACTCAGTGCACTTATGCTACAATCCGTAACTTAAATAAAACAAATGTGACATAATCATATGTTCATATGTCATGGATGTAGTCTATGACAAAATGCAATGCTGTCATAGTCTATATATATATATATATAGCCACCCATCCATCCATTATCCAAACTGCTTATCCTGCTATATATATATATATATATATATATATATATATATACATACACACACACACACACACACACACACACACACACACACACACACACACACACACACACACACATACACACATATATAGTCTATTGTCCCGCAGGAAATTTGTTTTAACGGCCAGTATATGCACAGAAACATACAGATAACCACACCGCAACATACAGCTACACATACAGATAAATAAACACAACATTCATAAACACATAAACACAAAACATTCACTCACACCTATATAACATATAAATCTGGCTCTATGCTAGGTCAGCAATTTGTTTTGTGCTGCCTTGGCAGAAAGAACAAAACGTATGCCAAAGCGAGCTCTTTTCCATTTCAGAGTCCCGTATCTGCAGCCTGGGCGTTAGTGCGAAGTATGAATTGAGGGGGTGATCGGTGTCATTCGCTATTGTGAGTGCGAGGTGTGTTATGGCTCTGTCGTTCATGTGTGTGAGGTTGGGTGTAAGGTAGTAGATGATCTTGGAGGCAGCACGTGTGATCCTGGTAGGTTTGTTTTTGTTGGATATGGTCAGCATGGTATAGAAAATGGGGGAATAGTACAGCAGGATGGGTTGGATTATACTTTTGTAAAGAAACAACAGGAGGTGGGGGGGGCAACAGAAAGTACTCTGAACTTATGGATGATGTGGAGTCTGCTGGGATTGCTTATGGATATCAGCGATGTGTTGACCAAAGCTGAGTTTACTGTCTAAAGTGAGTCAAGATATTTGAAGTTGTTAACCTGCTCTGCTGTCTTGCTATGGATGGAGATGGGGTTCAGTCCAGTGAGGGGTGTTTTTGGTGTGTTAATGACCAGTTCTTTGTCTTGCCCACACTCAGTCGGAGGTAGTTATCCATGCATCATTGTATACAATGAAAAATGGAGTGTTGGTAAGCTGTGATGGGGTTGTTATCATTAAGTAGTCCCAGTGTGGCACTATTATCATGAAACAAAACAGCCAAACTCAATTTTCACACTGGACAAACACTTTCCGTGATGTAGGCCTAGCTTAATGATGATCTGGAAATATGTCTGAAATTGGACAGCACTCTATTTATAGTCAATCATCCGACAGTGGCATGGTGGCGCACTGGTTAGCGCGGTCGCCTCACAGCAAGAAGGTCCTGGGTTTGAGCCACGGGATAGTCCAACCTTGGGGGTTGTCCCAGGTCGTCCTCTGTGTGTAGTTTGCATGTTCTCCCCGTGTCTGTTTCAGTTTCCTCCGGGTGCTCTGGTTTCCTCCCACAGTCCAAAGACATGTAGGTCAGGTGGGTCGGCATTATTAAATTGTCCCTAGGTATGAATGTGTGTGTGTGTGTGTGTGAGAGATGACCTGGCGGCCTGTCCAGGGTGTCTCCCCGCCTGTCGCCCATTGACTGCTGGAATAGGCTCCACCATCCCCTCGAGCAGGATAAGCAGTTCAGATAATGAATGGATGGATGGCATCCGACATTGTGTTTGCAGCTGATCTGATGTAATTCACACACAGGCTTAACAGTCAGGATTTCATTCTACCAACACTATTTAAATGAGCTCATTCACTGCTATTGTCAGGCTGTGACAAGCAGCATGCCTGCACCTTATTGGAGCAGACCCAGAGTGACTAATCAGCTGAGCCATTATAACACTCTCGTCTTGATATCATTTACAAAACAGCATATCATAGTTGCCTTAAAGTACCCCTCCAGACATGTTTTAAAGTTCAGAGATGATTCACATATTGTTTAACATGTTTTTTCCACATAAAAAGTAATAAAAAAAGGACTGAAAGCACATTTACTCTTTCTCCCTCATTGAGAAATTCAGGATTAATGAATATGCAAATATCACAGGCCTCACGCCCCACCCACCACCGCTGCTTGTTCAAGGTTGACCGGTGAAAGAGTGGTGTGCATCAAGATGACTAGTGTTAGACCAAACATTGGAGAGATTCAGCCATACATGTTTGAGCCCCAGCTAGACCCAGACTCAGATTCTGTTGTGCACCAGAATCGGTGACTAGCAGACATATCAGAATGGGTGGCCTGGCGGCCTGTCCATGGTGTCTGCCCGCCAGCCGCCCAATGACTGTTGGGATAGCCTACAGCATCCCGCGACCCTGAGAGCAGGATAAGTAGTTTGGATAATGGATGGATGGAAGTGTAGTTAGTATCTTCTATGTCAACTTGTAACAGGCAGCGGCTGACACAGCAGTGGTTGTGAAACATAAAACAATGCCTTCTACGATGCTACAGTGTGTTCACATTGTCACATTATTATTACATAATTATATACCAGAGTCAAGTCAGTTTTATTTGTATAGCCCAATATCACAAAATACAAATTTGCCTCAAGGGGCTTTACAGCAACACAACATCCTGTCCTTAGACCCTTGCATCAGATAAGGAACAACTCCCTAAGGTCTAATCAAAGTTTGCAAAAAGACCTTCGGCCGCCATCATCGTTTCATATGGCTGAACTTTGTGAAATGTTAGCTAAATAGTAGTTTACAGGTTTATAATTACACAATAGTAAATAGTAGTTTACAGTTTTAAAAAGTTTACAGTTTTACTATTACCAAACAACTAGCAGCAGCTAGCAAAAAGCTAACGTGCTTAATGCTATTAATAAGTCACAAAGGAAATATGCTCCTCCAGGTTTAATTCAAGATTCAAGATTCAAGAGTTTTATTTGTCACGTGCACACAAGTACAAGTCCCGAGTGCAGTGAAATGAAAAAAGGTACAAGCTCCAAAATGTGCAAACAACAAAGTACAATAGGTGCACACACATTCAAATTTGCAATAAACAATTTACAATCAACAGCTTAACAACTCTCTGTAAAAAGAAAACAGACAGCACAATATACACTACCGTTCAAAAGTTTGGGATCACATTGAAATGTCCATATTTTTGAAGGAAAAGCACTGTACTGTTCAATGAAGATAACTTTAAACTAGTCTTAACTTTAAAGAAATACACTCTATGCATTGCTAATGTGGTAAATGACTATTCTAGCTGCAAATGTCTGGTTTTTGGTGCAATATCTACATAGGTGTATAGAGGCCCATTTCAAGCAACTATCACTCCAGTGTTCTAATGGTACAATGTGTTTGCTCATTGGCTCAGAAGGCTAATTGATGATTAGAAAACCCTTGTGCAATCATGTTCACACATCTGAAAACAGTTTAGCTCATTACAGAAGCTACAAAACTGACCTTCCTTTGAGCAGATTGAGTTTCTGGAGCATCACATTTGTGGGGTCAATTAAACGCTCAAAATGGCCAGAAAAAGAGAACTTTCATCTGAAACTTGACAGTCTATTCTTGTTCTTAGAAATGAAGGCTATTCCATGCGAGAAATTGCTAAGAAATTGAAGATTTCCTACACCGGTGTGTACTACTCCCTTCAGAGGACAGCACAAACAGGCTCTAACCAGAGTAGAAAAAGAAGTGGGAGGCCGCGTTGCACAACTGAGCAAGAAGATAAGTACATTAGAGTCTCTAGTTTGAGAAACAGATGCCTCACAGGTCCCCAACTGGCATCTTCATTAAATAGTACCCGCAAAACACCAGTGTCAACATCTACAGTGAAGAGGCGGCTGCGGGATTCTGGGCTTCAGGGCAGAGTGGCAAAGAAAAAGCCATATCTGAGACTGACCAATAAAAGAAAAAGATTAAGATGGGCAAAAGAACACAGACATTGGACAGAGGAAGACTGGAAAAAAGTGTTGTGGACGGATGAATCCAAGTTTGAGGTGTTTGGTTCACAAAGAAGAACGTTTGTGAGACACAGAACAAATGAAAAGATGCTGGAAGAATGCCTGACGCCATCTGTTAAGCATGGTGGAGGTAATGTGATGGTCTGGGGTTGCTTTGGTGCTGGTAAGGTGGGAGATTTGTACAGGGTAAAAGGGATTCTGAATAAGGAAGGCTATCACTCCATTTTGCAACGCCATGCCATACCCAGTGGACAGCGCTTGATTGGAGCCAATTTCATCCTACAACAGGACAATGACCCTAAACACACCTCCAAATTGTGCAAGAACTATTTAGAGCAGAAGCAGGCAGCTGGTATTCTATCGGTAATGGAGTGGCCAGCGCAGTCACCAGATCTGAACCCCATTGAGCTGTTGTGGGAGCAGCTTGACCGTATGGTACGCAAGAAGTGCCCATCCAACCAATCCAACTTGTGGGAGCTGCTTCTGGAAGCGTGGGGTGCAATTTCTCCAGATTACCTCAACAAATTAACAGCTAGAATGCCAAAGGTCTGCAATGCTGTAATTGCTGCAAATGGAGGATTCTTTGACGAAAGCAAAGTTTGATGTAAAAAAAATCTTATTTCAAATACAAATCATTATTTCTAACCTTGTCAATGTCTTGACTCTATTTTCTATTCATTTCACAACATATGGTGGTGAATAAGTGTGACTTTTCATGGAAAACACAAAATTGTTTGGGTGATCCCAAACTTTTGAACGGTAGTGTATGTATACAGTAAAAGCACTTAAAAAAAAACCTCTGGCCTTTTCCACTCCACCGTTTGTAGGCAAGTGAGCCTACCATTCCATTTTAGCAGTATAGTGGGATTTTTTTGGTAGATGGTGGAAGGAAGCTCCAGGGTCCAGTTTACATCCAAAAACTGCACACTCTACCATGTTTGCGGCAAAACTTTCACTGTGCTAATGCAAACTCGCTCTCAAGTCCGCTCTGTGCAGGAGGTTTCAGGTTTCTTTGTCCACCCTGCATTTGCATATTAGGCAGTGATTGGCTTTCGGATTTGTGACATACTAAATCTAGCTTACCCCGGGTATGTTTGAATCTCAGATTTTAGGGAAGTGCACAGGTAGGTCCTCTTCCAGTAGAGGAATGTGAAAACACCACTCTAGGAATATAAACATAAAAAAACCACATTCTTGAGTGGAGGGGTGAACTTTAAGCAGCGAATAGATTAGAAAATCATGTCCTACCTTAGATGGTGAAAAGACGTCTCATCGGTGCACTCATCAGTGGCATTGGTATTTTTGAATAAATATGTTAACTTAAAACATTTTGCAGCAACAGCCTCAAGTGTTGTTGTTTTCCCCTTTCTTTCTTTTTTTCCTCTGGCCTTTTCCACTCCACCTTTTTTGCGTTTTGGTACCTTTATCCATTTCAGGCTAGCTTTTTTTTTTTTTTTAAGATTATTTTTTGACATTTTTCACCTTTATTGGATAGTGATAGTAAAGAGAGGGACAGGAAAGGCAAGGGAGAGAGCGGGGAGGACATGCAGCAAAGGGCCTGATTCGAACCCAGGCCACTGTGGTAAGGACTCAGCGTTATGTGGTATGCACTCTAACAGATGAGCCACTGGGGTGCCCGCAGGCTAGCTTTATTTTGAACCCGAACTTATAACTTTTAGTTTCCACTCGTTCTCTCTTGATTTGGTTATTTCCTTCTTGACCTCTGACATTACAATGATGGACGGATCCACTCGAAGGGGTGGGGGGTGGATGAGGGTAGTGCTTCCTGCAAGTGTCTCACAGTATAGGTAGGCTATTGACAATTGGGACCGTGTAACCCCCAATCAGATGGGCTGTTCCAATGTCAAGTGGGCCACGGCTGGCAGGTCAAATTTTTCCCTGACATTTTTCCCCCACGTTGCTGGCCACGCGGCTGACTAGTGGGCCAGCCCATGTGGCGTAGGCCAGAGTTGCCAGTTTGCCAGTCCGCCAGTCCAAGCCTGGGTCCTAGTATTGGAAAAGAGTAAAGAAAGATTTGATCTGATTTGCCAAACTAATGCTTTGATGAGATTTAATGAATGGTGCTTCATGCCACCTCTGCGTACATGTTTCACAGCATATCAGACAGGAGTGTTTGATCATTTGACAAAAAAAAATGGGGAAATGGCTGTAATCATTGTTGTGTCAGATTACATAACTAGAGAAAGTCAAAAAAAGGCTTGTTGCCAAACACTGTTTATATGGGACAGGTTTCCGCAAGGAGAATTTGGTGCCAGCCAATATGTCCGGAAAGATTCCACATTTTCAAACAAATGGGGAAAAAAAAGCCACTCATATTAATTGTGGCTTGTGTGCTCTATACAAGAAAAACAAAGTATCAGTGCTAATAAATTCTTAGCATTTTAAAAAAATATTTTAAATGAAGACACGAGTTGACTCGCGTGTATATTTAAAAAAGGAATGTAGCCTAATTCAAAAAATATCAACAAAAAACAAATGCAAAGTAAAGAAACACTTATTACAGCTTGTGGGTACGACAATGTCAAAAATACTGAAAATTAGAAGATAGTGATTAAAGGCCATTTTACGACAAGTGTGTGGTGGAAAAAAACAAACGTGAAAATATGAAAGTTTCGGGGCAAAACTGCATCAAATGTTTTTACACCTGTCACGATAAGAGTTGAGAATTATTCAGCCAGGATTCAAAGAAAGTTTCGTGTCATCATCGGCGGTCACTCGGGGTCGAGTAGGACCGTCCTCCCTCTGGGTCCTTCTGGGTCCTCAGGTGGGCGTAGAGGTCGGTCCTAGAGCTTCATAATGGGAGGACGCCTGTGTGTGACAGCTTTTTAGGTGAAGAGGCTGATGCGCCTGCAGCCACCGCATGGTCCTTGGCAGGGGGTGGCCAGAGTCCGTTGGCATGGGGAACCAAAATGATTGGGGACCACCCTCTGTTGCAGCCTTCATCCACCTTCACTGCCGTTGTGACCTGGAGACATCTTCCACCACTGAGGTCTTTGTTGGATCTTTGTTGGATCATGCTTTGTTTGTAACCACCCCCTTGACCTATCTGCCTTGGGTGACCCTCATCAATCCTTGTGTATATATCTGAAGATTGTTGTGTTGTTATTCTTTTTTTTTATAAATTTATTTCTGATTTTTCCCATTTTTGTTCCTCACCATCGATCCCTATTTTAATTCAAACACCCACCCTCATACTGCATGCGTTCGCCAACTGCAACTCTCCGGCCGGCAGTCTGGAAAGAGACGCCTCCCCACTTTCGTGACGAGGCTACTCCAGGCCGGACCACTGCTTTTTCCCCACACACACAGAGACGCATTCACGTGACGAACACAAGCCGGCTCCGCCCCGCTCCCGAAGACAGCGTTGCCAATGATTGCTGCTTCATCGAGCCCGGCCATAGTCGGATCTGACGAGACCGGGGCGCGAACCCCGGTCCCCAGTGGGCAGCTGCATCGACACAAAGCCGATGCTTAGACCGCTACACCACCGCGGACTACGGTTGTGTTGTTATTCTATGTTAAGTACACTGACAGCCACGAAACTGAAGTCACATTATGTGTGTGTGTGCAAACCTACATGGCCGATAAATCTGATTCATATTCTAATGTAATTCAAAAAAATTGTTATTGTTTCAAAATCACACTATTTAAAATAACCTTAAGGACGGACTGTTTTGTGATGTCCTCCTGCAGACATACTCTATTCAAATGTCAGTTAGACAACAGCAGCTCACATTGGCCAGTCTGAGTGCATGTCTGCCCAAGGTATAAATGATGAAACAAGAGTGGAAATTATTTGTTTTGTATCACAATACCCCTGCAGGCTTTCCTGTTTCTGAAGCTCTAGGTACGTTTTTAGGGGCAATTGATTTTGTTTTGTTTTGTTTTATTTGTTTTATAGAACGTTCTATTCTTTGCGTGGACTTATTGCCAGACAGCATCGCTGGGAGGATTTTTATTTGTTGGATTTTGAGAGTTTTTACCTCTATAATAAAAAACAGTATTTACCAGCTAACAGAAACCCTGATGTCGATTCATTATGTAATTTGACAAAAACACAACTGGTTGGAGTGTGGCATTTTTACCGTGATAGGTCAACAAATGTAGTAGATCTGGGAATGTAAACGCATTTTTGCATGACTATGCTGCTGTGTCACCCATTCATACATATGCAGATGTGTTTGGGTTAGCCAGTTTGCTGCTGAAAGAGGATCTAAGAGGTGCCTTCATGACTCATGGTTGATCCTGCAGCAGGGTATCTCCAGCATCATTGTTGAATGGCAATACGGGAAGTGGGCGGTCAACAGTGCTTGAAGACTGTATTGATCCTCATGCTGGGGAATGTTAAGACACCACCTGTTACTACACAGCATGGGTTCACCTGCTCCCCCACCCAACAAAATCACCTGAGGCTCCTGGTGTTTGCTGCCCTTCTGCAGTAAAAAAAAAACAAAAAACGAGAGAGCGGGGGAAAAAGAAAACAATTGAGTTTGAGAAGAGAGGGGAGGTGTGCTTGGGAATATCAGGAGGATATAATTTAAGTGAAGCACAAAAGCTTGATTTCCCCTTACTCCTGACATCGACTGACATGACAAACCCTTTGGATTTTTTTTATTTCTTATTTTATTATTCTTTTTTTTTGCTTTTCTTTTTCTTGGCTCTGGTGCAGATGAAAGAACGGGCAGGAATCACGCAGCTTCAACATTCTCACTTGCAAATTCAGGGATGACAGGGTTCCTCCGCTGGCCTCAATTATGAATGACAGCCTTTTATCTTCTGCCTGCTAATTAGATGAGATGATGCTATAGGCTCACATTATGTTTTCTCTCTCTCTCTCTCTCTCTCTCACGCTCTCTCTCTCTCTTTCACTCTCTCTCTCTCCTCGTTCTGTTTGGATAGGGCTACCTGAATCCAGGCTGTCGAGCAAAGTGGAAAGTTAGGAAGAGAAATGGGTCAGGCAGAATTATCTCGCAGTTCAAATGAGTTATGCTCAAAGTCATACATTACAGAAGCGCAGAGAAAAACTAGGGAGAAAAAAGTCTTTATGCATGCTAAATAATCCAGGTAAAAAAATCTCAAAGTTTAATCAGTTCATCTGGACACAACGTTTATTGAGAGAATTGTCTCATCACTCATCTAAGTGACCGCTTCAGTCTCACCTGACTGCAGGTGAGACAATACAGTGGCATAATGACCCGAAACAATGACTGGTTTCATGTGCAAATTTCCATGACCATTAACTAGAGTTTCGATGGCCATGTGTACTATTCACAGAGGGTTGGCAGAATAGTTGCAATCGGAGCATTGTAAGATGGTGACAGATGTAATCTTAGCCACCCCCCTCGGTTAAGGCATAGTTGTTCCCTCTTCACATAGACGGCCTCTTTGACAGAGCGTAGTACTATAGGCAGAGGCATGGGTGTGCTATGGGTTCCCCAGTTTTACCTATAGAGGCAAACTTGTATATGGAAGAAATGGAAGTGGGGCTCTGAGGTCCTTTCCAGGGACACCACATAGCCATTGGTTTAGATTTGTGGACGAAACCTGAGTTAAAATTAAATCTCAGGACATAAAAATAACATATTTCTCGAAAAAATACCACATTTCACTGACCACATTAACTCTGTGGACAACCATATCAAGTTCACCAGGATGGATGTGAAAAATTACAGATTATCCTTGTGAAATTGCAATTGGTGATGGGGGACATATGATTGTTGACGTTTACCTTAAACCAACACATACCGATCAGTACTTAAGGTTTGACTCTCATCATCCACTGGAAAACCAACCTGGAGTCATCAGGATGTGGTACCACCGAGCCTACAATGTCCCCACTAACACAGCAGCCGGGGAAGGGAAGAAATCCCACATTAAATCAGGCCTGATTAAGTGTGGTTATCCTAACTGGGTGTTTTTCAAAGCCAGGAAGATGCCTAAACAGTGCACCAGCCAATCGAAGAGAGGAGAAGGACAACATCTGCCTAAACGTAAACCAGTGGTGATTCCGTATGTGGCCGGAGTGTTGGAACAGTTGAGATGCGTATTTTCCAAACATCGCATCTCAGTTGCTTTCAGACCCCAAAACATGCTACACCAGAAATTGGTCCACCCGGATCGGGTCCTCCGACACAAACAGAGCAATATAGTGTACGCTGTTAAGTTGCCATGACTTACATATCGGGGAAACCAAACAGACACTGGCCAAGAGGATGGCACAACACAGAAGAGCTAACGTTTCAAGCCAGGACTCCGCAGTCTACACCCAAGGACTCTTTCAAGGATGAGGATGTGACCATCCTTGATAGGAAGGGATGCTGGTTTGAACTGGTAGTCAAAGAGGCCATCTATGTAACAGGGGACAACCATTATAGAAGTGGGTGTGGGGGGGGGGACAAGAGTACACCTGTCACCATCTTAAAATGCTGTGATCCTCTTTTAATGCACACATGGCCAGTGTAACTCTAGTTAATGCTCACGGTAATTTGCATATGAAATCGCTCGTTGTTTCCGGTCGTTATGCCACTGTATTGTTTATAAGGGTGGGGATACCTGCAGTCGGTTGAGGCTGAAGAAGTCACTTAGATGAGTGATGAAATGTTTCTCTCAATAAACGTTGTGTCCAGATGAACAGATTCAATTTTCTGTGATGGGGGAAAAAAAAAACAGACTCTAAACCAAAGATTTCAGTCCAGATCTCCCATGAAAAGTTCAGGATTATTGGACCATCCAATGGAAACCTGATAGCGATGTTTTAATACGTTTGGCTGAATCGTGAGGGTATTATTAGCAAATATCACTAGAGTACACTTGATCCTTTTGTCACTGTGTTTCACGGGGCCTCTTTTAACGGCTGGGACGGCCTTGTCTCACATCACGGAGACTGATTTTGAATTTGAAGCCAGCGCTGTAACAAGTCATTTTTATTGTAATATGGAAGCATAGCAATTTAAATACATCTCAGAGGCCCGCTTGCAAGGATTGGGTCACGATTAAAAAAGGGGAAAAGGATCTTGGGGGAGGGTCAAACCGAATAGATCCAATTAGCGCTCACTGACAGGAAGCCGTGACAAGCCTCAATGCTGCAGCCACTCATCTTCTCTGAGCCTGCAGCCCAGCCGCACCAGCGGAGGGGAGGGTTTGGAGGGATGGGAGGTGGAAGAGAAGCTGGGGAATAACAGAAGAACAAACAAGTCACGACTCCAGTAGATCGCCCACCAGATACTCATTAGAGGAGAACCTTTGCCCCCTGCACAAGGGAAAGACTAACCCCACCTCCTTTTCCCTCTCCCCTCCTTCTCTCCGAATATGCTCCATTCCCTCCCGTCAAGAAGAAACCCCTCCATAGCCGAGAGCTTTGCATCATCACAGACTCCACCTGCTGTCTGAAAAACTCGGAGTGAATGAGATGCGAAGACTGTTTCTTTGTCTCCATGCTTACTCGATACCAACATAATTCCTTGTGCTCTGACATATTCATTCCTTGGGCTTTTTTCAGAATATATATTGATTCGTATTGACGGAACTTTTGACAGTGTTCAAAGGAGCTATTCTGAAATCTGCCTGGGGTGACACTACTCCCTGGTTTACATGTAACGGTTTATGTAGGATAGTGAATGTGATTTCTTTTCTGTTTCTTATAGAGGAACCTCTACTGGGTTTTTTTTAAGTGCTTTATAATATTTATTCTTTAAATTTAAACATTTTCTATTTGATGTGGGTCATTAAAAAAGGAAAATAGTGTTTTATGAGTTATATCACCATAGGCAAAGTTTCCCTTTGTCATTTCCCGAAACGTTGAAAACAGCAATATGAAATGGATTGAGTAAGACTGGATTTGAGAAAGATCTCACCTTGTTATGAAAGCACTTACGATCATTTTAATTGACCCGCATTTTTAAAAACAGATCAGTTTCAAGAAACACATATGCAGCGGTGGCCTAATGGAGGATTGCTTGCACAAAACTGCACCCACTAATCTTTGCCTTCTCTTCTAAGTCCTAAACAGTTCATTACCAGTGCATGGAATTAAACCTCGGAGGAAAGGAAGGTGATCAAATTGCAATCTTCTTAATATGGCATATTCATTATTGAGGGAAAAAAAGGAAACCATTTTCAACAGAAAAGTAATTACTCACAGGAAACATCGCTCCCGGGGACTAAACTCTTTTTAGCTGTCAACACAGTAAACAAGTGGTGGAAAATGGGCTGAGGGATTTGCTGGTTCTTTGAAGTGCTCTCCCCTTGGTTTAAATAAGCACAGTAGCTCGCCTATTCGCCTCTGTATCTGTGGAAAGCAACAAAAGCTCGGGCAGGAAGCTCAGTGGCCTTGGCACCCCGTTGGAGGGAGTCTGGACAGAAGCCTCGGAGGCAGGAAGCGCGAGGCTGCAGACTAATCCCATTCAGGACTCTGGACAAACGCCCTCCAGACACATGCTCCCTCACAGCTGTGTGGGCTTCTGCACGGCCATCGGCCGGGCTACACAGACCATATCCAGCTAAGGTTATACAAAGGGCACGAGAGCAGCAGCAAAGAGTAGGCGTAGCAGTATTCAAAAAGCCACATTGAGAAAAGGTAATCCAACAACAGGAGTGATTCAAAACCCAGAGAAATTAATAGTTTTGACCCATTGAGCAAGTAAGTAAATACAATAAATAGAAGTATTTTTTAGTTTTTATGCACAACAAATGAAGAACATAAATATTGGAGACGCTTTTAAGAAGTAGTTTTACGTTTGAGCATGTCATACTTAGTTTTAGACAGATATGTTTAAGAGTAACATAATCAGGAATCAGGAACATTCATTTGCCATGATATCGTTTACCCCAGCCCACAGCAGTGCAACACAAAGACAGAAACATAACATCCAAAACCCACAAGAACATGTATATCCAAACTACAAAAAAAAAACTACAAAAACTACAAACCTACAAAAACACGTATATCCAACACACACACACACACACACACACACACACACACACACACACACACACACACACACACACACATATATATATAATAAAAAATCCACTGTCCAAGAGAGCGAACGCCAGCCATGATGACTGTCGGAACTCCTGGTCTGCATGGCTAGCAGTTAGCTTAGCCTGCCCCACTTCCACGTCCTGTCAGACTGCCCTCGGTGTTTCCTCTTCGGCCGCAGCTCGGGCAGGGCCGTGGCCCCTGGGCCCAATGGATACAGCAGACCAGGCTCCCCCAGCCGATCCAATGCCAGCTCTCCCAGGCAGACACCCTTGACACACACCCCCACACTCCACACGACGACACCAAAAACACAGTCAATGCTAGGTGAGGCCACCACCAGACTGCTTTCAGTGTTATTGTAACTGCCGGTCTACATGGGCTGGCAGTTAGTTTAGCCTGCCCCGCTTCCATGTCCTGTCAGACCGCCCTCGGTGTTTCCTCTTTGGGGCACAGCGCTGGGCTGGGCCGTGGTCCCCGAGCCCACATGATGCGGCAGACTAAGCTTCCCCAGCCATCAGATGAAGACGCAAACCCAGACGCAGATGCGGACAAAGACACTGCATGGACAGCCCTGCATGAGGCCGCCGCAAACATACGTTTGTGCTGCCATCTTCCCACATCAGCACTGATTGAGGCCGCTGCAAATGAGTTCGTGCCACTATCTTCCCACACCTGAAGTGGAAAATGACCTTGATAATGACATTGTTAAGATATTACATTACTTTGTAGTCAGGCATGTTGAAAATGCACATTATGTATCCTGTACATAGACTAACCAAGTGAGGGAGGAGACAATAATCAGTCATAATAATGATCAATCAATCCAGATGTGATTGGCTGACTGAGAAACTTTCTTATTATGGATTTTAAAATTAGGGTAGCAAGACGTGTTACCACTGTTGCTTCGCAATAAGAGGATCCTTCAATCCCAGCCCTTCTGTGTTAAGCTTGTTCTCACTGGTTCTTCAACCATTTCAAAGATGTAATTAACTGGAGGTTAAATGAAGACAGTAAAATGCCCCTAAGTGTCATTGGTATTGTGAATGATTGTGTGTGGAGGTCCTGCTTGTTTGGGGACCTCGTCCAGGGTGTGACCCTGCATCCTGGGAAAAGATCCTCCTCACAAAACTTAATTGGATTAAGTGGGTATAGAGAATCAATGAATAAATGAATGGACTCAGTTTAATGCTACAGTGATCCTCACTTGGATTATCCAGGTATTGAAAATGATTGGGTAAATTATGATTATGTCCACACAACTCAGCTTAGAAATTTTATTTTCCCAATTTACACAACTTTGTTTTAGTTTAGCTATTTTATCTTAGCTTACTTCAAATTATTTTAGTTTAGTTTGTTCGAGTTTAAATTAGTTTAGCTTAGTGTGAAGGCAATTTGTCTGCCATACAATCATATATGATGTTTGCTTACTCTTAATAATTGACCACGTATGATCTATATACCATGTTTAACTTTATTCTGTGTTGTTTAGATAGATGCTTAAAGCTCATGTGTAACAGAACAAAGGTAGTGTTATAAAGTGTCTTCTCTATATGAACTAATAAAGGCCTACTGTTAACTGTTAGCCGATAGCAGAGGAATGTGTGGGAAGCTCATTTGAGTGTAGCGAGGTCTGCAGGAACGGCCCTGGAGAATTAAGAGCTGAAGATAAGGACGAGAGGAGACCTGACCTATGAACTCTGAACAATATGCAAGTTCAGTAGGATGACAGTCCAGCATTAAAGATAAGCTACCTCCCCCCAAACAGGATTAGGGAGAAACTCTGAGTACATACCACTGTGACCATAACTCAGACTTGTTTATAATAAGCATGGCTCAGCAGTTTGGGCTGCAAGGTGTAAAGGGAGGGCGCTCTGAGATCAGGGCATGCACTTAGTATCTATGCTTTGTGTGTCTGTTCGTGAACATATTAAAATGTGACGATACTACAGGGCATCCGGGTAGCATAGTGGTCTGTTCCATTGCCTACTAACAAGGGGATCGTCGGTTCGAATCCCCGTGTTACCTCCAGCTTAGTCGGGCGTCCCTACTGACACAATTAGCCGTGTCTGCGGGTGGGAAGCCGGATGTGGGTATGTGTCCTGGTCGCTGCACTAGCGCCTCCTCTGGTTGGTCGGGGCGCCTGTTCGGGGGGGAGGGGGTACTGGGGGGAATAGCGTGATCCTCCCGCACGCTACGTCCCCCTGGTGAAACGCCTCACTGTCAGGTGAAAAGAAGTGGTTGGCGACTCCACATGTATCGGAGGAGGCGTGTGGTGGTCTGCAGCCCTCCCCGGATTGGCAGAGGGGTTGAGCAGCGACCGGGACGGCTCGGAAGAGTGAGGGTAATTGATCAGGTGCAATTAGGGAGAAAGAGAGGGGGGGGAGTATGACAATATTGTGTGATTTTTGTTTCACTCATTTATTGTCAGAGTGGAATTAAAAAATTGCCACAACAATTAGTTATTTTATGTTAGTTTAATGTATATGCACAGTTTAAAAATGACAATTAGGTAAACAATACAATTTAAACTTAAAGAAATATAATGAAATACAATGGCATATGCACACACAACAATGTACACCAAAAAGAAAGGAGAAAAAAGGACAGACAGAACAAAGAACATGCAAAAATAACCCAAACGTTTTAGCAAAGTAGTAATTCAGAGGGAAAATAGTCAAAAAGTACGCAATGCTTCCACATGTCTACACATATGCACAAGAATCATACCAGTGATGTAACATTGCACGTCCAAGATAAACTAAGAGGAGAACGTTAAAAAAAGAGGGGGAATGGGGTGCCACTTCATTTTACTGGGCTTTGAATATCCTGAAATGCACAAGATGTAAATGACATTATACAGAGATCTTCTTCTTTTGGCTTGTTCCCTGTTTCTCAGGGGTTGCCACAGTGGATTTTATAGCTTCCATCGATACCCTGTGAGGGCACAGCACCAATGGCGGTCATCATTAACCCAGGCCTTGACTGATCCGGTATTGTCTTGTCAATCCCCATAATGATCTGGCAAGATGTTACGTCTGATGCCCTTCCTGACACAACCACTAACCCTATGGACGGGGGCACAGGTAAAGCGCTGGATGCCATCCCAGTATTCATGGACTTACACCCATGCCAGTCGCCAATGAAATTATACAGAAATAATGGGAGGAAATTAAGAGGTTACACACATGGGAGCACATCTCCAACTAAGTGAGCATACCAGCCATTTAGCCAGGTTTCAGGCTATGCCAGCAATAGAAATGTATCTTTTGTGATGGATAAATAATTACCTGGGCGATCATACAATATCTAGGTAGACTATGGATATTCAGATGTAAAGTATTAAGTACATAGTTGTCCTCCCACAGAGCAGCGTTGGATCAAGTAATTAAACTGGTCCTCATCATAATATTGGCATGGTAATTATGGATTTATAAGAGTCTATGAATTGTAAAACCAAATATATAAAATTATGAAAAATTATAAAATCAATTTTTGTCAAGGTTAAAGCAGTCATCATAAGTCCAATTTATAACTGGCAACATGAATTTACAGCGACATCTGTTCCTGAAACCAACTGGGCGACAATAATAACATGTTTCATAAGACACACTCTGCAATAAGCAGTGGGTCTGAACAGGAGGCCATGATTGGATATTTATAGACCATGATTTAATTCAATAATAAAGATAATGATATTGTATTTGTAAAACACGTTTAAAAAGAAAAGAACAGCGTAATAAAATGAGCAAGAGCGTTATTATCAGAGCATGCTACCCAGCTCCTGCAGCAGGTCCACGTTCTCTCTCAGTCGGACTCTCATAATACACTTCTTCGCTGATCTCCCAACCCGTGCAATTAACTACCGCAAAGAATCAAGGACGAAGCTGTGTGTGGAGATCTCCACCTGCCGAGATTCACACACCTCTTGCTTCTCTTTGTATCCTTGTGTTTGCTCCCTGTTGCTGCCCGTATAAAGTTCAAACCCATATTAACATTTACACCCCTGCTTGCCCTCCCCCGTTCTACCCCTGGAAGGCTGTACTGTCTTTGCCCACTTTGAAAGGATAGAGCTCCAGGTCCAGACTTTTCTCTCATCCGGCCCCAAAATGGGAGAATGAGCTCCCATAGTCAGTCGAGGCTACATTCACGTACTTCATTAAAGAAAGGCTTAAAAACGTTATTTTTCTAGGTCTACCTTTTAAATATATATATATATATAAAAGCGTGGCTGCTATTCTGATTCATTGCACTGTCCTGCAACTTCTAATTTGCATCTCTAATTTGAATTTGAGTCTCACTATTGGTGATCCGCATATTGCTCACTTAAACTAATTGCCCTGACATGACATGCGCTGTTGGCTGTGACACGATTACAACTCAGTGCTCTGAGATGCTTGGATGTTGACAAATGGTCCACGGGTGTGTCTGCTAATTGACGACTCTCTTGTAATTTGCTTTGGGTTAAAAAAAAAACCCTGCTAAATGAGAAAAGGGTAAATGTAAATGCATTAGAAAAGTAACGGGAGGGTGGAAAGAGTAAAAATATAAAATACACATTAAAGGCAGTCCAACAAAAAATAATAATTAATGAATTAATAACATATATTGGATCTGGGTAAGAAGGCTGCTGTATGGATTTTGAAAATTTCAAGTTTTGTTTGTGGGGGTGGTCGGCCTAGACCATGGGACATCCCTCTAAGCCCTGACGGACACCATTTGCAGGGGCCTGGCTGAAGACTGCTGAGCCTTCAGAGGGAGGGGGAGATTGGAACAGTGTTCTCATCATCCCTGAGCCACTGGGTCGAGGTTTAAATACTAATCCTGAAGGATGAGCCAGGGAGAAACATCCACCGCAGCACGCTCAAAAGATTGGAACCCCTTCTGTCTGATAGTGTGCTTGCAAAAAAAAGAAGAAGAAGAGAAAACCCTCTGCTCGTGGTAGGAAAGGGCAGCTGCAACTGTCAAGGCTGCACTCTGCCGTTCTCAGCAACGTACCAGGCGGAGCAGTTTATCCAGCTGCTGTGACAAACACATGACAAAGACAGTTTGGAGGCCGCTCTGGTGGCCGAGCGGAATAAACCGCCGTTCGTGCAGTCCGCACGTCATGTGGCTGGGAGGTTCGTATCCCAGACTCGCCGGAACCGCTCACGGCCAGAGCGTCCACGGGATACGGCATTCATTAGGCCACCTTTACCCGAGGGATAGTGGGTGTAGACCGGTGTAGTGTTCGGGGACTCGTCGTTCTCCAGCGACCCCTCTGGCCCACCCGGGCGCCTGCAGCCAAGCAACTGTAAGCATTCTCCCTACGCGGCCCTGAAGGTGATGCAATCCACGCGAGACTTCAGCGTGTAAAACGGCGAGAGCAGCCGACACGAGTTTGAAGGGAGCTGGTGTTACGACTATCTCCTTCCTGTGGAAACGTGAGCCAGCGGAGTTATTCGACAAGAGTTCCGGCCGTATGCCATTGGGTTAATCGGGTGGGATAAGGGGAAAAACTAGAAATACATTTGTAAACTACTAATAAGACACGTTAGTCCCGAGCTAACAGGTCTGACCCTTTAGCCGAGCGGTTCGTGACGTCGCCTTGTGGTGCAGTACACCCCGTATCGAATCCCGCACCGGGCAAGAAAATAACCGGTTACATTGGTGGCAGCGGTGGGATCCGGAAGTGTGCAGATCCTCAGAAGTCTCTTCGGAGCGCGGAATGACAAAGCGCGAGGGCGCGCTTCCGGGGAGGGTGACTACTGTAAACTACTAATAACACACGTTAGTCCCTAGCTAACGGGTCTGACCCTTTAGCCGAGCGGTTAGTGATGTCGCCTTGTGGTGCAGTACACCCCGTATCGAATCTCGCACCGGGCAAGAAAATAACCGGTTACACATTCATAAAAAAAAATATATAGTTTGGAGGCCTGCTGAATCCTAGACTAGGGTCTCTGGCTCAGACTGACATCACTTAAGAGGACAAAAACGGATACCATCCACAATGTGTTATCCGGGCGAATCAATATGACAGATCAACCCCAGGCCCTGGGTTTGACGCTTTGCTCGGTGGTGACATTGCACAGCACTTTACGAACGGCAGCCGAGGTTGTCCGCGTCGACGCAAAAAATGGCGCAGCAAAGGAAGAAAAGGCAGTCTCGCCGTTCCACCCAAGGACTCCTCGCCAGTCTAATAATTGTTTTGCCGTTTGCAGAGATAACTCGTTGAAATCACGTTGCTGTTGAGGATGAAATAATTGCCGGGCTCGCCAGCTTGTCAACAGAAGCAGAACAGGTACAGTGTTGTTTCCGCCTTCTCATATGAAGCAAACACCGCTCTCCGCTGAACCGTATTCTCTGCATTGCGGCTGCCGTGATTGCTCGGCCGCGTCGCAATGAACGGTTCAGTTACGGAGAACCGCAGACTTTGTGTTTAATTGCCAAAGAATCAATTCAGAGCTCCTCTTTTCGCCCGGCCCGAAGAAAGGACTCCGTGATTAAAAAAAAAAAAACGTGGCCAATTTGAGATTCAGTAACATGGATATTGAACAGACACTCGCCATTAAATTCCAGGCATGGATGCTCTCCAAAAGAAGTTGCGACCAGACTCCAAAATCCCAGCCAGGCAATTATAGAAGGGGGCCAGGGGAACAAAACAAACTCAATATCTTATTCTTAAAATGATTAGATATTAAAATCTACTCAGGGCTTTCTGGGGATTTAGAGCAGTGGTTCTCAACCTTTTTGGGGTCCTGGACCCCCTGCGTATTTTTGATCTACCCTGAGGACCCCTCCACCTGATCTTGGGGGAAGGGGGTTGCAATTTGATAGAAACAGTAGAAACTGCATTTTAAATTGCATTATAGCATTTATTCACTCCCTTGGGCAAAAATAAGAGCTTTCAGTTGTAACTTAGATATAGTTAACAAAACAGAATTCTTATGCAGTAACTTTCAGATATATGTAACAACAGAATTTTTATGCAGTAACTTTTAACAATGCAAACGGGAGCGAGATCTCTTATTAAAATACAATAGATTACACTTGTGAAACAGATATAATTAGAGAAAAAAGTCCTGTTACCCTTTATAGTTTAGGTAGATAAAGGTCTCAGTCACATTTGAGTAAAATAATCCTATTTCTAAAAACGTCATAGGATCTTTTTTTTAAAGAGATTTTATTTTCACGGACCCCTTGCAATTACACCACGGACCACTAGGCGGTCCGCGGACCCCCGGTTGAGAAACACTGATTTAGAGTACATCGTCGTAAGAGGAGTCGAATCAACAGCGACCTCTCTGATGTTTCACTCTACTATTGGAGTTTTTCTACCCGCTTAGTTACTTTGTGTATTGTCTGCTGACAAAGTCGAATGCTGCCCCGGTGAAAAATTTTTTTGTTGTCCCAAAATTGTGTTTACATTTGCTCAAAGATTTTGTTTGCGAACAAAAGCCCCCCCCCCCCGTTTTCCCTCTCTCCCCCTTTTGTGTCTGCATCAGAAGCGGTTTTATCGGCGAATTAAGTTTCAGAATACAAGGAATTCCACCGATGCGCTTGCACACGCGTGTGCTTGTATCTTCGTCTTGTGGCGACCACCAGTTGTCAACATGCACACAAATGGGGAAAAGAAAGAGGTACAGAACAAGATAGATATCTTTAGCATTCCCCCCCCCTCCCCCGCTGCTTCTGGTGCAAACCAGAAAGACCTTCTGAGCTACAGGACGAGGTAAAAGGGCAGTTTCATCACACAGCTGCAAATGCGGCGTCCCCTGATGCATTCTGGGAGACGTTCCACAGCCCTCGGTTCACCCTGGGCCCCGGAGAGCGGGGCGCCAGTCACTTACTGCCAGGCACCGTGTCACTCATCTCTGGAGGACCAATTATTCTGTACGTTTGCCCCACAGTCTAACCATGAGATGTGTGTGATGTTTGAATAAAATATCAGGTGAGACAAAATACAATTAAAAAAAAAAGCCCTTTTCACCAATGGCCTCAGATTTACATCAGTCTGTTGGTGTAAATGGGAGGTGCAACAGCGGTAGTTTGTGCCTGGGTGGTTAATTAGAGCAGGAACTTGGTAAGTAAACCCCCCCCCCCAAATAAAACAATGTCAATTCAATGTTATACTAACAGTCTCCTGAACGTTTATTCAAAGTCAAATGGGTGTGCATGTTAAACAGCTAGTGAGGGATTGTGCCATTTATCATCTGGACAAATGGAGAATGTGCTGAAGCAAGACCCTACAAAAGCATTAAGTTTCCAAAACTCTTTATTTGGTCAGAGTAATGAATTGTCTTGATACTGCCATGAGGACTCCACTTGGATAAATTCTGAATACTTACTTTTTCTACGAGCAATTTTGCTTCGTTACATTAAGCCGCTTCCCGCTTCATGGACAGATGGCAAACCAATTCTATTATTTATCTATTTAATGTCATGTGAATGCAGGTGAGCTCTAGCTCGCGGTAAAATGCCGATGCAATCCTCTGGAGTCAAAGCTGTCTGCCCCCCCCCCAATCCCTCACCCTGCAACCTTCCTGCCCTGAAGGTCAACTTCTCAATGGTAATTGATACCACTGACTCCAGCTCTTTTTGCTCATCATCCATTCTGGAAAAATGGCACAACAGTGCTGATCAATCAAGCGCCGTCAAAAGGCCAAACAGCAGCGCTGATGCTGTGTATCGACTGGTGGGATTATATAGGATCACCCTGCAGGGCTCTCTACGTGATTTGGCTTTAACGCCAACACTATTTTGTGATGATAACGCTTCAAAGTTTGGAAATTGAACAATAAACCTTTTTTTACACCTTAGCACAAACCACAGTTGTGTCTTATAACTAACTAACTAACTAACTAACTAACTAACTAACTAACTAACTAACCTACTATTTAGGGTTATATTTCCTGTGTCTTCCAATGGCTGATACTTGTTTTCGCTATACATCTACTCTTGGGGACAGGGCCTAATGAAGTCGGTAGTTTTGCAAACATGCAATAAAAAACAGGATTTCTGCATAGGCTAATTTGATTTTCTGAGATTGGAAATCAAAACGTGTGTCTGACCTCCTGTCTGTCTGTCTTGTCGGTTGGCATCTCGCTGAATTTTCCCTATTTGTTTGTATGTGCACTTAACATCATCCTTATCATTCTTTAAACTTTTCAATTTGCTTTTATTATTTTTCTTAAACAAAACCACAGATACTACAGACCACAACTGAAGACTCTACAATATCCTTGGGTAGCAAGGATGTAGATATGGGTGATTGTGTGCAGGTGCTGTGACGGACTGGTGATCTTTTCTCTGACTTCATCCCCAAAACTTCCTGAGATGGGCTCCAGCTCGCTGTGACCCTTGCACGTGTCTGTGAATGTTCTCATTCATCCAGGTCATGGTTATCCAAAGGAGTTGAATCAAGTGCAACTGGACCTGGTATATATTGCTATCATTACAGGAATGCAATGTTTCATAGGTAAGTGTATAATTGTAGTACTTGAGGTTTTAGGCATTGTTTAAATTCTTCTTTATGCTGGCATAATTTATTCCACACAGTGGCTTTATCACCAGAGAGAACTTGTCAGCCACGAGATGATAAAACGGTTCATTTTCAAGTCAGCAGACACTAGACTTTCATGTTGCAGTGCACTGGTTTGAATTTGATTCATAACTTTCAGTAATCATTTCTACTAATTCTGGATCAATGCAGGATAATTACATGGAGGAGCATCAACAATAAGGTGACACGATGGTGCAATGGTTAGCGCAGTCGCCTCATAGCAAAAAGGTCCTGGGTTCGAACCCTGGGGTAGTCCAACCTTGGGGGTCGTCCCAGGTCCTCTGTGTGGAGTTGGCATGTTCTCCCCGTGTCTGCGTGGGTTTCCTCCGGGTGCTCCAGTTTCCTCCCACAGTCCAAAGACATGTAGGTCAGGTGAATTGGCCGTACTAAATTGTCCTTAGGTGTGTGTGTGTGTGTGTGTGTGTGTGTGTGTGTGTGTGTGTGTGTGTGTGTGTGTGTGTGTGTGTGTGTGTGTGTGTGTGTGTGTGTGTGTGTGTGTGTGTGTGTGTGTGTTGGCCCTGTGATGGCCTGTCCAGGGTGTCTCCCCACCTGCCGCCCAATAACTGCTGGGACAGGCTCCAGTATCCCCATGACCCCAATTGGGATAAGCGGCTTGGATAATGGATGGATCAACAATAACAATCAGCATATCTACATCTTGGCATTATGAAGCTCAAATTTTAGGTGCTCATCCTCAAATAAGTGCTATGTGTAA